>NC_133359.1:18041114-18356114 GCF_030506205.2 Paramisgurnus dabryanus | reverse complement strand
ACGCAAAACGACCCAAGAAAATAAGTCAAGTTTTTAGAACAAAAATATAAAATTTAAGTGACTTTGTGCATAAAGCAAGCAAAAAAATTTGCCAATGGGGTAAGCAAAAAAATTGTAAAAAGTTTTCTTAAACACTAAATTCAAGAAAAATTCAAGAAAAATTTGCTTACCCCATCGGCAGATTTGTTTTATGCAAAATAACACTTAAATTTTGTATTTTTGGTCTAAAAACTAGACTTATTTTCTTGGGTTGTTTTGCTGATCAAGAAAAAGCATCTTAATTTAGGAATTTTTAGTATTTTTACTGAAAACAAGACAAAAATACTAAAAAAAAAAATTCTTGAAAATAATTTTTTGCAGTGTACTCTACAAAAAAAGATTGTCAATAAAAAAATCTTAGTTTTTTTGTCTTGTTTTCAGTAAAAATATCTAAAAACTGAATTTAAGTGATTTTGTGCATAAAACAAGCAAAAAAAGTCTAAACTAGACTTACTTTCTTGGGTCGTTTTGCTCATCAAGAAAATACATCTTAATTTAAGAATTTTTTGACATTTTTCCTGCAAATAAGACAAAAATACTAAGATTTTTTTGTTGAAAATATTTTTTTACAGTGCAGGGTTAAAATTAATCCAGGACTAGGCTTTAGTTATATTAGCATCTTAAATTAGTTTTAACAAACAAATCTTACAAAAAACAATACTGGTGTCCCGAGTCAATTAGAACGCAAAGGTTTTTAGCACACAGAGTAACATAAAAAGCCTAGATCCATATAACAATGATCATAAAAGTCATTTTTTCCAAAAATTACAACATTGACAGTTTTTTTTCACTGCACTTTCAAAAAAGATTTAAAGAGCCCCTATTGTCAATTTATGTTTTAACATTTCCTTTGGTGTGTAAGTGTGTATTAGTACATGTAAACAATATGCAAATGGTATATAACCCAAAGGAAACAATGACTTTAGTTATCGTTTCCAATAATAAATATCTGGGATTGATGATGACAAGACTGACATTATCATAATTCCTCACGCTTCAGACTCACAGCCCATAAGTTAACTCCTGTTAGCATTGCATTGGACCGAATCTTTTAAACATGGTAAGGAGCGTCACATTTCCACCTGATTTCAGAGGTATTCAGGCCAGTGCTTTAAGTGGCCCAAAAGAGGTGCCAGTACTCTATTTGATTTTATTTATTTATTTATTTATTTTTTTTTGCTGACTCGACTCCTATATTGAAGGGGTTTTATATTCAGCAGTCAACAGACGACATTGTAAAAAAGAATAAATCCTTTTATAAGTTTGTGGATTTGCTTGAGCTAGAAAGAGCTACTGAACATATAAACAAATAAAATGTGCAAAAGGATTTTGAAAAAATACCCTTAGAAAGAGCTACTGTAGAAAGAGCTATTATTGAACATAAATAAAATGTGCAAAAGGTAGATATGTGAGTAAAATTTTCAGCATGGTTAAATGCTAAAACTAGTTGTTCGGATAGAAAGAGCTTAAAAAAACTTTAAAATGACACCAAGACCTATTGGTTCAAGAATAACAAAATACTGGCCATTTGAAACTAGAAAGTTATCACTTTATTTTGTCCCATTTTTCAATTTTGCGGATGGTGCAACTAATATTGCCAAACATGAGGCATATTGCAAATTCATTGAATTTTCGTTCACTTGTATTTCAGCAATTAAACTAAATTTCTATTTCAATTTCAAGAATGTTTTTACTCTGCACATCACCTGAGGAAATCCGAAGTTGCGTCGAGGGGAACCAAACTGACAAACGGAGATTGTCACAAACATACCATACGGATATTGGAAAAAACTTTGCGTCTGACCTGCAGTGATATCATTCTGGCTTGGTGGGATGTCAGCCAGCGAGTCCTCTGATTCTGACCTTGTTCTTGTACTCCTCAGAGTCTAAAACAAGGAGGGCATATTTAGTCTTCATTGTATTTTAATTTTAATCGAGTAGCTATGGTTGCGCGTTTCACTCACAAACACCCACCTCCCCTTTTTGGGTACATTACTCTCCTATTGTGTACCTATTGGGTTCAAAACCATGACTTTTTGTGGTGCTAACTCAGTAAGTGTATAGCATTAACAGTGCAAAAGGTCATGGGTTCGATCCCCAGGGAACACACATACTGTTAAAATATTCTTCTTGTAAATGTAATATAAATGTAAATTGCCGTTTATATTTATAAAAAAGTTAATTGCCTCATATCTGGATAATATATGATGTCTACATGTTCCATTTACAGCAGGCTAAAGAAATTAGTCTGTGAGGTCTAATCTACCTGTGAATTGTGCGAGTCATGGCAGGCGCTACACAAATTTTGTCATTATATGAAAGAATACATTGGTGTTGAAATCATAAAAAAGTTTAATTAACTCGATTTATATGGCAGTAGGTGAAACAAATATTTTTGTATCTGATGCAATATAATTTCATAATCCTGCAGTAATCCGTAAATTTATATATTTTTTAATCCAGTAAAAATCTCCTAACTCTTCCGCCCACGGAGCTGAAGTCTGAGCTCAGCAGTTACAACAAACCAACTTTATCACCGCTTTCATAGACAGCACTTTGGCTTGCAGCCGCCTCGATTCAGTGCAGATTTGTGTATCCGTTGATTCATGCCCACAGCAGCCATGGGGAGGCTGGAGAGGAAACCAGCGGGGCTTTTAAGCGGTGAGCATTTTAGCCACATGGGTCACGGTGACTTTAGTCTCGCTGTTTATCTGGGGCCTAATGCAAGAGATAATCTGCCTGTTATTGGATTAATTATGATGAAAAGTACCTATTGCATATCATTCCATGTTTTTTGTTGCAAAATTTCTATCTGTATTATGGTTCAGAGAATAATCTATTATTCTAGGAACCATTATACAGATAAAAATTCAGGTTTTACCTGATCCAGGAATGGACGGAAAACATTTGAGTCATTTCTGTTACTTGGTGCATTTTATGTGCCCATCATATGTATGACATAAAATAGACTATATTTTGAATGCAATGTTAAACTTTAAACATGGAAATTGCATTATTAGTTTTGGAGTTATATATTGTATAAATGATTATGAATTGATTAAATTATTATTTTAATCACAAGTATCACAATGTGAAGAAAGTTGAAAAGTAGCAGCATAAGCATTAGTATTGTAACAATGAAATGTAAATTCTGCACTGCAAACAATGATTTTCAAGAAGAACATTTTTTTTAGTATTTTTGTCTTGTTTTCAGTAAAAATATCAAAAAATTCCTAAATTAAGATGCCTTTTCTTAATGAACAAAACGACCCAAGAAGATAAGTCAAATTTTTAGACCAAAAATGACAAATTTAAGTGATTTTGTTCATAACACAAGCAAAAAAATCTGCCATCGGGGTAAGCAAAAAAATCTTGAACATTTTTCTTAAACACTTAATTCAAGAAAAATTTGCTTGCCCCATTGCCAGTTTTTTTGTTTTATCTTGTTTTATGCACAAAATCACTTAAATTTGATATTTTTGGTCTAAAAGTTAGACTTATTTTCTTGGGCCGTTTTGCTCAAAAGGCATCTTAATTTAATATATTTTTTTTATATTTTTACTGAAAACAAGACAAAAATACTATATTTACCATAAATCTTTTTTTTTTTTTTTGCAGTGTGTGATGGTTTGTTTAAAAACTATGAAGCTGCAATCTGTAACTTTTATTGGTTAAAAAAAATCAGTTATTGAGTAAACAGATAAACAAGATACCTCCTCACCTTACTGCACTGCAAAAAAAATGAATGTGTTACTTAGTATTTTTGTCTTATTTTCTAATACAAATATCTAGAAATTCTTAAATTGAGATAAATTTACTTGGTAAGCAAGCGGCTTAAGATATAAATAAGTCTTGTTTATTGAAATAATTGATGAAAATCAAGAGGTTTATTACTTAAAACAAGTCAAAATATCTGCCAGTGCAGTAAGAAAAATAAACTTAAATTATGTTTGTTGAATTAAGTTGAAACTGGAATTAAGTTTATTTTTCTTACTGCACTGGCAGATATTTTGACTTGTTTTAGACCTCTTGATTTTCATCATTTATCTCAATAAACAAGACTTAATATCTTAAGCCACTTGCTTACCAAGTAAATGTATCCCAATTCAAGAATTTTCAGATATTTATATTAGAAAACATGACAAAAAAAACCCTAAGTAAGATATATATTTTTTTGCAATGTGTGCATGCACATCGCCCGTTTCTTTCAATAGGCACATTTACATGCAACCAAATAATTCGTTTGTAATCTTATTGATGGCTCAATCGGATTGAAAAGCCTGCTTGTAAACACCTTAATCAATACCACTGAGGTCAGTTGGGTGCAAATTTCGATCGCATTGAAAGGGGTGATGTAGTCCGATCATCAGGAGAAAAGTACACATGTGAACGCATACATTTTTTTTCTCAATCGGATGCAAAAATACATTGTGCACATGCGAAGAAATTTTTTTCTTAGGTTTATGTCTTATTTACCTCTTATTTATGTGATTCTTGTCATAGAAACATAGCAAGGCAATGGCAACATGCATTATTTAGGTAACATAAGGTAACTTTTATAACATAAAGGCATAAAATGCCTTTTGTAAAGTGTGTTATCTTTGACTATATCTGATACTGTAACTTCTTAAGAACAACTTTCTCCAACTCAACTTTGTACTTTTATACAGAGATAACGCGTGAACTCGACGAAAGATGCTGTGCGCTGCATTGCAAAGTCCTCTGCTCCTTTGTGGACTTCAGATTTGAGTTACTTTTAATCTGTTTCAGCGAGTCGATTTTTTTCTGCTGGTTAAAGATGGGATGTCCATTGAGTTGGTTTTGATATGTGAATCTGGCAACCCTGGCTGTGCGCTTGCGACGTTTGATTCGGATTATACAGAATGTACATGTATACAAACATTTTAATCAGATTGTAATGTCTAGGGTGCATATAAACTGCAATCAGATTAAATTCAGTCGAATTGACAAAATTTTGGGCAAGTGAGATCGTTAGGAGGCATTGCTAAGTTTGGTTGTCCTAGTAACAATTACAGTATTAACAAATGAGTAACCATCCTCTGAGTAACTAACTCTAATTCTTCACTCTTATTGGTTGTCACTCCTAATAGTTGACTTGTTCTCAATTTTGTTGTGTAGCTGGAAACGCCACTTCCTGTCACCAACAGTCGCTCGTGTCGCTGAAAATTGCCAAGCTTCCATGGAAATAAATGAGATCTTGTCGCTCCGCCATTGCTAGTCGCTGGCAGTGTGCATGCAGCTTTAGTGTATCTCGATTTACAATGGTAAGCTTACAATAATGATTGGGCTGTAGGTGTCGGGTCGGATCTCACAGGAGGTGTCAGTTGTTTCCAATACAATCCCATGGCAGTGGCTAAATCTTATGAATTCATACAACCAAATTTGTATGTTTTTGTACAGTTTGCTTTCACTCCATTCCATTGGCTTTAGTTGTGGGGGTTAGGGATGGGTATCTTTATTGTTTTTATTTTTTAATAATGGTCACGTTTTTGTACGATTCACTTTGTACGAATTAGCAAACTCATATGAATTTTTGTGAGATTAGGTTGCTGTTTCTCAACAAATGTAAAGTAACCTGCAATTTTATGTTTCAAATAGAGATGGCGATAAAGTGGCCAAAGTTCTAAACTGCATCTTTAAAGGGACACTTCACTTTTTTTGAAAAAATATTCTCGTTTTCCAGCTCCCCTAGAGTGAAACTTTGATTTTTACCGGTTTGTAATCCATTAAGCTGATCTCTGGGTCTGGTGGTACCACTTTTAGCATAGCTTAGCATAATCCATTGAATCTGATTAGACCATTAGCATTGCGCTAAAAAATAATCAAAGAGTTTCTATATTTTTACAATTTAAATCTTGACTCTTCTGTAGTTACATCGTGTACTAAAACTGACAGAAAATTTAAAGTTGCGATTTTCTAGGCTGATATGGCTAGTAACTATACTCTCATTCTTGTGTAATAAAGTAAGGACTTTGCTGCTGTAACATGGCTGCAGAAGGTGCAATGATATTACGCAGCGCCTGAAAATAGCCCCCTAGTAACTTTCAATAGCAGGGGACTATTTTCAGGCACTGCATAATATCAGAGCTGCAGAGATCGGCTGAATGAATTCCAAAATGGTAAAAATCAAATGGAAGCTGGAAAATGAGCATATATATATTTTTAAAGTGTCGCTTTAAGATAACAGTTGTCATAAGATAAGATGTTTTGTGTTTCAATAAAACAATGTTAAAATTAACTTTGGTTATAACGTAAGCTCTGAATGTCTCGCTAGACATTACCTTTAACTCTTGATTTTCATCCCGTTTTACATAATTAATCTTAACTCGCTGTGTATAAGATTTTTTCCCATGATTTTATTCCCCTTCATTTTATCACAGACCAGATGATCTAACTGTCCAACACATCCTCATCCCATGGCGTCAATATTTGACGCCACTTGACCATGCGTCAATATGTTACGCGGAGGGTATACCCTTCGCGTCATTTTTTGACGAACTGGGAACTTCAATACTATTAGGTACGCGAAATTAAACAGTTGTCGCCTGACATTGGGGTTAGGGATAGGTTTGGGTAGGGATGTCATTATGTAAATCTAACCCTAAACCGACGCGAAAATGGTAAGAAAATGGTACGAAAATAGGAAAGAGAATGCAACGGACTCAATAGTATTGAAGTCCCCAGTTCGTCAAAAAATGACGCGAAGGGTATACCCTCCGCGTAACATATTGACGCATGGTCAAGTGGCGTCAAATATTGACGCCATGGGGTGAGGATGGGCTGAACTGTCATTTTCCTGTTGACATTTGTATAGACAAATTACCATATTAATCAGTTGCCATTTCAGTATTGACAGCGTGGAATCATTAGTTATTGATAATTCTTGTCTAGAATAGCAACAAATCTTTACTCACTGTTTACTGATGGCTTCCCCTTAGTAAGGCGCACAAATGTAGATGTCCTAGACTAAACCCATGTAAGCCTGAGCCAAAGCTGCTCACTTTCACCTTGATTGGAGTGACATCTAGATTAAGAAAACCTACACCTGGATGATCAAATCGGTCAAGGTTGTTTATGAAATGATACAGCCAAAAAAAAAAAAAACTTTATTTACGAGTGCATGAGGCACCATGTTGGTAGACCTTTAAAGGTGTCATAGCGTGAAAATCTGACTTTTTCCATGTTTAAGTGCTATAATTGGGCCACAAGTGCTTCTATTAACCTAGAAAATGTGAAAAAGATCAACTCAGTAAATTTGTTTGGGTAAGAGGTTCTTTACATGCATGTGAAAAATTGGGTTGTTCAAATTTTACCTGTTTTGTGAGGTAGGCAAGGCCAATTACAACAAGACCGCCCCTTAATTTGCACTATCCAACCGCGTCAATACCAATTATTGCAGAGAGAAAATAATAATAATTGACAGCACAGTTGAGTTTCAATTAAATAAAAACACCATCATTGCATTTCATCGGCTCATTTGCATTTTAACTCTTTCACCGCCAGCGTTTTTAAAAAAAGTTGCCAGCCAGCGCCAGCGTTTTTCATGATTTTCACCAAAGTTTAATGCCTTCCAGAAAATGTTCTTCTTTAAATATATAAACTTACAATATACCAAATGAAAGAACAGACCCTCTGCTTTCAAACAAAAAAAAACGTTTCATCCTACCTTTAGTGGTTCTTTTGCAATCAGCTTTTGAATATGGGTAGGTTTTTGCAAAAACACCATATTTTGAGCAAAAAGCAGAAATAATTCCATTTTTATGACGGACTTTTCATAGAGATCCGATTCAGAGCGATCTTTAAAACAGACACGGACATGCAGCAGCTTGGCATAGGGCAATACTTCCGGTTTTAAAAAGTTGCCACCTGGTGGATAATAGCGGTATTGCGGAAAGACGGAATATCTCGTCATTGGCGGGGAAGCGTTTTCTCTTAATTGACGAGAAATCTCGTCAATGGCGGGGAAAGAGTTAAAGGGCACACCGAAAATGGCACATTTTTGCTCAGGCCTACAAAGAGGCAATTTTAACATGCTATAATAAAGCAATAAGCCCCAAGAAGCAGTGGGTTACCAGTGCATTTTATAACAGCTAAGGGGCGTTGTTAGGCACAACGCGAAGCGTTATAAAATGCTGTTATAAAATGCACTGTAACCCTACTGCTTTGCGGGGGTTATTGCTTTTATAAAACGGTTACTTCATATGCATAACGTTAGCGGGATTTTATAAAATAAAACACAAATAAGCTGTTATTATATTAGTACAAATATAACTCTTCCGCCAAACAAAGTAGTTCCTCAGAATCAAGTGTGACTGAAACAGAGCGCAGTTCCCAACCAACACAGACACAGCAAAGACACAATGAAAATATGATTTAAGACTGTGGTGTTTATTTTATAAATCAACATTAATCTAATTTAATTTATACATTAACATTTATATCGTTCAACTGTTGAAGTGATGATCAAATATGCTTGGAAGCATGCTTACTGTAACTCTTTCCCCATCAACAGGTTTTTTTAAATTTGCCACCCAGTTTTAGTTTAATGCCTTTCAGAAAGATTATCTTCTTTAAATAAACATAAAATATCAAATGAAAGAACAGACCATCCGCTTTTAAACAACAACAACAAAAAAAAACGTTTCATCCTACCTTCATTTGTTCTCTTATCACCTCTCAAATTTTTTATCTAAAAGCGGAGACAATTCCATTTTTGTGAAGAACTTTTGTAAGAGATCAGATTCAGAGCCTGATCAAAACACGCTGTTTTTAGTGTTGAGTGAATGCGTCAGTGTTTAAGTTGGGTAAGATCGCCACCCAGTGGATAGCAGAAATATGAATTTGAGGTAACTCCTCAGGGAGCGTTTTCTCTTTATTGATTGGATGACTCAACAATATTTATTGACATTTATCTGGCTATCGCCATAATTGTGTAATTGTATACAAATAAAAAATATGATTAAAGACTGTGGTGTTTATTTTCATAAATCAGTACGCAGCAACAGTGGCACCGTGGGTTTACCGGGGTATTTTATCACGGCTTAGAACGCGTTTCAACCAATCAGAATGAAGAACCAGAACTGTCTTGACTATTTTGAGCTAAAACTTCACATACTCACTCTAGGGACACCAAATACTTATTTTACATCTTTAAAAAAATCTCATACATGACCCCTTTAAGGTAAATAAACTTGTCAAAGGTAAGGTCAAATGTGTCTTATATAACACATACTGTATGAGAATATTAGATATAGACATTTAATTTCGAAATCATTTTCCTAATCAAACATGCGAAATTTGTCACATTTTGTTTTACGGCGCCTCTGATTACTGCATAAACCCACGTTTCATCACACAAGCTCTGCGCCCACCGTATGCCCATAAATTTCTAAAAATATACAGCTGCTTCCTCTGGCATCAGCAAATGAGCTCCGCGTGTGGGACAAAGCTGAAGTAGAAATTTGATCATCCCGCGAAAGATTTCAGGATACTCAGTGTAGGATGAGAAGATTAGTCCATAATTCTCAGTCCACAAATGCTCATCTGAATCAGTGATTTACCTGCTCTCCATAAATCGAGAGCAACACTAAACAAAGCTTAAATGAGGTGAAGAACAAAACAGAAAAGTATGAACAAAAAGAAAAACAGATTATATACAAAATCCAAAAAAAATGCTGGGTTATTTTCAAAAACCCAGTGTTGGGTCAAAAAGTAAACAAAAACCAATTAATTTTTTTCTCTTGATTTAATTCAATTCAGAAGATTTATAGGTAAATATGAGAGTTTGGGCTATGATATTGTCAGCTAGACACATTTAAGCAAGCCATTCGCCATTGAAGTGTCTCTGTATCACAATGTGTAAAGAGGCAACATACAAACAAGATGCATTACTTACAAAACAGCAGGCACTGCGGTCACGTCGCAAATTTCAGCTTCTCATAATATATTTTTGTCCGACACAGTGTAGCTCTTCAGCAAAATATTGATTTGTGGCTTTTTGATTGATGTCTCTTTCAAAGTCCCTCAGAGATATGGGTTTCCAAGAGGCCACTACTCATTTTTCAATCATTTAGTTTTGGACATAAAGGGAGTGTAAATGAATGGCTGAAATGGAAAATGCAAACATTATTTATACAGTTCGGTTTTTGTGAAACTTTCACTGTCACTATGGCAACTAAAACCTGTTGGAAGTCTATGAGACTTCACTTTACAGATGTTTACAGCATAAACCTCAGCCTTTAAAAAGTTTCTTCACACTGTGAAAATCATGATGAATAATAATGGCAACATTTGTGAGCCTACTGTAGCTGTATCTAATAATGTCATTTTGTTATGTGTTTTCTACACATGGGCGTCGGAAGCAAATGAAAAGTGGGTGGGTCTGAACATTTGCGTTTATTAAATTAAAGACAGTAGCCTATTACGGTCGAAATTCTGGTAATAGCCCTTTAAATATTTTGCAAATAATGACAGATGTCATGTTTCGTTTATCTTTCTCTGTGTCATTTTTTTTCTCTACTCTGCTGACAGTTGGCTACAATGTTTATTTTTTATTTTGAGGAAATAAAAGGTAAGAAAAACGAAAGAAGGTAAACTGATACAACTTTTGTATACCTTTTTTATTTGTTATACCCAATTTCTCTTTCTCTTTCTTAGAGAAATATAAATGTGAGATTCTGGAAATGAGATCACTTTATTTTATGGTATCCGTCGGGAAACAATGCTGTCATAAGAGTTTGGGCATGTGTACTTCTAAAACACAATCGATTAAACAGAGGTATGACTTTATGAATTATCTGCAAATGTACCTCGCAAATAATAACAATAGCCTACGTGAGGACGTTCATGTCGCAAATGAAAAGTAATTGCAGGCTTCTGTAAAAAAACTTGAAAATTATCCAGCGATCGTGGGACCATAATAAAAATAAACTATTTTAAAGCAGTAATAATATTTTAACGATTAGCCTACACTTTAAACATTTGAAAGGAACCACATTTAGTGCTGTGTTAATTATCATTAAAAGCAAAACGGGAGTCTCTGTGCCTCCGCGACAGACGCAATTCTTCTGGCATCTCTCCTCACCATCTCCTCTTTTTTCTTCTGTGTCTTGAACTAGGGGCTCGAGTCCGACCTAAGGTTCGAGCTGCCTTTAAGAACACCAAGCTAAGTTCGTTTACCGTTAATTATTAAGACTAAATGGGCAGGCAAACTCGTGAAACAATGAAAGTAAAATAATCTGCTATAATATGGTTTTACACGTCTATAGAAAATATACTATAAATAAAGCAGTTATTAATTTTCCTAATGCATGGTTGTTTGACATTTACTTCTGTTTAAAACATTTGGCAAATGAGGTTTTTCAGCACTATGTTCGAACAGCAACTCAGCGTCCACTCACCCCCCGCGAATTATGTTTAAAAGCTGAAACGGGTCCGCGGTGTAAAAAAAGCAAAGGTTAGGGATCCCTGCTCTAATGGAATGGATTTGGACTAACAGCGCTTTGATAAGTGAACAGACAAATGCGCTAAATTAGAGAAAAAGTGGGTGGGTCCACTGTCATTGGTCTTAAAAAGTGGGTGGGTCCTGTCCCACCCACGTATAATGGTTCCGACGCCCATGTTTCTACATAAAATCATCTTGAATAATGTAAAGAACAATCTGTGAAAATATAACATTGATATCTTTGATATTGACTGAGTAAGGTCATGTCAAAGATTGAAATCAATGTAAAATCAATAATGGAAATTAAACTTTGATGCGCCTGATCTCCTCATTAGATTATGAGACTTAACCTGGATATTACAGACAGGGAAACATAATCTTTTTACAGTACTTTTTAACCAGCCCATTCTCACCAAAATACATACATATAACACGCAGTTTGATTTTCGTGCAATAGATACGCCAAATTCCAATTTTGCGTGCATATGATACCCCAGTCCTTCCCATTCACTTATATGGCGCATCTTTTCGTGTCATTTTATTTATTGGTTTCTCGTTTGTTTTCCTTTTTTTTTTTACTATTGGCACTTGGGTTTTGTGTAAGAGCACATTTTTCTAACATAAAATGACATCCTAACCCAAACGACAATTCTTTTATTACAGCAACATGAATATTTGGTAACACTTTATAATAACTGCACACTATTAAGCATAAGTAAAGCATTATTTAAGCATTACTAAATAGTCAATTCTTAATTTATTAAACATTAATAGACATTAGTAAGTAGTTTATCAATGCTTTATTCTTGATTTATAAGCGTATATATAATGTGTTTAATAATTAATCAATTCATCATTTCTAAAATAAGTATTACATTATTTACAGATTAGTTATTAAGATGTTGTAAGTGGTTCATAAGATCATTTAGGAAGTTTACATTTTTTTCTTTAATTAAGGACAACTATAAAAAGCATCATTTTGGTCAAATCAGCTGTATATTTTTGTTAGGCAGGATAGGCAGGAATTTTCTAAAAAAAACTTTTTTACAAATTTGTTTAAACTGTCTTTATATACCAATACATAAGTAAAATGTAAGTACTCTGAAAAAGGGAGTATAAAAATCGAGTGTCTTTAAACCTCTCACCCCTGTTTTAAACACAGCTCATTTTTCCATTCACTCCACCCCTCCCTTCTGGGTTTCTTCCAAAGACACCCCCCTAAAACAAAAATAAACGTGCGACGCTGACCGACTCTGCTGGGATCGCGGTGCATGTAGTAACATCATGTCACAATCGCATGTAATAATACACCTAACTTTATCACTATGAATATAAACAAATAGGATGGCTTTTAGTACTCACTATTCACAGCCAGTGTTTTGCATGGAAGAGTTTCCGTGATGAAAGCATTGTTGACTCTGATGAGGACTACACTCCGGAGACAATACCGCTACCGCATCGTCGACTCGAGGAAAAGCCACGCGATATTTACTTTCGTTTGAATTGTTTCGTTTATTCCTTTGTTTGCCTTCGCTGACTGGATATGCAGGTACTGTGAGTTCTGAATGCACTTTCTCTGCCGTACTTTTGCTCTTCCTAGAGTGCCTCGTGCACGTTCAAATCAATTGGGTGTGCGCATGTGTGGTCAGATCCCATAGCAACAGGGGTGGTGCCATGGTCGCGTGAGAGAGTGATAGTCGCGCAAGCCAATCATTTGTTTCGTCCCGAATGGAAAAATGTTGTGAGAGGTCTAAAGACACTCGAGTTTTATACTCTCTTTTTCAGAGTACTTACATTTTAATTATGTATTGGTATATAAAGACAGTTTAAACAAATTTGTAAAAAAGTTTTTTAGATAATTCCTGCCTATCCTGCCTTTAACTTAGGTTAAACAATTTCAACTTTTTTTATAAGTTATGTCAACTATCTTAAAATAGTAGGTTGAATTGATTTTCAAAACCAAGCTGTTTTAACTTCATGCTGCATTTTTTTACAGTGGTAGGACAACCTAGTGTTTACAGGGTTGTTAACTCAAGTGCACTTGGCTTCAGGTATCCTTTCGATTCTGCTCTTAAACAGATACGACGAGGAAAAATAAATAAGTACACTTTAAAACTGAATGAATCTCATATCAGCAGCCACAAACCGCAGGCAGTATTAAAGCTCACACTGTGGCCGTCACATCCTTAGGGATTACAGCATCTTATTTAAATATTTTTCCAGAATGAAAAGAGTCATCAATCCTGGATGACAAACTTACAGTGTAGTCAGCTCCCAGAAGGCACCGGGCTTAATAAAATACAGGCGCTACCCGTCCTCTATGTGTTCGATAACCCCTCGTCATTCTGAAGGTGCGGGGGTTGTTGGTACCGCGAGGGGCATTCGTTTGGCCTCAGGAATATTCATGTACAATTAAACCGTGCACAGATAGCAGGTAGCTTATTCATGCATTCAGAAACGAAGAGTAAGCACATCCAGGATCCGAACCGGGACCCTGCTTTACCCACAATGCATTGCTGACAGAGCACCAATGAATGGAGGCTGCGGTGGAATAAAGACATTGTGGTGCTTTATTCAAATGTTTTGCACACGTGGCTGAATTTTTCGAGGTGGAATATCATGCATTGAAATAGGATTTAAAAGAACAGAATAGACTCCAAAGCAAACATATCTGACTGGGATTATTTTGCTGAATTGTTGTTTTGAAAACCTTTGCGGAAACCTGACATAACCCTCACCCACACATCCTGTACATCACAGGACGGCATTGTATAAATCTAAAAACAGACAGATACTGTACAGACGACCGTGAAAATGTGTTAAATGAAAGGAACAGATCTACCCGTCAACAATAATCATGCTCCGCTTTTCTCAAGCGTTGCGTGGTGTCACGTAAGCTTCGGTTTGGGCATTAATTGCAACGTTTACAGAGTCGATTGTGCTTTACACGCACCTGTCTGCACATATTATAACAGACATGCTGCATCAGGCCGATGTGTTAAGACAGAGCACCTGCAGCCAAACTCCACGTCTGCGTGTGCAAATGTGGTGCGCATGATTCATGCACGCGCTGAAACAGAATCATTATCATAGTATGGCAACCACAGTTGTTGGGTTTGCATTTATGCCCAAGGTCAATACAGTTAGATAACACAAAAGTGGAGCATTGGAGGATAATTTTTTATATAAACTTTATTTTTTAAATATATACTGTGCACCATGCCATAATTAGATTTGTTGTTTTTGCAATGTTATAGTGATCATATATAATTGTTTCTCAATCTCTTTAATAGAATACATCCAGAAAATACAAGAAATGTGTATTAAAAACTGTATAAAAATGTGAATTGATGTGTCAAGTTTTTAGGGTAAACTCCCCTTCACTTAAGCAATAGCAGGAAACTGCAGGATCTCTTAAAATTAAATCAAATTAAATCCTAATTTCTATTTTGAAAAAATAATTATTTATACTTAATTCTGCTCAAGATATGTTTAGTGCCAAGAGAGGTCACACTAAACACAAATGATGCCTAAAGAAGACATTTAGTCCTAAAAAGTGACTAAAAAGTGAAACAATTTTTAAAGTCAAAACTTTAAAGGTCACGTTCTTTCTGATCTCATACACTGTAAAAAAATCGGTAGGAATTACAGTATTACTGGGTATTACTGTCAACTAGTCGCCAGTAACTTACTGTATTTATGTTTATGTTATTTACTGGCAACAGTTTGTTCAAAGTTAAATGAACATGAAACATTTTCAGTCTTTATCTTTTACAGTAAGTTACAGGCAACCAGCTGCATAATTACAGCTAATTTTTTACACTCTAGTTATGTAATGTTGTTCTTATAAAGATCAAAGTTTACTGCCATGCAATATATTTTCTTTAACAGAAATCGCATTCAAAGCCTACAGGAACGGCCGGTTTGGACTACAGCCCTCTACTTTCTGCTTTAATGATGTCACTAGAACAGTTTTTTGACTAAACTCCGCCCACAGGAATACGTCAGTCGCCAGCTAAGCTAACGGCAAGCTAAGCTGCTATCGAATCACAACACACTAAACAAACTACACAATCAGAACTCGATACGTATTTCTAAAGGAGGGACTTCATAGAACAAGGAAGACATCAGCCTGTTTTGAGGACAGTGAAAACAGCGCTATACAGATAAGTTAATTGTGTGAAAAATGACGCGTTTTTTACACGTGAAACATGGACACATGTTATATTGCGCTCTGTAAACACAATCAAAGCTTAAAAAACACAGAAAGAACGGGACCTTTAAAAAGCAGGTTGAATTGACTTGCATAATCAACCATTATTGTGCTTGTTAATAAATCATTACAGGAACTGTAAGGCTATTGCTTAAAATAACAATATGTCTGTTGTCTTACTTCATCTAAACTTTTATATTCATAAGTGTAAACGAAATAATTGTTGTATTCCAGCACTGACGGGGTGTTTTGAAAGCGGTCTGGACAATTAGATCGCATGCAGAATTATTTATTCACTGTCTGGAACTCAACCAAACAATCGCCGCAGAATTACTCAACTCAGACTTCATTTCCAACAACAGCTGCTGGAGTTCATCAACAATTCATAAGTTGTGTTTTAAAGCAAATGCAAGCTCAACAGTCCTAAAGCAAATGTTTTAGTTTGCCTGGGTCGCCTGTCAAGAAACAAATCACGGTAAAGTGTCAGAACGCTATGTCTTTTGTTTTCCCTGTAAATAATTCAAACCGTTGACCGATCTGAGAATAAGTTTGATTGTGAGCTGACAAAATTTTGTCTGACGAAGAGCATGCATACTTTTGTTAAGTCAGTTTTGTTAGAGCTGTATATATTCAATAATTACATTTTATATATATAAAATATATATTTATTTATTTATTTTATTTAATATATAACTGTTGGAAAAAATGGTGAATAAATGTTCCCTAGCTGTCACTGTGCCAAGTAACTTCAATTATATTAGTACCTCAAAGGTATATATTGGTACCAAATGTATATTCATCTTATGTGGCTAAATTGTACATATAAGGACCTTTTTAAAAGGCACTGCCCCATTGCCAAGGTGGGATCTTTTTTATCTGACAGTGTCTGAATAAAAATTCTTATAATATAATTTTTTATCCTCTTTCCCTGTTTAAATACCTGTACTATATTATGACTGAAAACATGTTATATTTTTTGATCGTTCAGACACCTACAGTATATGAAGTGATTGCTTTTGACCCAGAGCCAAAATGTGGCGATGATGATTTAATTCTGGAGTACAGCGAGAACGCAGAACCCTCCCACAATGTTCCCTGATTTTATGCAGCCAGGAATACGGTAAAGTGCTTTGGACAGCTGCCTCTGTAAAACTTTGGAGCAGCTTGTGCAAGTCTGCTTGTGACTGAGATATTTTCAATCCTGGCAAGGTTTTCCTGGTTTGTTGAGGGGAGGAATATATTTATGCAAGGAACATATGCTGGTACTAACGTCAGGCCGTATTACTCAAAACACGGTTTCAGGTCACTGTGAGTAATTCTTCCTGTAGGGTTGCAGTCTGTTTGCTCCTGCCGCTGTCCGTGGTCCTGAATCACAGCACCATGGACAGCGACCTGTTTGCATGTACTTTGCATGTTTCTTTTAAGATATAATCAGTTAAATCAGATGTTGTTGTGCACTTCACGCAGTTTCTCCTCAAATAAGTAATTAGAGCTGAATTTTTAAGCAATCGGATGTCCTTTATCTAATTACACAATCAGAACAAGATGCTTAGATGGGCTATCTGAGTGCCCTCCAAAATCAAGGACATAGAAGATGAAGGGCACTTTTTAGAATGGCTAAATCAACATCAAACCTGATTACCCGTTCCCGCATGCCTCCTTATTTAATTTGCTCCAAATAGAGAGGTTGTTCCTGAATACGGCGACATGAGCAGACCTCCACTTTGCCTTTATATGTGGAAGGCTTTGCAGGTATTTTTGGAGTGGGAGTCTACAGTTGAGGTAGATTTGTTTATCCCCCTTATTTCAGATTCTGGTTGTCAGTCATTCATCTCTCTGCCTCCTACAGAAAGGCTTGGACGTGTTGTCCGGCTGTCACCTTTTGCCGAAACCACAGGCTAAACTGTGCAGATTCTTGCATTCTCTGGCACTCGTGTGGAAAAGGGTTTTGTTTTGTTCAGTGATTGACGTGAAAATGCCTCTGTGGAAGCTGTCACCCAGTGATGCAGGAGCCAAAAAACATTGAAAGAGATGAAGTGTTATGCCATGTGCTAATAAATGTTGCACAGAGGTGATGGGACAACTGTTATTCAATGGATAGATGGATTGAGGGTGGGGAGCAAAGGCGCATGGACGAAACTGGCATGTTACAGTATTGATCTCAATTCAACTGGTGCTGATGAGAGCAGCGGTAGCTATGGTGATGCAGAAGCGGTGGATGTTAAGGGCATGAGTACTGGAGGAGAATAGATAGATAGATAGATAGATAGATAGATAGACAGACAGACAGACAGACAGACAGACACCCCCCCACACACACAGACTGACAAACAGACAAAGAGACAGACAGACAGACAGACAGACAGACAGACAGACAGATAGATAGATAGATAGATAGATAGATAGATAGATAGATATGCGGATGGACAGACAGACAGACAGCTGAGAAAGATATAGATAGTTGGATGGAAAGATGGACGGACGAACGGACAGATAGATAGATATGCAGATAGACATATGCGGATCAACAGACAGACACCTTGGATGGATGGACGGACATACAGACAGACAGATAGATGGATATGCGGATAGACAGACATACAGATGGACGGACAGGTAGATGGATATGCGGATAGACATATGCGGATGGACAGACAGTCAGCTTGAATGGATGGATGGACGGACGGACGGACGGACAGACAGACGGACAGACAGACAGACGGACAGACAGACAGACAGATATGAGGATAGACAGATCTGCAGATGGACAGACAGACAGCTGAGATAGGGATAGACAGATCTGCGGATGGACAGACAGACAGCTGAGATAGGGATAGACAGACAGACAGACAGCTGAGAAAGAGATAGATAGTTGGAAGGATAGATGGACAGATGGACGGACAGATAGATATGCGGATGGACAGATATGCGGACGGACAGACAGACATCTGAGATAGGGATAGATGGATGGATGGATGGTGGACGGACAGATAGACAGATATGCAGATGAACAGACAGACAGCTGAGATAGGGATAGATAGACAGACAGACAGACAGACAGACAGACAGACAGACAGACAGACAGATAGATGTTCATTTGATATATCTATTATATAACTTGGCATCCATCTCGGAGCAAAGCTGTGCCCTTCTGCCGTCTTCAGAATGACTTTGCAAAGCTCTGCTGCGGTTCCGCCGGGACGTTGGCGGCCCTCAGAGGGGATTGGATTTTGATTGGAGGCAGGACTGGATGAAATGAGGCAGAGGCACAGAGGCCATCCAGCCTGCAGGGAAGCGAACAGGGAGAAAAGGGTCCGCCCAGCAGGCGCACGGGCTTCGGATTTTATTACGGTCTCCTCACACATCACCTTCCAAGAGAAGGTGAAAGACAGAAGGTGGGATCTCATTACGGACCGTTGTGTGCTCTCACCTAACCGTCTTTCTTCATCTGGTGTGGGCTGAAAAGCATTTTCCAACACTAATAACCCACAGTGGCATTCTGATGTAATTCCATATTTTGCAATGCAACTTAGTTCATATGTGTTTTTATTGTTCTGTACAGTAGATCCTTGCTCTGCCAGGAGGGGGCGCTGTAAACGTGTACCTCTGATCACCACAGGGAACATTAAAATCCAGGCAGCCATTTGCTGTCATTATGGTACTTCATTACCTCACCAGAACCTTTAGCGAGATTAACAGTTTGTTTGTGCACAAGGCATGTATCTGCTCTTGCAATTTGCAAATGAGTCATGTTCATCGTGTGTTTTCCTGAATACATTACTGTACTACGATAGAAATTAAACTACCATATTGACATTTGTACAGGCGCGCGTGAGGTGTTTAAATGTCACTGCTAAGGCCTTTTCGGAATGGCGCTCGCTGATTGGCTGAGATTCTCTGTAAATGCTCAACACATTTCTTCTTGGTTAATTTTGACAGTTTTACCAACTCCCATTGACAGCAAAGTACGGTTAAATTATTAAAGGTAATTGTTTTTCACCTTGTAAGCTGTGTCTTGTCTGCATGAGGCTTTCAACAGCTATTGTATTTGTGATTTAAAACCACAGGCTGTAACTTTAAAGTTTTCGGGTAAAAGTGTGGCAATCATGGTGTGTTTGCTTTCAAAGCTGTTTTGAAATTGCAGTCATTCATACTGTATGAATTCTTCTCTCAACGACAAAGCAAATAAAACCATGTTTGTGTAATACAATGGAACCACACTGGCATATATCCAATCATCACATATGCTATATAATGTAGATATAAAACATATGGCTTTAGCTTTTTCATTCACATTAATTGGCAGACACATTTAGGTGTTAAATTTACATTTTTTTGCATTTGCTTTCATTCAAAGCAACTTGCATA
Organism: Paramisgurnus dabryanus; assembly: GCF_030506205.2. Taxonomy (NCBI): domain Eukaryota; kingdom Metazoa; phylum Chordata; class Actinopteri; order Cypriniformes; family Cobitidae; genus Paramisgurnus; species Paramisgurnus dabryanus. The sequence continues at coordinate 18,336,030 of NC_133359.1, read as the reverse complement.
ACATACAACTGGTAAAATAATCATTGAACATGTCACCATTTTTCCCAGTAAATATATTTGCAAAGGTGATAATGAGACAACAGCTGAAAACTATAAGTAATTAAAAAGCAATCCAGAACCATTTTATAGGCGCCTTTCTAAGCTTCTGAATGTATCAGTGAGCGCTGTTGGGGCCATAATACGAAAGTGGAAAAACAATCATTTCACCATAAATTTGCCCATTCCTTCCTTCAATTATTTGACGTTTGCCAGTACCATTAGCTGAAAAGCAGCCCCACACCATGATGTCCCCACCTCCAAACTTCACAGTTGGTATGATGTTTTTAGGCTGATGTGCAGTGCCATTTCTCCTCCAAACATGGTGTGTATTATGGCTTCCAACAGTTCAACTTTGCTCTTATCAGACCACACTATATTCTCCCAGTATTTCCAAACTTTAAATGAGCTTCAACATGCTTTTGTTTCAGCAGTGGAGTCTTGAGCGTGGTGAGCGTGCATACAGGCCATGGTGGTGGAGTGCATTACTGACTGTTTTCTTTGAGACAACAGTACCTACTAATTGCAAGTCTTTTTAAAGCTCTCCACAAGTGGTGCTTGGCTCTTGGACAACTCCTCTTTATTATTCTTTTCAGTCCTCTGTCAGAAATCTTGCGAGGAGCACCTGGTCAAGGCAAATTTATGGTGAAATGATTGTCTTTCCAGTTCTGTATTACGGCCCCAACAGTGCTCACTGGAAGATTCAGAAGCTTAGAAATGTGCCTATAACAAATGCCATCATCAGGTAAGTTGCAAAGGTCTTGAGACAGCTTTTTGGTTTTCCCCATCATGAGATAATGCTTGTATGACACCTTGGCAATGAGACCTTTTTGTAGGTCATCAGTTGGGAGTGAACCAGCTGGTATTAATTTGCACTGACAGGGGGTTGGATTGCTTTTTAATTACTGAATTTTTTTGAGTATGTGTGTTTTCTGGGTTTAAACCCATGACCTTTTGCGCAGCTAATGCAACGCTCTACTACTGAGCGATACAAGAGCACATTTATCCAAAGCAGCTTACAAATCACTGTTTTAAAGGACAAGTTCTGAATTTTACACTTAAAGCCCTGTTTTCAGATTGTTTATGATGAAATAGAACGGTTTTGACTGAAATTTGGACATATGATGCTGGCCCCAGAATTTTTGGTTTCTGTTGTATCAGCCCCCACCCTCACAATGGCTGTATAGGTGCATAGGAACAATCCTTCCTAAAATGCATTAAACTTTCGTTTACAAAGACGTGAAACTCACCGAGTGGTCAGGGGTGTTCACTGATATGCTCACACAAAAATCGCTGCAAAAGATGCTTTCCAACAGCTGTTTTACCATTCGTTGTAAACTTGTGGACCTATTTTTCCAAACGCCTCATACCCGTACATTTTTCCTCTGAGAGCTTGAATAATAGACACTCCAGCCCAGTTGGTGGCGATAATCCGCCTTTCCCAATTGCAGGAATACAAACAAAGTTCCCGGCGTGGAGTAATACCGTACCTCACAACATCTAAGTCAATGGAGTTGGACTAAAACTACAATAAAACAGCTGTTGGAAAGCATCTTTTGCAGCAATTTTTGTGTGAGCATATCAGTGAACTCGGTAAGTTTCACGTCTTTGCAAACGAAAGTTTAATGCATTTTAGGAAGGATTGTTTCTGTGCACCTATACAGCCATTGTAGAGGTGGGGGCTGATACAACAAACACCCCAAAATTCTCGGGGAGGCATCATATGTCCAAATTTCATTCAAAACCTTTCTATTTCATCTTAAACAATCTGAAAACAGGGCTTTAAGTGTAAAATATCGAACTTGTCCTTTAAGTCTACAACAGGAATTTGAAAATGTCAAAATTTCTGCTTGTGACAACCATCCCCATGATGTCAAAACATGGCCATTTAAATAAGGTTAATGTTTCTTCAATTAACTGTGTCTCTTTATCCTGAGCAATAATAGTGGAAAAATGAGACAGCTACAATAATTAGTACAATTGTACAATTGAAACATTTCAACTGATCAGCAATGTGACAACTAGCCCCGGTCTCTTATACTGCAGTATTCAAGCAAGCAATAATCATAATTTCACCATCTAGTTTAGGAATAATTAACAATTATTTAAAAATAAGTCACCCTCAAGGTGTCAAGTGAGTTTGCATTATTTTTAAATTATTTTAAGGACCGGAGTCAATTATCCACGTTTACCACAGACACTGTTCTGTTGGTTATTTTTAAGAAATTAAAAGGTTAGGTGTACGTTTATCGAAAAATAATGCATACCCATGAAACATTTCTAAACTAATAAAGCATTCAACAGGCCTGTGGTATAAAGACCCGATATAGTCCGGCTATGAGTAACCCACTTCAAGCAAAAAATAAATTGCAATTGGGTTATTTTTGCCAAAATAACTTGTGAGATTTATGATACTTCATCGTGTAAGCAAAGTCAACAGTTTTTACAAGCTGTGTGGTTTCATTTATGTATTTATTTCATTTATTTTTGGGCTACATGGTTAGACATCTATTAAATTTTCACTGACAGTCCAAAATTTGCCTTGTTTTAACCTAGAAGCTTGGTTGGCTATTAGACGTCTTTTAAAAGCAAAATTGCTTGCTGGGATACACTCTTAAAGACCCTGACAACCCATAAAATATGGACAAGCTCAACTAAGGGTTTAAATTAGCCTAAAATGTCCATATTTTACTCAACCACGGGTTGAAACAACCCAGCATTTTTTTAGAGTGCATAAACAACATTTATCTTTTGAACGGTTTTGACACAAGCTTTACAAATTTGTGAAATGCTTTAGGTCTGGATTTGCATGCGGGGTTCTTGTCCCAGATGAGCTATAAGAAGAACCTTGAATAGAAAGTTGAAGGATTTTTGGGTATTTGTGTGATGCAGAGGACGATGCTTGTTGTTTGTGAAGGCCCGGCCTTATGGCTAAACATAATTAGCAAGGATTAGTTGAGAAGCGGGCGCGTCTCATTATCGCTTTAGTGCATGTCAATCTCAAGCAAGTTTTAATTACGCTCGACCAAGGAGTCCCCAATACTCCCTCTGAAAGCGTTTGATCTTCAAAGGGCCCTCCGTGTCACCAAAATCCCAAACAGCCCGCGTCCGCTTCTAGATCCGCTCGCTGGGCGAGGTCGCTGTGGGATGTAAACCATAAATTCAGCACACGGTTTGTGACAGTTATAAATAATGCCGTTGTCAAGCGCGCCGGGTGCATATGTGTGTGTGTGTGGAAGCTTTAATAAATGGGGGACGCTGAAGCACTGATTTCCTTTTTCCTTCTTGTTTTACGCAGTGAGGACTATTGATTATGGCTTAAAGGGAACATTGATTTTTACCTTTGTGGCCCGCGTGTTTGACTCCCTCAAACTCTAACTTCACCTTTTTGCTTGTTCATATCTCTCTCCATATGTTTCTTTCAGACGCTGTCTCTCTCTCTCTCTCTGTGGAAATCCTCCTGACATATTCCGGACCCTTATCTGTTGCCTCCAGTTGGCTTTGGCTGGTCGGCAGCCAGTTAGGAGGTGACATCTTAGAAAGTCCTTTATAATTCACCAAACATATCCTCCCCGGAGATCTCATTCCTCTTTCAGAAAAAGAAAAAAGGTTTGGGTTGGCGTCATCGCCTGTGAAATATATCCTTCACATCATTTTTCGACCAAATCTCTGTTTAGTCCATCACATTTACACTTCTCTCCAGGAACATTTTTGGGATGTGAGCCAAAGTGAAGACATTTAGGATTGGGATTTAATGCCATGTATATACTCAACATGTATTTAATAGTTAATAATATACATCTCAGAGCTTTCTCATCTGGAACTACCGTCCGACAAGGATTGGGAAATCTCTTTATGTGACCCACAGCCACTGGAGAAACTCTCCAGGATGTGACACCAGCCATTTCAGAATGACCCAGGACTGAATGAGTATGTTTTAACTTTCAAAATGTCAAGATATATGGATACAAATGAAACGCCACCGTGGCTTACGACTGCAATCCGTATTTCCCCCCAAATACACATAAGATTTTATTCAACTTTTATTTAAATCTGCAAGAACGGGTTTATTTGGAGCCTGGCGAATGTAAGTGGCATTGAGCAGGATATAATTTACGTCAGTCTAATAAAGCTTGTGACATTTCGTGTCATATTATACAGAAAGTTTGTGATCTTATGAATACAGATTTGGCAGAAGTGTAATAAATTACTGTGATGGCCTACATTTGTCTCCAGTCTCTATGAGCTGAGAACAGTGCTTCCATACAAACTTTGAGGTTAATGTGCCCTCTCTGTAAGTTAGCTTACATTTATAATATAAAAATATAACATTTGCTCTAATATTCTTCTTAATATTAAAAGTGTGTGTATCACAATCTAAGCTTTAGTACTTTGGGAGAGTAACAGACAAACGAACTGAAATATAGGTAGGAAACAGCTATGGGCCCTGGAGGGTAAAAGGCCCTTTTGATTGTATTTATTCCTAAAACACAATAGTTGTTTGACACTATGAAAAGTAATTGAGGTCACTGAGGTGTATAAAGTGCAATGACAAGAAAGAATTACATTTCAGATCATTTCGATCTAACTTTTTGATGTTGTAGATCTATGTAGGTAGTAATAAGAATCCCACCTACATATTGATTAGGAGAAATAAAGCCCAAGCTTGGTTTTGCAAGTCAATTCAACCTACTATTTTAAGTTTTGACATGTGATAAGTTGACATAACTTATATAAACAAGTTGAAATTGTTTAAAGAGTAACTAAACCCCTGGTCAGAGCCTGACTCCACCCAATGGCAATATTTGAAAAATGCAAAAAAAAGCGGGTAGACCCCAACAGAGATAGAGGGGATGAACTGAGCTCGTACCAAGGGTGTGGTGAGATCGTAACAAGGGCCTGGTGAGCTTGAGGCTGGCTTCAAAAGGGAGTCAATTCCCATAGACCCGCATGTTAAAATGCTTAAGTTTACAGTAGAAAATAATGTTTACAGCCTGGTAAAAAAGTGTTTTTGGTCTGTAAAGCTATTTTTGCCCTCATGACAACTGTGAGGGGGGTGAATTTTTGTAACTCAACTGTTTAAATTATATTAAGCCTTACACTTCTGCATAATTAAGGGCGTGGCCACATGATTGACGGGTGAATTGCCACTGCTGTCCCAAGAATCGAGCTAGGCTTCACCTATGTCCCGCCTCTTTACCTATTTTCGGTTATCCGCAAGTGATTTACGGTGACGCGTGGCCAAGATGGTGACACAGGCAATGCCTAAAGCTTCAAAAACGATCTTCACAAACCAATGGGTGACCTCACGGACACTACGTCTATATTTTTTACAGTCTATGCTTTATACCCAAATGTAAAAAAGTTACTCAAATCAATGAACAGCACTAATAAAGCCCCATTCTTACAGATCATTAACTAAAAAAAAGTTGGTTTAGGGTTTAGTTACTCTTTAAAGTGACACTTTGTAGTTGTTCAACCTTATTAATATATTTTCAAGACCCTTGTGATGGTACATCGACTTAAAATAGTTTGAATGACATGTCTACCATAGCCTAACGGGGTGTGTATCGCTTTTACTCATACTTTTAATCTTGGGGTTTCTGGTAGTAATCCGAGCACAAAAAAGAACAACAAAAATCTGCTTTACGACAAACGTCAATTCCTCCACTTCCTCAAATATTTTTTTATATAAAATTTAACCAAGTGACCACTGTTAACTTACAACTGGCTTGTAAACATCAGCTACGCGATCTTTTGCTGTCTGAAAAAAATTAAACCCATAAAATTAATTCATATGACATGCTGGAAGGCACACTTTGTGACCTAAAGAGTTGTCTTCTTTTCCTTTGCAACAGTGCTGCAGCGCTTGTGGCCTCTAGGGGCGCTAGACATGAAAAATACATGTCTAGCACCCCCTAGTGGCCAAAAAGTTCCGCGGTGTGCCTTTCACTTAAAGTAACATAAAAATATATGTTGTTTGACAAAACTGCTGCATATTTTACAGTGTGGAATTTTTAGTTTTGTTTAATTTAACTGGCAGTTTTCAGTAACTATCAAGTAAGTTACTATAGTATATTACAGCACAGCATAGCATAGTGAAGAGTTTTGTGTATATTTCTTTCATGTGTAATCAATGTCTGATGTGTTACATTACAACTGTGCCCTAAAGGTGTCTGTAAAGGTGTGAACCAAATTGGCCAAACAATAATAAGTTTGCAGGATGGACCCTCTCGCATTACTTTTGTAAAGGCTCCAGTAGGAATTTTGTCTATTACTAGGTATAAGTTCTGGTCACACAGATTGTAGAAGGTTGGCACAACAACATCGCTCCTCAAGAACCATGCTACACAACCATATTCATTAAAACAATTTTCCTCACAAGAACTTATTAGAGGCATTCTAATACACCCAAAGACTACTTAGCCAAATTCAAGAAAATCTAACAATAGGATAGTACGATATAATATAGTATATTGTGGCATGGTATGGTATTGTATAGTATAGCATAGTATAGTATTATATGTGGCATGGTATGGTAAATTAAATATTGTTGTGGTACAGTGTGGTATATAGTATTTTAAATACTGTACTGTATAGTACGGTATTTTATAGTGTAGTATGGTTTAATACTGTATAGTATGGTATTAAATAGTTTGGTGTGGTATAGTGTGGTAAAGTACAGTACTTTATAGTGTGGTACGGTAGACTAATGGATGGTAGAGTATTATATAGTGCCAACGTATTACATTAAAATAAAATAGGTTGAGCATTTGATAATGTTATTATTTTGAGTAAGAAAATACCTTAAGGGGTTGTGCACACCAAAACTTTAAAATGCGGCTGAAAATGCCCTGAGGACACCGAATGCCAGCTGTTTTTTTTTCAGCTGGGCTCCAATTTTCTTCAGCTGAGCGCTTTGGTAGCTGTGATACTTGATCTGTGAGCCGGATGGTTGCTGTGGTAATGTCCCGCCCCTCCTCCACTGTGATTGGATGGCTGTGTGAGAACAGAGCTTTCACCCAAAGTTGGATATTTTTCAACTCTCGGCGCTCAACGCTGAGCGCGGAGAAAACCCAGAGCGCCGGTTTTCAGCGCAGAAGAAAACCGCTAGCTGATGACTTTTTTGAAAAACGCTGAGCTTCCATTGGTAACAATTGAAAACATGCACCGACCGCAGGCATAAAAGCTTTGGTGTGCATGCCCCCTAAATCCTAAACCCAAGTTATATTGCTATATTAAAAGTATTTGCATATGTACTTACCTGTACTGTAAGAAGTGTGGGAATTGGTTATATACATCATGAATTAACAGGATTGAGAGTTGTCAATATGATGAAAAATAAGATGGATTGATGACATCATTTAAAATGATTATCATTTCAAACAGGGTTTATAATTATCTGTGGCGGGCGATGCACAACAACCCAATAGCTAGTTTATGGCTCATGGTGGGTTATGGTTCATAAAACATGTCATCGACATCACTTACAGAGCCTCTCCCCAAAGAGGAGTATGCAAAATTAGCAAAAGAAAGCATAAATCAGATCACTTCATGAATTGTACTCTTCAAAATAGAGAGGTGCATAGAAAAACAGTTTTTGGCTGAATGGCTCCATTAAGTAAAAACATCAAAAGAACCTTTATACTTCAGAAAAGGTTTGTCCATTCATTCATTCCTTCTTTTGTCAAGCACAAATGAAGGGATCGTGTAAAAAATGAACCCCCACAACCCAATTAGCACAGGATGTGTCCTTAAGCAAGACACAACTAGAAATGACATTCAGTCATCTCTCTTAAGGTAACCATAGTTAAAGGAAAAAGCATTCACAGCATGTTATTGTACTACTATTAACCATCTTCAAGTATATCATCGAATACCTTTTCCCCATATATGTTTAAGAATTTAATTCTCGCTTTCATCTGTACTTTCTAATGGGGTCTGACACCTAATCAACAGCTTTTCTTATGTCGCACCCAAATTTGAATTCTTTTGAAAATGCGTTTAAGGTTGGGGAGTAATGGCTGTGTAGCCAGCAATTAAATTTTCATCCATAACAAAGATTCTGAATAAATCAGGAATTGGAAATTGACTAAAGAGTTTTGGAAGTGAAGGCCAATGGTTTGAGGCGATCTCATTGGTGCATGCTGAACAGATGGACAGATGGGAAGAGACTGGGTTAGCATGCCCAACATTCAGAGAGGGAATGAAATGTGACTTTTCTGAGTGACGGCTGGTTAGATGAGAAATACAATTTCGATGTTGATTGAAAAGACGAACAGAGAGAAGATTAAAGGAGACAGAAGTAGATAAGTAAGATTATATTGAGTTGAATTAGGATTAACTCATTTGTATTTTTTATATGTTTGTATACGGCCTAAACCCAACTACATTATTTCTTTCTGTGATTCTCTGTTTAATACATAAAAAATCATCCTATTATGTAATGAACATTCGAAATATAACCTTCATATCTTTAATATTAAAAGATGATGTACGATTGAAATCAAACTTTGATGCTAATCTTATTATTAGATTATGAGACTTTAACCTGGATTTCGCAGGGTCACAAATGTATCAATGCTGTTAAAATTGGCCGCTATAAAAACTGTAAATTTATTGAGTTGAATAAATATGTTTAATATATTTACAAATAAATGTCATTTTCTCCTACTATAAACCTTAAAAAAGATTCATAATCGCTTTTACATCTCTACAGTATGTACAAATGCAATGAGGTCACATTGCATTTGCACACAATAACCTGCAATAACCCATTGCCAAATTTATCCAACCCTGTCCTTGTCAAATTAAATTAACACCATGACAAATAAATAAACCCACAATTATTACCCACAGCTGCTTCCCTTTCAAAGTAAACTAGCTCTAATTTGACACAATAGCATTTAGAAGTGATTGTAGCCTAGTGAAGAAAAAAATGCATAATGTGTTTATACTGTATTACTTATTGACATTGTTTAGATTCTGTTAGTTTGCTACGTATGAAAAAATCTGAGAATTTCATCCCCTCTGGTGATTTCTTTCCTATGCGACTAAGCATCAGGTTAGAGTCTAATTGAAATAGATGACATAGTAGCTATCTAAATCCCAAAGCAGCGACTTTGACATTTTTTAGTGCAATATGCTTATGTGCACCAAACTAATTTAAAGATGTGCGGAGGATCTGGCAGGGCTTTATTCAAGGCCACGCTGAAATATTACCTCTGTACTTTGTCTTATATGAAGTATATTGCTGACGCAGCATGTTTCCTTTATCTGGCGTATTTCAAAGCCTCCCTGTAATATTTCCATGAGTTAAAATCACCACCGCAGACAGAAATGATTTTCTACAGTAGCTCTTGCCTGTGTTGACTCCGGCCCATTTTGTCATAAATCAAGCTCAGATTTCTGCAAATAAAACTTCAAAATGTTAGGACAAGAGCCATTATTACCAGTGATAAAATCTGCCCATGTTCATATAGTTTTCACTTCAGGTCGCTTGAAGTGAAATCGTCTCGGGAGGCGTTTTTAGTCGAATTTCTGCTGCACGTGCACATCGCAGAGCGGCGAAGTCTCATGGGATATCACATTATGGACATTGATCTTTTCGAGAGTAGGGCTCTTGACAACGGGAGGTGACAAAACCCTCTGGGAAATATTATCGTCTGTCTTTGACACCGCAGTGTTGACAGTTTGTATTAGCATCACTGTACAACAGCATCCTTTGTAGGCAACACCGTGCATAGAGGGTTGAGGTAATGGGATGTATTGAGTATGCTAATTGGTATGCAGATTGCGACTTTTTAATGTATAGCAATTAAAAATATTAGTTTTCTTATTACATGTGTGTAAAAGCAAACAACATATTTACTGTTCGCAGCAAAATTCACACAAAAGGTCATAGCTTGCTGGTAACTAAAGTGGTAATTGCTAACACTTTTAAAATAGATGTAGCCATTTTGCATGTATTTGACCTTTTCATTTAATGGTATATTACTGATACAATTATAATATAATTCCTACAGTATATTTAAACTTTAAGTCCCAAAGAAATCAAAACTGACAATTATTATTTTTATGTAATATTGCTGTGTTTATTATAAACATTTTATCCGTTTTTGCCCACATACTGTAAATGTTTTTGCCCATCAATCAAATTCAGAAAATGTACTTCTATATCTTTTGGAAATCATTCTCTAACAGTGTTGGGGAAAGTTACTTTTAAAAGTAATGCATTACAATATTAAGTTACTCCAAAAAAAAGTAACTAATTGCGTTACTTAGTTACTTTTCATGGAAAGTAATGCTTACTTTACTTTTTAGTTGCTTTTGCGTTACTTTTTCTAGGCTGAGGCTTGATCTCTTTCATGCATTGCAGATGTTTTTATGACTGAAAAGTTCTGCATTCAGAAATTGCATATTTCATCACAAAAATGTCGAGCTTTGGTATACCATCTTAGTTTCTTACTGTTCCCACACAGGCGTGTAAGCATAGAGTGCATAACGTGACTACGTTAAGTTTAATTCAGTACATAAACTTTTTATCAAATTAATTAAACTGAAAAAGTAACTTGCATTACTTTTTTGAAAAAGTAACGAAAATATTAATGTGTGCATTTAAAAAGTAATGTGTTACTTTACTCGTTACTTCAGAAAAGTAATATAATTACGTAATGCACATCACTTGTAATGCGTTACCCCAACACTGTTCTCTAATGATGTTAGTTAAGCGAAAATAATTCACCTAAAGATAATATTCCCCCTTATTTCCCCGTATTTTGACAAGACTCATGATGCCATGCTTAACATGACGTGTCAAACACATATTTTGACATAACGGGCCACACACATGTCGGGCTAAATGTTAGCGCCCTTGAAAAAGAAGTCGTCATTGTTTCGAGTGTGCCTTCGAATCGTTGTCACAGTGATGTCATCCGCCTGTCGGCACTGCATGAAGTCGAACACACTTATAGACCATTTCAGCAGTAACAACAGAAACAAGCGGCTTTGTGGTCAACACGTAACTTTCGGTAAATTCCGCTAAGAATAAATAACAACAAAGTCCTTTTAAAGTAGTTTATTTATATAACAAATATATGCTTAATAAGCAAAATAAACAACAATAGATTACCTAGGAAACCAAAACATGTATTTTCAACGAGGTATTTGTTCAAAAGTTCAGTTTAGCAACTAGTCAAACCATTAAAAAAACTGAAAATGAAAGTAAAGTTTGGACCAGATACTTATTGCTTCACCGCATATGCGTCCGATTAAACTGTCTATACATGAATATCAGTCATTTGACCTTTTACGTCATTCCAGTTGTCTAACCCCATCTTGAGTACCTACCGAATACCAGTAGGCTACTGACAAGCATTGGCTAGCTTACTACGATTTATGGATTTCTTATCGTTTACTGTCTATGATTCTTACGGATACGAGAAATGGCTACAAAAGACAACATTTCGCACCTCAACTGTCCTGAAAAGAAACGCTACTTTAAAAAATATATATCTTGGTGTGATGCCTACTCGATCCCTGATACGCTCTTCCAGCTGCTTCCAGTCTGCTGCGACCGAACTACCACTATTTTTACAACACTGAGAAGGCTCGACACAAAATAAAACTTTGCTCGAAGTATCACCTGGATCTCTACACATGAACGCGAGCATTGATAACATTGTTTGTGTACACAGAGTTTATTAAAAAAGAAAGGTTTTGAACAACTGACTTTGGCTGTTATGGTGTCCGCTCTTCATCTCTGCCAGACGTAAATAATCGATTTACGAATGCGAATGAATGAATCTCATATGAGGCTTCTTTTTCAACTAAAAGGTCAATATTGTTTTTCACTTGCGACAAAACAACAAATTATCCATGCATTTATATGTAACTATGCTTTAGGAGCTATCCATCTTTAATCTCCTCCCTCCTTACGTCGCATTCGTAGATCGATGCACCTTGACTGGGAAGATGGCGGTGAGCGGACACCAAATCAACCAAAGTCAGTTGTTCAAAACCTTCTTTTTTTAGTAAACTCTGTGTACAAAAACAATGTTCTTATGATCGAGTTCACATGTAGAGACACAGGTGATACTTTGAGCAAAGTATGAAGTTGTGTCGAGCCTTCTTAGTGTTGTAAAAATAGCGATTTTGATGCTCACAACATATTGAAGACATAGCTTCTAATTCTTTTGTGACCACTTCAGGTAATCAAAATGGCGGAAGACAAGTTTGAGATGTGAGTAGATCATCTGATATTCATGAATATTCATGAACAAATGTGCTTCAAACGCGCAACAGATATATGCATTGTGAAACTGGCCTTAGCAGCTACGTCCCTGGAACTGCTGAATAGGGCATCTATTCATCTATGGTCCAAGCTGGTGTGGATGAGTAGAGGTAGGGACTAATTTGCATATTCATGGTTCCACATTATAAATTAGGCAAGCGTATAGAGTTGCATTCAAACTATTTTAAGACAATAAATTAACGAGTTTTAAATGATAAAATTATCAGCCTCAGGTGAACCTTAACTTTTCCCAAGTTATAGATATATTTTTGGTGGGATATAATCCATTTTCAGTCACCACACGTGTTGTGAATAAATGAACATCAAGGTGCTCAAAATTAAAACATGGTTGCAAACGTTGTGTATGCCTGCTTTGGTTTGGCCAAGGTTTCTGTCAGTAAACAGAGTGAACAGAAAAATAACACACTGATTATTAGAAAAAGATGCATGGTGTAAATTCGAAACGTGACTTGTAAAACTTCCAAAAAGTAATCTGGTTATAACCAAATAAACAGTGCGTAATTTGAGGGCGATGGAATTAAATGGGTCACAACATTCTGGATTCATTTAGACGATCATGTATCAAAATAGCATTACAAATTATTAAACGCCTCCAAGTGTGCAGAAATGATGATTTGGATCATTTTCTTCTTGTAAACAACCTAGAAATGATCAACAAATGCTGAGGTGGATGTAAATCAGAGACGCTCATAAATCTCTCATTTCTCCCTTGGCTTCTCTCCCTTTGGTTCCTGGTAATTTGAAGTTTGATGAATACCCTCATCCTCATCATCCTTCCCGTCGCTGTGAGTGGGAAAACAATTAGATGTGTCCACTAATGAATCAAGACTGCCGCAAATTTATTTTCATAAAGAGCAAATATGTTGTGGCAGGAGGGCAGAGACCACACAACAGATGCTTCAAATCAATGAGCTTTTTCATAATGACCACAACAGCCTTGCCGCAGTGGGTACGGCACCTTGATCTGTATTTATTTGTAGGAAATTTATCTTCTGTTTTTTTAATGAGAGCTTTTCCTAACAATGAACTTGATATAAACAGATTATATATCATTTGAGCATACTAATATATCATTTAAAGCTGCAGTGCGAATGTTCCTCTATCGCCATCTCTGTTTAAAACATAGAATTGCAGAGTCATTTTCTAATTTCTATTTTATATACAATACTGTGCAAAAGTCTCAGGCCACCATCACAACCAGACTTGTTGTTTTAGAGGTTGTTTTAGAGGTCCATTCATATTTATTTTTCCATGTAATTTATTAAGATACAAACAGAAAATACAGGAAATATGTACAAAAAAAGGACTAAATGTCTTCTTTAGGCATCATCTGTGTTTTTGATTTTGAAATATATTCTTAAATGCTGAAATGAACATGAATTAAGATTAACAAAATATGCAGAAGTATTGTACTATGTTAGCTTATACATTAACTAATGCTAACAAATACAACTTTATTGTAAAGTCAGGGCTCCAGACTGCCACCAAATGGTGGCATTTTGCCAGCAAAATTTGAGAGTATGCCACTGAATTTTACATCCAGTCGCACATGTGCGACCAGTAAATTTGACCTTTTTTATGTGACACTGAATTTGAAACAGCACATTGTACTTTCTGCATCTATCATCAAAGTATTTATAAGTAATACAGTGGAAATGTGAAGAAATGTCATTATTTGATTAGCATGTTGATTTACGGCGTGTGCCCCTAAATTTTTTGGTTGCGCCCCTAAAATTTTCAGTTGGGGGCCACTGTGCTCCTAGTGAAAAAAGTTAGTCTGGAGCCCTGAAAGTGTTACCATAATGTAATATTAAAACATTATATTTAAATATAAACTAGGACAAACACTTGTATGTGCATTTAAAGTAAAAAATATGCCATTTGCACCAAGTGCATGGTCAAATATAATACAGTTATTATTGTATGGCCCCAGCAGACTAAAGTTTCTCTGATATCCTCAGCGTGTAATCTAAAATTCTCTGAAAATATTTCAAGTAGTGTCTATAACTCCTAAAGCACTAATTTTGCGGATAATATTTGGCAGGAAAGTGAGGCCAGGGGTCTGGGAGTGGCCACTGACAGCTTGCTCCCGATAAAAGACATTTTGGAGCAACGCCACATGTGTGATTGAATCTGCAGACGTTGCGTTTAACACTCTCAACAGGAGGGAAATTTGCCAGCCGACACTGTTATGAATGCGCAGCTAATGTTGTATTTCTGGCACATCAAAGTGACAGTGAGAATAAAGTTACAGTTCTTTGTGGCCTTTTAGCTTGTGTGGTCAAAGTTTGGGGGCTGTTGAAGAACACCACATCGACACACTTTTGTCTCAGAGTTACCTTGGCAACTGAAAATAAACCAATTGTCTTTCGCCACATCACTACAGGTAGTTCCATTTTTGGAACAGCTTGAACCCGATGGTGAAAAAGTGCTCTCAAGGTGGAACTTTTTTCCCAAAATCTGAAGCCAATTGTCATTCATTATTGAATACTATCAGGACTATTAAGAGACGTCTTATCAAAAAGTCCATCGTGCCATAAAATGTTCCAGACGTCACATCAGTTAGCGCGTCTTGTTACGACGGCAAATAAGAGCAGTGCTTTTAGTCCGCCCGTCCGCTAATTCCTTCCATAGAGCAGTGATCCATACAACATGGTTTCATTCAGACTTGACGCAAATGAGTTTGCATTACCCACTAATTGAGTGACTCACCTGCTGTTTTCATAGCAAAGAACATAAAAATATTAGAGAAGAAATGAAAGGGAAGAAATATAATGAGATAAGGTGGAAGTGTTCAGAAGATCAAGAGAAACAGGTCAGAGGAAAGGATTATTCAATGAGCAGTGTGTGTAAGAAAAGTACTGTTACTTTGAGAAGGTCCACCTACCGTTTTTCAACAAAAGTCTTTTATGCAATTAGAGAAATGTTGTTTTTGTACATTTTTCTTTACAGTGTAGTAAATTAATCCAAACCACTTTGCTCTGTGATAACATTGAAATGGTTTGTTTGGACGAAGCCTTTAAATGGCAAAACAATACAAATATAAATACATAATGTCTACACTCTAAGAAAAAATGGTCCCTATGCTATAACTGTGACAGTACATTTAAAAAAGATCCTAATATGTACTTTTAAGGTACAGATAGATAACACCTTTGAGGTAATAACACAAACTCTTTGATACCAGTATGAGCCTTTGAGGTACTAACACGTACTCGCTGGTACCAATATGTACTTCTGAGGTACTAATGTGAGCTCTTTGGTACCAATATGTACTTCTGAAGTACTAAAAACATCTCTTTGGTACCAATAAGTACCTTTGGTACTAACACACACTCGTTGGTACCAATATGTACCTCTGAGGTACTAATGTGAACTCTTTGGTACCAATACGTACTTCTGAGGTACTAATGTGTACTCGCTGGTACCAATATGTACTTCTGAAGTACTAAAAACAACTCTTTGGTACCAATAAGTACTTCTGAAGTACTAAAAACAACTCTTTGGTACCAATAAGTACCTTTGGTACTAACACACACTCGTTGGTACCAATATGTACTTCTGAGGTTCTGTTACGAACCCGTTGGTACCAATATGTACCTCTAATGTAAATTCTTTTGTTTCAATATGTATTTCTGAGGTTCTAATGTGAACTCTTTGGTGCCAATATGTACTTCTGAGGTACTAATGTGTACCCTTTGGTACCAATAAGTACTTCTGAGGTACTAATGTGAACTCTTTGGTACCAATATGTACTTCTGAGGTACTAATCTGAACTCTTTGGTACCAATATGTATTTCTGAGGTACTAATGTGAACTCATTGGTACCAATATGTACTTCTGAGGTACTAATGTGAACTCTTTGGTACCAATAAGTACTTCTGAGGTACTAATGTGAACTCTTTGGTACCAATACGTACTTCTGAGGTACTAATGTGAACTCTTTGGTACCAATAAGTACTTCTGAGGTACTAATGTGAACTCTTTGGTACCAATACGTACTTCTGAGGAACTAATGTGAACTCTTTGGTACTAATATGTACTTCTGAGGTACTAATGTGAACTCTTTGGTACCAATATGTACTTCTGAGGTACTATTGTGAACTCTTTGGTACCAATATGTACTTCCGAGGTACTAATGTGAACTCTTTGGTACCAATATGTACTTCTGAGGTACTAATGTGAACCATTTGGTACCAATATGTACTTCTGAGGTACTAATGTGAACTCTTTATTACCAATATGTACTTCTGAGTTACTAATGTGAACCAATATGTACTTCTGAGGTACTAATGTGAACTCTTTGGTACCAATATGTACTTCTGATGTTCTAATGTGAACCATTTGGTACCAATATGTACCTCTGACTTTCTGAGGTACTAATACAAACTCGTTGGTACCAAATGTACCTCTGATGTACTAATATGCACCTCTCTGGTACCAATATGTACTTCTGAGGTACTAACACACACTCTTTCATACCAATATGTCCCTCGGAGGTACTAAAATGCACTCTGGTACCAATATGTACCTCTGAGGTTTACAAACTCTTTGCACCAACATATACCCCTGAGGTACTAACACATACTCTCTGATACCAATATGTACCTCTGAGGTACTAACATGCACTCTTTGGTACCAATATGTACCTCTTAGGTACTAATACAAACTCTTTGGTACCAATATGTACCTCTGAGGTACAAACATGTACTCTTTGGTACCAATATGTACATCTTAGATACTAATATAAATCTCTTTGTTTGATGCAGTCACCTTACATTATTTTAAAATCTTTATAGGGTAGCTTGAGATTGGTCGAGTTAGTTTAAATCAGTTGTTGGTTACAATGTTTATGATAGCACCTACGTGCATAAACCCAGGATTTTTTGAAAAATAAAACCTTGCTCATCATCAGCTTATCTCAAAGAGTTTCTCTCTTTTCATAGGAGCGCCATTGATAAAATAAACAGAGAGTAAAGTAAGAGAATTAAAACAAGCATGAAAGTGTTATAAAGCAATTATGTTTGCTTTAATGGGAAAAAAAGAGCCTCATGTTCCTTTCATTAGAGAGTATAAAGCAGGACTTTCTCAAGCTGCTGTTTCTTTGTTTTTAATCTGCCAGTCTGCAGATCCCAATATTGTTAGTGTTAATCAGATAGCAATGATAAAAAACAGCATGTAAGAGGGAATTGTGAATTTGGCTCAATCCAACCATGATCATGTTTTGTAAAAGTTATTATAATGCTTGATAATTATCATTAAATAATATTAAATATATAATAATGTACTTAAATTATATATTAATATAAAAATATACTTATATAATATATACCAGTATTTTAACTGCAACCTTTTGATCCATCAGGCTCTCTGTGACGTGGTTGTAGTTTGTGTCGAATCTCATTTGGGTTCCAGGATTCAACCGACTTAAAAGAGAAGCTAAAATGACTTCTTGGCCAATGTAACACGTACAAAGGCTACATACTGTACATGAGACATCCAATTATACAATTACAAAGACTTAGTCACACGTGTCTCACAAATATTTCAAAGAGCGCTTTAACCTTGACGCAAATCTCGTCTGGGCTTTGATTGCGCCGTTATACATATTTTAACAAACAGTAATGAGCTTCTTATTTCCACAACCCATCGTTTTACATTTTGTTACTGTACGTCAATCCAGATCAAGGTGGGGTGTGGAAAACCCTTGAATGTTTAACGGAGAACAAGAAATCGAGTTATAATAGGACATGCTTTGAAATATAGCTGAAAAAAATCATTTTTAGTGTAACCACAAGACAACACACTGTCAGGAAAAGATCTGACCTAGAACCGTTTTCTGGTTATTGGTTATCTATTCCTAAATGAATCAGAATTTGTTAACCTGGATTCTGCACTGTGTGTGTTTTTGTGTTTAGTTTGTTGATGCTTGTTAAGTGTTTGTCCAAAGTGATATTGAGTCTCTGTGTATGCATTGGGAAATCAAACACTGACAGATCTGCAGTGTCGGTGACTGTAGTAATGAACTGACTGGAAGGTGATACTATGTTTTTACAGTTCGTATGAAAGAAAATGTAATCCTATTAGTAAAAGAATAAAATACTGATGCTTCCTATGTTCTGTGGTAAGGTGATGACAGCCACAGTTGTTGTAGCTCAATTGGTGAAGCATTGTGTTAGCAGCGCTTAACGTCATGGATTTGATCCTGAGAGAACACACATACTGATTAAATGTATAGCTTGCAATGCACTTTATAAAACAATTAACTTCAGTCCTTGATTCTGATTGGTCGATAGGTGTTTTCGTTAGGATAGAAGGTGTTTTATTTATGAAAAAAATCAAGAGTCTCCATAGTGCATACACTGAAAAAAATAAAGGCTGGATTTACTTAAAAATACAGTGCATCATTTTTTAATCATTTTTTTAAAGTAAGTATTACATGGAATTTATGCAATAAAAATTTCAAGTAAAACTTACTTAAAAAAGTGGATGCAGAAATCATGCACTATATTTTTAAGTAAATCCAGTGTGTGTGAAGTTTTATCTCAAAACACCCCAAAGGTAATTTATTATAGCATGTTAAAATCGCCACTTTGTAGGTGTGAGCAAAAATGTGCTGTTTTTGGGTGTGTCCTTTAAAATGCAAATGAGCTGATCTCTGCACTAAATGGCAGTGCAGTGGTTGGATAGGTCAGATTAAGGGGTGGTATTATCATTTTTCTGACATCACAAGGGGAGCCAAATTTTAATGACCAATTTTTTCACATACTTGCAGAGAATGGTTTTCCAAAAATAAGTTACTGGGTTGATCTTTTTCACATTTACTAGGTTAATAGAAACACTGGGGACCCAATTGTAGCACTAAACTCATTCCCCGCCATTGACGAGTTATCTCTTCAATTAAGAGAAAACATTTAAGAAAACGTGTTCCTGGTGAGTTTTTAAGGTAATCTGTAATACTGCGTTATACACTAGATTACCCAATTTATTAAAAACTGAAGCAAAACATTATTTATTAATTTTACCCTCCAATTATTTCAGCTTTTGCTCAACATTTTTTCTTTTTTTAAGAAAAATACCCATATTTAAACTTTATAAGCAGAGATAAAAAACTAATATGGGTGAACCGGTTTTCCCCTGTTTTGTTTGTTTGTTTATTGTTAGCTTGAAAGCAGAGGGTCTGTTCTTTCTTTTGTAATTTTTTCTTTAAAAAAAGGCTGGCGGTGAATGAGTTAAACATGGAAAAGTCAGATTTTGATAATATGTCGCCTTCAAGATAAAACATCACTACATATGTGCGTTATTTATGATAAAACATTAACGTGTGTGTTTTATTTACGATAAAACATCAATACTGTAGGTGTGCTCTATTTATGATAAAGGAGACATATCATGCTAAATCCACTTTCGTAGCTCTTAAATGCATTTTGTTGTATATTTGTAGTGTTTAGAAGTACATAAAAGTTGAAATTAGTCTCTTCAGGTGCTTTGTTGATATCTGTATATTCTGTTTTGGTCATATTTTCCAACCGATAAACCATTAACATGTGTGTTTTATTTACGTTAAAACGTCAATAAGTGTGCTTTATTTAAGATAAAACATCAACATGTGTGCTTTATTTACGATTAAACATCAACTTGTGCTTTATTTACGATAAAACGTCAACTTGTGCTTTATTTACGATAAAACATCAACATGTGTGCTTTATTCGCGATAAAACATCAACTTGTGCTTTATTTACGATAAAACATTAACATGTGTGTTTTATTTACGATAAAACATCAATAGGTGTGTTTTGTTCACGGTAAAACGCAGCTCTGACAGCTGGACCCCATTATGTTGTATATCAATTTGCAACATCCTTAGTAACGTAAACATATGTGAACCATTATTTTGCTGTTAGGGACTATTTTTTCACGTGGAAGGAAGTGATTTCAGTGGTTTCACTGCGTGAATGTCGCAGTGATACATGTTTTTTGCTTTAATATTTGTACCTTGTGGTAACCATTGTATTAAAGGTACTCAAGGCAAGTGCTGAATCGTGAATAAGTCACGACTGAAGGTGTTGCTTAGTCATGCCTAACAACGCCCTTTAGTTGTGAGTCATTTATGATGCAGCACTTTGGATGAATAAATCCATCAAATAATGTCTAAATATAAGTCAAAACAAAAATATAAATAAAATTTTTGGAAGATACATAACTGAATCACGTATTCCCTGAAGGTTTTTTACATTAAGGCAAAGGTGAGATTTAACAGTCGACATCTGTCTGCAATTTGTCGACAGCATTTTAAAAGTGTGTTACCATGTTCTCATCTTCATTCTCCTTGGCGGAGGGCGGAGGATGATGACGGTGCTTGTTTTAAGGGGCTGCCGTGGGGTGGAGATGGACAACGCTGATGTTGGTTGGTGTCAGGTTGGTGTCAGAGATGGGATTGGGGGAAAGCCACGCCTCTGGAGGGTGAGGGGGAAGCACTGGGGCAGGCAGACGTGGGTCTTTCTGAACTCTGGCCTACAGTAATAAGGCAACTCACACAGGGCATAGTGTTGCATTCAAATACATGAAACAACACAGAATTTGTTAAGTGTACAGTGTAAGTGAAATGTTGTTCATTCGAATAATTCATTTTCTTATTATATTACATATTTCCGGCATATGGCATTACACTGCAAAATAAGTCAGGTGGTAATGTAAAAGATAATTTAGTACTTTTTTTAAATAATTTGTAAGATTTGCAAAAACTGCTGATACCCTCACCGTACCTCTGCAACCCAAGTTTTTGATCAACTTCCAAGCATAGAGCTCCTCACAGCGTCCCAAAACATGAATGTTGAATGAGTATCGACATGCTCTATGAATATTTAAGCGACGACACAAAGGCGATCCACACTGCTTCCTTGAACAAAATTTCTGTGTCTACCGTCCGCATTGCTCATTAAAATGAGATTTAACAGGGATTTTCATTCACGGTAACAAATGTATTCATGGCCGGCCCATCAGTCATTGTCAAAAATAATCTCATTTTCCTCATGCGAGGGAGACAGACACACGGAGCGGAGCGACAGCTTTTTCGGGCGAGAGCGAGGGGTGCTGGATATTGTCCACCTCCTGCCGTCTTTTCACTTCCTGTCACACAGGAATGGACGGAAACCCACTGCTACCAGGCTGCTTCACAAAGTGTTTATGAAATTTCCATATTTCATTCATTTCCCATCGTGACACCAAAACAAGAGATATTATTTACAAAAAGACAGGGGAAAAGAAAATGGGTGTGTGCAGTGTGGATATAAGATGAAGAATTAGCAAATGAATGCTAAGGTCCCCCGATTCATGTTACCTTGGCCGGGACTATTTGTTATCTTTGGCTAAACAGCTGTGGGTTCTGTTGAACGCACCACGCCCACCCATCAACACACCTTACTGTGACGTTCAAAGATTGTTCTGGTGTATTGTGTTTGTAAGTGTGGTTATCAAAATTCAGTGATCATCTGAATCCTTTTCATTTAGGAATGTAGTCTGAAACCCAATTTTTAGTTTCCAAAGTTCTTGTGTTGTGGCCAAATGTGATAGGGGGGTATACGATATTTGCTTGTATGCTCCCTCGGGTTAAATCCAACTTAAAATTGGATCAACTTTAAAAAAAAAAGTTTGAAGTTTTTTCAACTAAAATCTTTTTAAATTAAGAGAAAAATTAACAATTGAAGTAATTTTATAAAAAAAATTTCCCTCAAAAATGTTTCACTTAAATGTGCATTGTGTAACTTATAGGATTATCTCCTGACCGAAATGCAATATAATCAATATAGCAATATTATCAATGGTGTATAAAGACCTTGAATAATGAACTGTATTGTTTTTGTTTCCTTAGAAAGAACCGTTTTTTATCTACATTCACTGCGGGTCCACTTACATGGAAGTCGCCATCATGTTTCTACAGTAGTTTCTACAGTACGTTACGTCCCTACATGTCTCAGATGACAAAATTTTTGTCCTGTGACGCTATTATATGCATTTTGAAATTGAGGGGTGAGCTGTTGGTTGCAATTTATAATCTCACCACTAGATATCGCTTAGTATGATCTCTGAAAGCCAATGTTGACATTTGAAATCACCTTAACAAACACGCCCCTACCCCAAAAGAATCTGGACCTTCTTTTGATAGACCCGCCCCACACATACGCAACCCAGGCAACGATGTTGGTTAGTAGACAAGCCCCTTATTGCTGATTGGCTACAAGTGTGTTTTGGTACTTGACCGACTCTCTTTTCCAAAGTGTTTTTCAAAAATCCTGCACCCCGCCTTTAAATTCACACAAACCACCTTTAAATTGACAAAATGTATTTCATTTGCAGAATGCATAGTTATAACATAGTTATAATTTTCACATCCAGCCTTCACGTTGTTTACATAGCAAATGCATTTGCACCGATTTGTGCGCCCATGGGCATGCTGGCTTCAAAACAAGGTGTTGGGGCGCATTGTTTGGTGCTGCTTTTTTCAGGCAACTAAAATAGACTACGCCATTGACCAACTAAAACTGATCTAAAGTTTATGGCGCAATATTGGTTTTGTTATTTAAAGAGGGTGTTAGTAATATGCACCTATTAAAAAGACGACAACGAGCATTTGCTTATTACACACATGGACAGCACACAAACGTTTTTAAATATAAAAAAAATAAAGGATTAACATGTAAAAGATTATTATCAAGTCTCTTGACATAATAATGGACATGAATGATTACAGTTTACAGGACTTTAGAAGGCGTGAAGCTGAGATGCTTTTTTGCATATTTATAAATTATTTTTAAATAATAAATAAAAATAATAAAAACTTTTACAGAGATTACAGTGATCATGCAACATACTTTATCAGCAATTAAAACGCTGGCTTATTTTACTTAATACTCGATTACTGAAATAACTGAAGAGAACCAAAGCTTTAATTACAAAAATAACCATTTCAATACATAATTATTATTTTTTTTTTTACAAACTATGCCGTGTAAATAGGGAATTGGCATACCGCTAGTGCAAGTGGCTTTTAAAAGGGATGAGAAATACGACTAATTATGAGAATAGGGAACAACCCTTTTAGACTGTGTGCCAGGCGCATAGACCATTTTTCCTATTGTTAAACTAGCAAAAGTGGATTCGTACAAACTTTACATGCACTTGTGCCGTGCGCCTTAGACCATGCGCTTAGATCATTAAAATACAGCAGCTTTCACTTTTTACAGTGTATTTACTAGACAAAGTAATTGTCAAAAATGCAAACCACAGTGTATTAGAGAATCTGTGTTTTATTCGAATAAACCAAAAAATGGACAGAAAAGCAAAAAGTTCACCAGATAACAAAGCACACTGATTGCCATTTTATTTGTTAATATTACGTTCATTGTCTTTTGTTGTAATATTTTTTGTCTTTATTATATGTCTTTAATTCTCTTTACAAACTTTGTACATATGTTGTGCATATTTTAACTAAACCTACTTAAATTCTTTTCAAAGCTGAGCTTCAGTTTATACTCCAAACACACCAATGCAAAATACATACAACATTTTTAATGCGTCTTTGATAAAATATTTGAAAAAAGGGAAATATGTTATATCGAAGTTCGAAGTTGGACATCACTTTTGGCCACACTACCGTAAATATATATTTCACATAACACATCTCCCACAACCAATTAGTGGTTTATTTCTTACTCTTTTTTTTTCAAGTCATAGCATGAAATACAGCAACTACAACATCTGTAATTAATTTTGACAAACTTTAAAACGATTCAGAATTTAATATTTAATACTTCAATATTTACTTCAACCGTCAATATTTGACCTCTGCTTTGCGATTGAAATCTCACGGCGGCAGTAATTTCTTAGTGTGGGATGAGCAAACATCAAATCATGCGAAATCAAAACAGTTCATATTTTAAATTCCACAGCATATTGCCACACTGCGCGGAGTAGAAAATGATTTACTCTCTAACATTTCCATCAAGATTTACTGTTGACACTACATTTCATTTTCACCATTAAATGAAAGGGTTACATAATGGCATGCATATGTCAAGAACATGATACGGGTGCGTCTTTATGAGCAGATTACACGTGTTTATTTCATTTGCAGAAACAAAGGTGGCAGGAGAGATTAAAGGGTGACAAAAGTGTGCCCACACCCCTGCGTTCTGCCAAGAGCTTACAGGGAGAAATACGACATCTGAGTCATACTGAATATTTAACAGATGAGAAATTTCAGATTTCAACAAGATGTGATTGTTATTTTTTAAGGTGACTTCGAAGGACAGCACCCACATTCGAGAGGGTTTTTAAACCAAAATGAAAGCTGAAGGTCAAGTTCGTCCTGTGTACCAACACTTCTGAATATATTGTATCTTACTACGGTAGTCTGAAATAAAGGTACAAAAGCTGCCACTGGCACGGTACTCTTTAAAAGTGTGTAAAGATATGTACCTCTGATGTACCTTTGAAGTATGAATATGTACCCTTGAGGTACTAAAATGCACCCTTAAAGGAATAGTTCGGCCAAAAATGATATTAAACCCATGATTTACTCACCCCCAAGCTGTTCGAGTTGCATATGTCCATCGTTTTTCAGACAAACACATTTTCGGAAATTTTAGAAAATGTTTTAGATCTTTCAGTTGATTAAATGTGAAGTTACTGGGTCCACGACCTTCAAGTCCAAAAAAAAAGCGTCCATCCTTCACAAATTAAATCCAAACGGCTCCAGGATGATAAACGCACTTTTTTTGGATTTGAAGGTCGTGGACCCCGTAACTTTACATTTAATTAACTGAAAGATCTAAAACATTTTCTAAAATATCCGAAAATGTGTTTGTCTGAAAAACGATGGACATATGCAACTCGGACAGCTTGAGGGTGAGTAAATCATGGTTTTAATATGATTTTTGGCCGAACTATCCCCTTAAGGTAGAAATGTGTACTTTTTGAAAGGGTACTGCCTTTTAAACCATGTATATACATAATGTAAAGAAAATTTTGTGAAAATATAACCTTGATATCTTTAATTTCATTAAAATAATTGAAATGAATGAATGAAATCAAAATTCGATGCTCCTAGTTTTCATGTATAATATAAAATTAAAAAATATCATTAAGTAAATATTTGGATGCACAACTTTGAAGGTGACTTTCAACACACACTACAGTGTGTTTATCTTGCATGCATTTTATTCAGAAATGATTCCTTATGATCCCGCCTCGTTTCTATCAGTTCTCTCTTTTAATTCCAGCATGTACAAAAGCATCTTCCGTAGAAGTTCAGATTTCCAGAAAGCATCCTCACGTGTGTCCTCAGGGCCACTCGGAGCTTTAATGGGGCCCGCGCTTGGATCTTTAATTAATGCACGCAGGTAATAGATGCCATCTGGGGGACGCTCTTGGCAACTAATCACAGACACAGTCTTGTTCAGCGCCAGATGCGGCGTCTCCGCTCTCTCTAACCTAATTACCCTTTCTTTTACAAACAAAGAAATGCAAATAGCATTTATCCGTTGTTTCCTCAAAAACATTCACTCGCCATGCATCTGAGCTCCGGAAACGGTGAACGAAGCAATTATAAGGAAATCGATGCATCTCGTTTTGTTGGTATGTTGTTGGCATAAAATTTATTACAATGTGGATCTGAATGTCCTTGCTCATATGCACAGCAAGTCTGGGACTTCATGATCATTAACGGAGTGCTTGAATGGTTTTTTAACAGGGGAAAGTAGTGACTCTGCGTCATTTGCAATGGATTTAAAATGGTTGTTTGGGTCAAAAAGGAACAAAATTAGCTGTTGGGTTAAATTAACCCAGAAAATGTTTATATTTGACAAAACAACCCAGCATAGGTTAAATAACAACCCATCACATTGGGTTAATAGTTTTTGACCCAACGTTTGGTCAAAATAACTTTTCTAGTACAAAAAATATTGGGATTGTGTTTGGTTCAATCTTGGTTAATGTAAAACCATTTTTTATGCACATCTCTAAATGTGACTTCTACATAAATGAATAAATAAATTTTGATCTGGCTAATCTAAATAAATACATATACAATTAACTGTTATTGTAATACAGATTAGCTTAGTGGTTTGAATAAGTCATGTTTTTTTTCCATTAGCATAGTGTTTCTATTTATTTTAATACTTGTCTTTTTCCATACAGACTCCTTTAGTCTGATGCCTTTAAAGATATTTCCAAAGCCCAGGACGAAACAAATCTCCGAGATATTCGAAGACATTTGCTAGAGAAATAAATATTTTGATTGCTGACAATATTTGTGTATTTGTTAGGCGTGAAATTGGTTTACAGAGGTGACGAATCTCAGAGGGCCGGAGATTTGTTGCGATGCTCAATGCTGACTGCACTCCCACTCCGCTGGTTATATCCTTTCCAGATAGTTCTGCTTTAATCGAGTTCGCATGGTAAAAAACAGATTTTCCAAAGTCTTGGATCTCTGCGCGTGTATACAAACACCAACCGGCCAATGAAACCGAGCATTGGTTTCACACTGCATTGTGTCATAATCCCCAATTTTTTCTTCCATTCAAGAAATTATTCATTCACTATAATCCGTTGTTTTTATTCTTTCCTTTAGATAAACAAACCTGGAAAACTTATTTTGTTTGTGTGTCTCCGCCGAGAGTTAAACCTCCAAACTTCTTTTTATCATCTGATCTTCTATGCTTAACTTTGCATCACAAGTTCACGGTGAATGGCTTTCCATCTACGTTCTTATAGGCTGCTCTCAGATGGCATTGTTTGGAGTTCATATCCCAAGCTTCATAAGTCCTGGCAACCTTCCTGGCATGGCGGGTGGCTGCAACACAGTATTGACTTGGAAAGAGCCCCTTGGCAAATGTTTGCCGGCCTCGCCAGCTTCCGGCCTCCTTGTTTTGGCGAAGGGATGCGCTGCAGTCGCAATAACCACTCATGGAAAACCATTACGACGCCAGCAGGACTGGCTCAAGTTTTAACAGATAAAAAGACACTCAGGAGCCGGAGTTCGGGAACAAGTGCCTGTAAAATGGCCCTGGATTTAGAGGTCCAAAATGGTCCCAGAGAAAACATGAACATAAGGACGAGCGATCATCAATGCTGCTGCTGATAAATCCCTCACATGGCTCGGGGCAAACATGGCCTACTGAAAGTATTATAATCTGTTCTCTGAGAGACTATCACCATCCTTATTAGAGCGAGAACAAATGTTTGGAGACAGACATTTCTATCTGCTTGGTCGGTCAGAGGAGTGGCTCTTGCCAGAAGTGGTCTTGTGTGACACAAGCCGACAGCGTTATCAGTCCAGGTGTGTCCACAGTATGCAGACTCCAGAAACAAGCTGTCACCTGCTCGGCAAGGCAGAGCATAGCGATGGCTAAGTGATAAAAGAGCAGAAGGCTAATGCAAAGACCTGCCTTAATGATAAATGCTATGTTCAGACTAATACCTTAATACATTATGTTATGTATACTATTTGCAAATGTACTGTATCCACAGAATCCAGTTAGGGTCACCAGAACGTAAGTCATCAAGTGTCCCTATGTATAGTAAGCCAATGTCATTACCAGTACCTAAACTTAGGGATCTGAGACAATAGAGCTACATTATCATGCAACCAAACAATTAGTTTGTTATCGTATTGATGGCTCAAACGTATCGGAAAGCCTTCATGTAAACACCTTAATCAATGGTAGGTCGGTCAGATGCAAATTTAAATCGTATTGAAGGGGGTGGTGCAGCCCGATCTGTAATTGGATCATAAGGAGAAACCTTGTGCACATGCGCAGAACATTTAGATTTTGATTTGATCTCATTTACTTTTAATTAAATTGTCTCTTGTTTGTCTTTGACATAAAATATAGATTTTTGTGAGGAAATCATTGTAAAAATTACTACTTTAAATGTTATTTTATTCTTATCAGTAATATTATTACCAGTGATGCTCCAAAAAGCAATAGAAGTACAATTCAAGAACGATATCTGACTATTTTGACGAACCTGAAACATTTCTAAAAACAACAAGTTTATTAACCATAAATAATGTTAAAATTATGATATTCAGTCGGAGACGATGGTGTAGTGGGCAGCGCTCCGACATTCGAGTTCGAATCCCGGCTTGGTGTCCTTTGCCGATCCCATGTCCCTCTCTCCACCTTCTACTTTCCTGTAGTTTCTCAATTACTGTCTATCAATAAAGCAAAAAATTGCTCCCACCCAAAAAAAAAGATGATATTTATTCCTGCTGCCATAGTAGTTTAAAATGACGCAAACAAACATTTGCATTGTTTTTAAAGTGGCTAACACATTTTGTTTCTCTTTATTTTTGAACATAACATTTTCAATTCTTTGCACACTTGAATTATCAGTAGACCTAACTTTATTTTAACATATTTACTTAACTGGGGTGCGTTTCCCAGACAACAACGTAACTAGTTGCTGAACCACCATAGTACGATTCATAGTTGGAGAAACTAACTAGCTTGTCACAACTGTTTCCCGAAAGCATAGTAACTTTGTCGCAGATTCGTCATTTGAACCATGTTGGTTTAACAACATAGTTGATGATGTCACGTTGGAGGTAGAGTACTAATTAATCAGTGCAATGTTATCGTGTTTTAGTTATATGTTGCTTTTTTAAAGATATGTAATTCATGCGCAAGTTAACGTTTACGTCACTCCTCCCAGGTATTCCCCAGGGTCTTAAAGCTCGACAACATGGTGGATGATTTCACGTGGGATGTGGAGTACTAATTAATGTCAGATTATTGCTGTAAATAACATATATTGCACCGGACGACGGAGTTTGTTATCGTGATTTAGTTATCTTTTTATTTATTTTTATATTTAATTAATGTGCAAGTTCCCTCTTACGTCACTCCTCCCAGGGATTCCCAAGGGTCTTAAAGCTCGTATGACTGTGCACATGCGCATTTTTCAAATGCAGCTTTAATTCTGTTTACAAACTTAAAGATGTAAAATAATTTTTTATATAATTCAGAATGATGGATATAGAATGTACATCTTTTTTGCTTATTTTTCTTCAAAAGCATGATCAACATAAGTCTACATATTATAATAACAAGAAACTATGCTTCAAACGACAGGTGAAGTTAATGAGTTTGCCATGCAGCTTGCGAATGTTCGTTTAAATGGTTTCGGGAAACACCAAATTGTTGAACTTTGTCAGTAACGATGAAACTTACGACAGTAGTTGGCTAACGATGCTTTTTGGGAAACACACCCCTGCATGAGAGCGCAATTCCAAACAAGCGCAGATTGTAGTGGAAATATCTGCGGGTGATTTACCACAAAGGCACACATAAAATAACACAGGCACAATAATGACACAGGCACATTTCCATAATGACCATTGCAACCTACTAAATTAGTACAGGGTCGCAAATAAGCAGAGCTGATGCTCCTTAGTTGATGCGCTTGAGTTCAGCACAACGGACATCACAATGAGTTTGAAATTCCAGCTAACAAAGTAAAAGTAAACCAAGAAGATAGTGATGGGCCGTTCGCGAACGAGTGGCTCTAAGAGCTGATTCTTTGTAGCGAACGAGCAGAGCCGAATCTTCAGACGCAGGCAGGGGAGCCAGCTCTTCTAAGGGAGCTGAGCCAGAAGAGCCGAATCTATGAAAAGAGCCGGACTGGCATCACTAAAATGTAGAGCCGGAGCTTGAGCCGAAAGAGCCGAATCAATGGAAAGAGCCGGACTGCCCATCACTACAAGAAGAACTGAAGGATGAAAGATGAAGGGTTACAAGAAGTTTTGAAATACCTGGTGTGACTTCTCCTCATCTTTTCTTCAGCAAATCAAACATAACATGGCTTGGCAAAAGATATTTTTGAAAAAATATGTCCATTTGGCAAACTAAATTTAAATTCTCTCCTCACATTAATGTTGCGTCGAAAGGAAAACTGTTACAAATGAATATACAATAAGGTCGCAAAAATAACACCTTTTCAGAGCTAATTAAAATTTTGTGCAGGTAAACATAATGAGGGCGTTGTATTAGGGCCATTCCACCGAATAGGTGCCATTTCGCTCCCCAGGGAATTATATTTATGTAAATTAGGGCTGGGCATAGATTAATCTAGATTAATCTCATACATAATTAAGATAATTTTTTGCATAACATATGAATTTGTGCTGTGTGTAAATATAATGTATAATTAAACACACACACACACACACACACACACACACACACACACACACACACACACACACACACACACACACACACACACACACACACACACACACACACACACACACACACACACACACATATATATATATATATATATATATATATATATATATATATATATTATTTATAAATAATATAGAATATATACAAATATAAATAAATATATAAACACATGTAAATATTTCTTAAATACATACATGAATGTGTGTGTATTTATGTATACATAACAATTACACACAGTACAAACTCTTTTGTTATGCAAAAAATTCCTTTTATTTTGTATGAGATTAATCTAGATTAATCTATGCCCAGCACTAATATAAATGCAAGAAAACTAACTCTAAAATTAATTTTATTTTTATGTAAAGTGTCCTGCATGTTAATCTAACACCAAATTTAAACTTTATAATTTAAAACTTTTTAAAAATATAAAAAACCTGCATTTTTATCCGCCCCTGCTCTTCTTTAAATATAAAGCAAAAAATTCTTCAGATCTTTATTTTTCTGCATTTTTGTGTGGGTCCATATTTCGTATTTCTTAAAATGAACTTCTCACAAAAAAGGCACTTTTCTTGGTTGAAAGGCCCATTGAATTCTGACCATAGCCACAATTTCTGCAACATGCCAAAAAAGTTGAAGAATTTAAAGTGCATAACTATATCTATTAGAAAGGCGGGCACCATTGTGATTGATCGTGTTTTCACTGCCGATGCTTGAGCAATAAATCACAAATACACTTTAAAGCAA
This sequence comes from Paramisgurnus dabryanus, assembly GCF_030506205.2. Classification (NCBI taxonomy): domain Eukaryota; kingdom Metazoa; phylum Chordata; class Actinopteri; order Cypriniformes; family Cobitidae; genus Paramisgurnus; species Paramisgurnus dabryanus. The sequence goes on along the minus strand of NC_133359.1, from coordinate 18,304,683 downwards.
ATTCAAGAGCAATTATTGGAAGGAAAGGCTTGTGATTAAATTTATAAAATGAACAGGATAGTCATTTTCACTTTACTTGATCAAAACAGCAATTTTCATTATCACTTAAATGTCAGCTTTCATAAATGTGGCCATTTTAAACCTGTATGTGACACATGGTTATTGTCAAGCATTTGCATAGTTTTGAATCACCGAATTTTAAATTCAAACAGACAATAACACATTTGAAGATAATATAGTTACAGCTGACCTAATTTAAGAAAGGAATACAGTCGCATATTCTGTTTCAGTAACAAAAATATTTATTGGGGACTAAGAAAAGCTGGCCACTAAAATTCCTACTATTTGTGTACTTTTAAATCAAACATGCAAAGAAATATAAGTCCCAGTACATGAACTAACCTAATAATTATTATTCCTTGGTGCAAAACCCATGCAATTTTAATCTCTTTTGGACTAAGAAATAATGTTTATGTTTACACTACACCGTAAGTGGATATCAGTGCACTGCTGCTGTAAAAAAGATGCACTGTTTTACAGTATGCAACTCTGACTGACATGATGTTTATCCACACATTTAATGTATATTATCAAGATACAGTACTTATAGCTGTATTAAAACACTTTCAGACACTTACATGTTTTTACGGACTAATGGATGAAAATTGGAAGGGTGATATTTTGAGCTAATAGCCGCAGGTCACACTCCTCAGCGTGACGGATATACTACAAGAGTGGGACACACGGACGTTCCAGAGATACTCCGTGCCAAACTTTAATTATATTTGCTGACACATAATGACAAAGTGTAGTTCAGACATCTCCGCGGGCTCCGGGGAAGATGAACGGAGTGGGATGAATGACACTTGTGTACATTATTTTTTCATCTCTTACAGTGTACACCCTCCGGCCATCCATGAGTATCCACATGGCGCTATTTAGCATTTATGTTGTGCCAAGGTCATCACGCTTGGCTAATAGTCGCTTACCGTTGCCCTGAGGCAGGGGTTTGTGTGCCGAGCAGTTAATTTGCATAGTTATATGTGTTAAGCCACCTGTATCAGTGGAAACATCTTTAATGATCATATTGCTTTAAATCTATGATAAAATTTAAATTATGTAAAATTATATTATAACATTTTACTCTTACACTGTCCTAACCAGACACCACAACATGACTTAATGAAAGGCACCTTTTTATGTTTTTGTCCTTACCAGCAGTAACAGCGCAGTAACGCAATGAGAAACTGGATTAATATGTCTGTAAGGTCACGGCTGACAGCTCCGCCCATACAGAGGACTAATTCAATGAAAGTTCTGCACATCATAAATATTGGATCACAAAAATTTGAACGTGAAGGTTGAGAAGCATTTAATCTTCTACTATGAATCTAATGAAAACAATGTCATCCAGACATGTGAAGCATAAATGTGTAAAATAATATTTGAGAAGGTCTGTGTTCAGACCATTTATACAAATGCTACAGTACTGTACAAGTGTGGTACAGCAGGACACTTAAAGAGCCACACAGATCCAAAATCGAAACTGACTTGTATCGCAGTGTGTCATGAAGCTTTCCATCAATGTAAACAATGTGCAAGGTGGTTGAACCAAAAAGTGCACTGTACAGCACGTTGTGAATGTGTTAGCATTTAGCCTAGCCCCATTCATTCCTATGGTACCAAAAAAAGTTTTATTTTGTGGCACCATACTTACTGGTATAACTCCTCATGTAACAGTCTTTAAACTGGAAAACACGGAAGTGTTTGGTGGCTTCCCTGTTTGGTACCATAGGAAAGAATGGGTCTAGGCTAAATGCTAACACATTCACGACGCGCTGTACAGTGCACGCATTGAAAAAAGAAAGATAGGCCTATGTATTAATTCGTCTACGTTGAGGTAATAACATAGTTTAATATGGTAAAAGGGTAGACTATTCCTTTAAGGGGATCCGCGGTGTATAAAAACGTCTCATTGTAAGGTAATAAGAATCATACAATTCATCACGCTCAAGGTCTTTATACACCACTGATAATATAGTTATGCATATTATATTGCATTTCTGTTAAGAGATTCTTCTAAAAGTCCCACAGTGCACTTTAAATCTTGTTGTCTTGTGTGGTAAAAGCAGGTGCTTCGGCGAAAAAATTTGTTAAATGCTTGTGGGGCAGTAAAACCACCTGCCCATTTAATGTCTAGGGGGACATGGAGAGGGGTCAATGCAACCAAACAATTTAGCCCCTCTGAACTGTGTTTCAAACAAACAGTAGAAAATGAAAAAAGGTACTCATTAGTGACCATGATTGGTAAGCCTGTAGCCACTCCAGTAATTAAAATCCAGTAGGGCCGTGTTTATCTAAGATTAGCTGAAAGCTAACTCTGATTCTAACTCTTTGTTCAAATACATTCAATGCCTTAAAAGGCTCTTAAAATAAGCCTTTTCCTTTGGGTTTGCTAACAAGTATACAAATGGAGCACCCTACCCCGTATGATCTTCTAACGCGCACTCGCTTTTCTCCTGGCGGGGTTGTTTGCTTTGCTTGATTGTAATGGATTACATGGATGCTATAAGGCCTTTCTTCCTGTGAGGTTTTTTTTTAGACTGGACTGCCGATAGTGTTTAAAACATTAGACGATGCCGGGGAGAGTTAGCCTTGGATACGGTGGTGCTTGTTTGAACATGAACGACTGCGGCAAACCCTCTGCGCACCTGTGCGCTGGAAACCAGAGATATTACATCAGTGCTGTAGTCTACGTGGGTATACGGCGTATAGGAAAGGTCAAGGATTTCCGTATACCCACTTAAAAAAGCGTGTGGATGTGTAACAGCAGTGTTTTGTGACACACACTTTCATTCAGAAATTTAGATGTGAAGCACTGACCATTAGCATGCTCCACTTGCTACTTTGGCGGATTGAACTTCATATACAGTAGGCTATATATTTGGTCTGTTTGACTTCTTGGCGACCAGACCAAGTGGTCTGCATAGCGCCAAATTAAGTCAAACCTGCACACAGTCTGTAGCTCACACAACACTGTAAACAAGTTAACAAATGGAGTAGTTCTGGAACATAAAATCCGGACAGTTAACACGTATGGGACTAAACAACATTTAAATAATCAGTCCAGTTTATTACTACATCTGGAGGTGAGGATCCACATGCACTACAAAGTTTTATCATATAATCTCAAGTGAGTATAAGCGTGTGTATAAGTAGGCCTATACTCAATGACTTAAAGGTGCTGTAGAATGTAAAACTATATTTACCTAGGGATAGATGAACACCAAGAGTTCTGTACATCATAATGATATATTTGTGAGCATCAATCACGATCGTTTCCTCCTTCTTATGTAAACCTCGTGCATTCAAAAGAACTGTTTGAAAACAAGCCACTCTTAACAAAAAGCTGACTGTGATGTTACAGTCAAGATGTACGCCCCAACATCAAATTACACATTAAATTCAGTACAACGTTCTTGCAATGCTAAAACAATGTTGTAACTGTTAGCGCTATATGCTAGTTAATGCTATATGCTAGCGTTTTAGGTTGGAGTTCTACTATTGACGTAACAGTTTCATTTCGCAGGATTACTAAAAAAAATTATTACCACTGAGAAATGCTCATTAAAGGGACACTTCTGTTTTTTGAAAATATGCACATTTTCCAGCTCCCCTATAGTTAAACACTTGAGTTTTACAGTTTTGGAATCCATTCAGCTGATCTCCAGGTCTGGCTGTACAACTTTTAGCATAGCTTAGCACAATGCATTAAATCTGATTAGACCATTAGCATAGCACTCAAAAATGACCAAAGAGGTTCGACTTTGCTGCCGTACCATGGCTGCAGCAGGGGCAATGATATTACTAAGTGCCTGAAATAGTCACCATGGTAACTTTCAATAGCTTGGGACTATTTTCAGGCACTGTGTTATATCATTGCACCTTCTACAGCCATCTTACGGCAGCAAAGTCCTTGATTATTACGCCAGAATGAGAGTATAGTTCCTAGCCATATAGAAAATCGCAACTTTAACAACTTTAACAAAAACTATTTTTGTCTATCTTAGTACACAATCTAACTATCAAAAGAGTAAAGTTTCAAACAGGAAAAATATTGAAACTCTTTGGCTATTTTTAGCACAATGCTAATGGTCTAATCAGATTCAATGGATTGTGCTAAGCTATGCTAAAAGTGGTAGCGCCAGACCCGGAGATCAGCTGAATGGATTCCAAAACTGTAAAAAAATCAAATGCTCAAAGGTGCTCTAAGCGAATTGACGCGTTTTAGACCATAAAACATTTTTGGTTACATACAGCAAACATCTCCTCACTATCTGCTTGCTGCCTGTCCGCTGATCAAACTGTAAAAAACGCGATCTCTGTAGGCAGCCGAGGCTTCACAAACTGCAATAAAAACACAGTGGCCAAACCTACCACTAGAAAACATAACAAAGTGTTCCAGCCAATAAACGACAAGAAGGATTTGGGGGTGGGGGTTGGGCCCGTTCATGAAAGCACGAAAGGGAGGGGGAGGAGTTAGCTACGAAAAAAAGTTGTTTTATGAGTCCAGCAAGTTTTAGTAATCAGATTTAAGTAAAATAAGACCAGAATTGTGTAATGTGATCCTAATAGAGTAATTGACTCATTTATTGTTCCTGTAGTTTAAATGGTAGAGCATTGCTAAGCAGCACAAAGGTCATTGTTTTAATCCTAGGGAAGATGCATTATTGATAAAATGTACATTGAATAGACAATTTTTTGGATAAAAGCATTTGCCAAAAATCTATATGTTAAATCATAAAGGCTTGCAATGAAATGACTACATGCTTGATTTTACTGGGTTCGTATGGTATTTGGATATGTTTGCCTTTTATTCCCTCTAAGCTTCCTATTTCTTTTGTTTTCCAGGTCCGCTGGTCTTTAAAAACCATCTTTGTCTGTGTAGTGCTGGCCAATTGACGGTGTTTCTGCAATTAGGTATTTGGAGCACAGTTGGCATAACAACTGTAACTCTAAGCAACCTGCTGCGCTTCCCAGCAGTGGTAAATCTGTCTGTAATAGACCTGCTTGGTGATTGTCACAATTTGTATTTGACTGCCGCACACATGCCGGATCCATACGCTGTGTTGTGATCGGAGCAGGAGGAAAGGGAGTCTGGGAGAGACGCCAGAACCCGTTCTTTTCTCATCGGGAGGTCAAGGTGAGCCACAGATGCCGGGTATGTGCTTGATGGGAACTGGCAGAGCGTTCGCGGTGGCAATATGATAATGCCCCTGGCAGCATCTGCCTAGGAAAAGAAGAGGGAATGTGTAAACCGAGGGGGTAAAAATGAAGCATTTTATCCGCACATGACCTTGAATGCTTCCATCATTCATACGGGCCTGTTTATCAGCAGGTGTACCACTCATAATAATTAATAATACTCAATCAAAACCCATCTCTTGTCACAGGCTCTCTGCAGGATGTTCAGCTCAGTATGCTAAGCTTTGCTTTAAATAGGAGTCATGCGAAAAAGGTCAAATGGTTATGGTTGCAAAGAAGATTTTTGCAGTTTCTGTGCTTTTATGTTCAAACCCGATGATTACTAATATATGGACGTCTGTACAATCTGCATCTAGTATGTGCAAAGGTTCATTGTTACTGTATAGCAAATGCATGCAATACAGTAGCATTTTATTTGTGCAAAATGGGGATTTGCATGAAATTCACTTGTAAGTTGATGTCAATGCGGGTGGGAGAAACGGACAGGGAAATTTTAAGGACACCCACGCCGCGGGTCTCTTCTGAGCCAAGCTGTCAAAAAAGGGATTACCAGAATGAGTAAAAAGCCAACAATAGGCAGAAGCTTATGTACTTTAGCGGCCAGGATTTCGTTTTAATCCACTGTGAGTTCGGGGGGAGAAATACGCAAATCGAAACACTGTTTCAGTTGGTGGCTAAGGGCTGAGGAAGAAATGGAAAATGTGCAAAACTACAACACATCTGCAATACACCTGAATTAGACGTTAATATCACAATGCGCATGTGTGGATCCTTTCAATCCCATTCAGTCTCAAATGTAAAGTCAGAGTCTACAGTAAGTAATTACATGCTAATGACTGCTTTAGGGAAAGGAGATGTTAGGAACATAATTGTGGGGGCTGAGGCTGAAAGACTGTGAAATAATAGCTGCGGTGGTCAAGGTAATTACCATCGCACCGAGACGTTTTTTTCTTGTTCCTCAGGTGGGTTCTGTTCGGCAGATGTTCGTGAATGTTCTGCACTTCACCTTTTGGCTTTCCCAATGAGTTTCCTGCCGTTCACATCCGACCAGGTTTGTATAAGCAGCGTTTGACTGTTGACACACACACATACGCAAACATTTCTTTCACTACATTAGTAAAGTCGTTTCATCGATTTCCATTCATTTGATTTCAGCATAATGATATTTTTTAACCGCTCACTTACAGAAATAATCATCTATAAATAAACCCCCAAAACCATAGATGGTTACAACAGGAATTAACATTGGTTTTTTCTACAGTAACCATAGTTTAACCGTGATGTGTAGTAAAACTGTGGTTTTACAAATGTTTATCAAAACACTAAGGGGGCATGCACACCAAAGATTTTACGCCCGCGGCAGGTGCATGTTTTCAGTTGTTTCCAATGGAAGTGCTGCGTTTTTCAAAAAAGCCAACAGCTAGCGCTTTTTTCCACACTGAAAGCTGGCGCTCTGTGGTTTTTCCACGCTGAAAGCCGACAATCGGCGTTTTTTCCGCGCTAAGTGCCGAAAAATATTCAACTTATGGCCAAAAGCTCAGCTCATCAATGTCAGTCCTCAAACGGCCATCCAATCGCAGTGGAGGAGGGGTGGGACAAATATCACAACAACCAACCGGAGCATCGTACAACGACGGATAAACAAAGCAGAAGAATCACAGCAAATAAAGCGCTCAGCAGAAAAAAATCTGGCAGTCAGCTGAAATAAAGCTGGCAGTCGGTGTCTGCTGGCATTTTCAGCCACATAAAAACCTGTGGTGTGCACGACCCCTAAGGGTGCACTCACACTATCCAAACCACGCCCAGGTGCATTTGACCCCCAAAGCCTGATTCGTTTCTGGTTCAATTGCCCAACCACTTACCTTCATCTGCCTTCATAAAAATCTTTTGATGCGTGTAGCAGGGTTATGTAAATGTTTGAGCTGCACAGGTGATAGGGGTTTCGCACAGGACGTGGGGTGGGCGTTGCGCTATGAAACCCATTCATTTCAATGGCTTGCACCGCACAAGGACAGTTTTTTGTTGCGTTGACCGAAGTGCGAGCGCAGCAGATCGCAGCTTGCGCTCACGCCACGTCAAAGTTCAAAATAGTTTAAAGCAACACTAAAGAATTTTTGCTCTTTGCTCCCCCTACAGGTTGGAAGCAGAATTGACCATTACCACTGTCGTAAATAATTTAGCCTACTGCAGCAAAGCTGGCTCTGATTGGATTGTAACTTGCCGTAAAGCAAGTTTTTGTAGTTTTCACTCAAACAACAGGACCGCGACCCTATGGTTGCAAACTTCATTCGTGCGGTTTTGTCCGATAGAGGGCTGCAAAGCGAATGTGAAAGTTTCGTTCACCCCGTTTGAAGTGGATGAACAACTGAAACTTTTTTGGAAACGTTATTTTAAGGTAAAAAAAAACCTTTTTGGTGTTGCTTTAACTTTTGTGCTGCACTCTATGACGATTACCCGTGCGGCCAATAGAAACGAGGCATCCAAGAAGCGCAAAAAGCAAAATGGAAGAAAATCTTGTAACTTACTGTGTGTGTAGGAATTCTCAAAGCTGTATAATATAAGTTTACGCTCCTATAGAGACATCGGAAGAAAAGCTGTGTCATGGAAACACATATCAGTTTAAGTTGGCATGTCAGGTGTGTTTTAAGTCAGGTAGCTTGTTGTAGGTAGACAACGTAAGTGGAGACGGGCAACAGCAGCGTCTGTATTCCTCATCCAATTCTTAACCCAAATAAAAATACTATAGTAATTTATAGTAATCCCGCTGAAAGTAGAGTTTTCAACGAGCTCTCAATATAAGCAAATGAGTCGGGTCCGGTCGGACCTCGGGCTTAATCTTTTACGCTTCATGAAAAAAATGATTAATCATCACTGCTGTTCACCGTAAAGAAAGTCTGGTCTGGCTGCTGCGTGCAACGTGCATCACAGAGAGGGGCGGGGGATACCAATTAGCTCCGGCGCGGATCAGCAACGGATCCAGACCGGAGCTGCCAGCTTCAGAGCGGATCCGTTGCGGATCCGCCCCAGAGCTTATTGCTATCACTTCGTGCACGCCTGGTCTCTGGAGAAGAAGAGATGGAAACTTGCCGCAGGTGAATTCACCGTTGCTTGCTACTACAGGAGGAGAAGCCGCTGGCTGGGTACATGTTTGAGTTCTTTTTATTTATTATTGTGTGATTTTTATTTAAGGCATATTTATATAGCTTATATTTAAAGTTTATTGTTTCAGTTGTTGGTATTGTTAAAAGGCCTGAACATTAAAGCTTGATTTGAATTCCCGTCTGCTGGTCATGATAATAGCCTACGTGTATGAGGAAAAAAAGGCAGGGGGGGTCGGCGGGGTCGGGCCGCGGGTCGGGTTCGGACAGATAATTCACGTTGATGTGTCAGGTTACGGGTCCGGGCTTTAAAAGCCACGGGCCGGGTCGGGTCGGGTTGTAATTTTCAGGCCCGTTGAGAACTCTAGCTGAAAGTTTTGAAAACTCTGCCTACTTTGGTCTGGCCAGCAAAGCGCAAATCTCTTGGCTGCACTGAACCCAGCGGCGAGTGCAGCGCACACCAAGTCCTGTGTGAAAGCCGCATGACAGATCAACTAAGCAATGTGATAGCATGTAAAAGGGCTGTGTGTCATCGCACACCAAACAACTTAACATTACGAAGGGCACCAGTGCTAAGAACATCCTGCTTTCTTCAAAACAATTGCGTCCTATTGATAAAAGCGTGCCCAGGCTCAGATCGCTCAAAGTACAGCGTGAGTGTGTGCTTCTGGGAGAGTAGGGATGGGGGATAATCGCAAGGAGGCACGGTTCGGTTGGGTTAATGTGAGTGCGCCCTAAAAAGTCATGGTTACTACACTTTGACCATAAAAAACATGATTCATTTTCATAAAAGCTAACCCTAAAAAGAAATGTGCACAGAATTATACTTGGTTGAATTATGAGCCTTTCTGTCTAGTAAAAACCTGTAAAATATCCTCACAAGTTGGTTGTCATGAAGAAGTGTAAGCATTGCAGCATGTAGTGTTAACAGTGCAGGTTGTAATGCAATGTAAATGACCTTTGGCCCTCTTTCACTACATTAGTAAGGACATCTTGTAGTTTTTCATTGTTTTCATATCAGGGTAATGATATTTCCCATTCCAATACTCTTACCTGTAAACCTAAACATCAAACAAACCTGTTGACTTTGTTAAAACGCAACATAATTTTGTAGTTATATGAGCCTTTTTACTAGTATGGACTAGTAAGTCAGAAATGTTTAAAATGTTTCATTATATTTGTGAGGACATTTTTAAACATTTGTCCCTCACAAGGCAGACAGAGACAACAGACAGTGTACTTGCTGATCTGTGTAAAGTGCTGAGTCTGAGACTTCCTGTCTCTGCCATGATAACAGTCTGTTATAGATGAGGGCACACAAAATTAAAAGCATAAATCTTTTATTTTTAAATGATGAAATACTATTCCCCCCTTTTCATTTCAAGGCGAGCCATGTTTTCCTCTTTATAGTTTCTATTTATCCAGCAGTGGAATTACTTGTATACCTTTATCACAACCTGGTGTTGCACCACCTGCCTGCAGTTACCTGTCCAGCATGCTTCAGTGATCTGCTGAAGAGACTTAATCCGAGAGACACGTGGAGGACTACAGGGGTGGTTTCCCGGACAGGGTTTAGATTAATCCAGGACTGGCTTTAGTTATATTCTTACATATACTGGTGTGCATCTTGAGACAAAACAATGGCACAGATACATATTAAGATACAGAGTCGGCGCCAGACCATAACTAACAGGGGGGCACGCAGCTTCCAACGCAACAATAACTTGCAAAAACAAGGCATAAAAACATCAAATACAGTGCAAACACAGACTCATACGACTGTCAGCTCATTTCCTGTATAAAGTGCAGAAAATAAAAAACTAATCAGTATTACCATAATCACATCGCAATGCTGTTAACCGTCTATAGCCACACTTCACATTTAGGCTTACGTAAATTAAAACACGCTAACTTACCTTTAAAAAAAGCTGAAGGTGATGTTTTTGCATGAAGTCAGATGGAGAAGGCAGTGCTGGTTCGTTCTAAATGTTCTAATATCCATATTTTACACGATCCATAAAATGCCGCGAAAAAACACGTTGCTAGTATCAAGTCACATTAATAAGCTAAAGACATAATGACGCATAAGATGTCGCAATGCATCCAATCAGAGAAACTGGTCAATTTTAATAAAAAAAGATATACTATATTTTCTAAAACTATATTTTCCTCATTTGATTACAGTAAAAGTCATGAAAAATGTAATGTTTAATTTATTTTAATTATTCTTGATATATATTAAAGGATAATTCCGGTATTTAACACTTTGAGTCTCATTTCTGGTTTGTTTGGGATGAACTACAGTGATCGACACTGAAATTTTGACAATGGGTCGTGTCTTGACTTTTTGACTTGTTTAGAAGCGTCTCTTGACTGCTTCAGAATGGAAGTCAAGGGCCATGCACAAACATGTCATTAAAACAACACTTAACGTTCATTTTCAAAACTGTACTACTCACCGAGTGGTTTGTGGTGTTCGTTGATGATTAAAAACAAATATATCGGCGCAATGAATGATTTCAATCCGTGTTATTTGCTGTAGTGGAACTATTTTTTCAGATACCTCACAACCGCATATATACCTCCGCTCTATATTTGAGTCTGAAGCGTTGGCACACTCCCGACCACTTGATGGCGACAACCACTTTGCCGTACAAGGACAGTGAACGGGACAGTCACAATCAAGCTCAACTTCAAACTTAAGGCTGGTCACTGAGCCATCAAATCGGGGAAAATTTCTTCTGAGAGAAACCGAGCGAAAAAACTACAACCACATGTAAACAGACCCGTTTCTGTTTCCCTGCGGCGGAGTGATATATCAGCGAGCCTTCCAAGAGAAGTCAATGGAATATTACAAAATGCCAAATAAAACACAACAGAAACTGTATTTCGCTACACTACTTGTTTTTAATCATTAACGAACACCAGCACAGTTTTGAAAATGAACGTTAAGTGTTGTTTTAATGACATGTTTGTGCATGGCCCTTGACTTCCATTCTGAAGAGACTCTTCTAAACGAGTCAAAAAGTCAAGACACGACCCATTGTCAAAATTTCAGTGTCCATCACTGTAGTTCATCTAAAACAAACCAGAAATGAGAATCAAAGTGTTAAATACCGGAATTATCCTTTAAATTAATAAAAAAAACCCGGGGGCTCAACAACCTTTTTTTTTGGCGGGGGGTGCATGGCCCACGAATGCCCCCCTTGACGCTGGCCCTGTTAATGTTTTTAAATTAAGGCATCTCAAACATGCATTTAGTCTGGGACTAGGATAATGCACCCCACAGAGAACAAAAGAAAGAGGATCTTTTTTTAAACATCACAAAATGCCTTTCATATGCAATGCTTGATATAGTGGAGCAGAGGTTAGCAACCTTTGTAACCTGAAACGGCTATTAAATTAATTTATACAGAAAGTTATTAAGCAGAAAGCAAATCAAGCTGCCTCACTAATGCAATGTTACTAATTCAAGGGTTCTGCAATATTCAGAATTTACAATTTTACTCACTTTCAATTCATAAGATGAGATTGCCACACCCTAAATGTTATGAATATGAAGAATTAGATGAATAGATGAATTAATAATAAACAGTCACACATCAAAGGATTAATTCTATTGGTCCAACAACACATATGCTGCGTCCCAAACCGCATACTTCCATACTATATAGTAGGCGAAAATCACTACTTCTCGTACTCTTTGCCTACTATATAGTATGGAAGTAGGCGGTTTGGGACGCAGCTATAGTTTGTCATTTTAGTTTGTTTAGGTTTATTTAATACAGAGAAGAAACACACAATTATGTTGTTTTTTTCAGCACACCATCCATTAATATACTGGAGTACATTTTTAAATATAAGTATTACAAAATGTTCGTCACATCAATGTTAAAGAAGAACCATTCATACCTTTTTGCAGTGTAAAAAACTTTTTTCCATTACAAACAACCTTTTGTGAAACATAAAGGTTTGGTTTCTTCGATGTTAACGGTTCTTTATGGAACCATAAAGAACCAGAAAATGCCATCATGTACTGTAGCATATTTTTAAAGGGCGTTCAGTAGCTTTATTGTTTCCCATTTTCAGCATGTAGCCTATAAGATATATTTCCCATGAGAAAGGTGGCGTTATATCCTAACAGAACTCGGGCCGAGAGGTAATATTTTTGTACAAATCCACATCTTTAGCTAAATCAGGTTAACACACCAACTTAATGCTTTGGGCACAAATAATCGTAATCTTCCACACCATTGTTCTGTATTTTTTCTACTATTAAAAATTAAACAAACAAGAAATCCTATTATCATTCACCCTCACATTCCCAAATGACAAACAGCTTATTTGCTGAATGTTTGGACTGTTTTTAATTCTTAAATTCCACGTAAATGGGGACAAAAGCATAAAACCATAAAACGATCATGACATTTTTTACACACTCTTTCTCTCTCGGGCTTAATTAACAGACCCTTAGTTCCAGAAAAAACACAGTCACGGGCCCAACAGTATTATAACATTCCCAGTATCCCATATATCTCCCCCATCTTAAAGGATTGTCAGAACTAAGCCATGTTATGTCCATAAATGTCAACAGAAGTCATTCCAACAGAGACTGAGTTTACTTTAGGGACACACCATTTACATTAAAGCTCTTTATAAACCATTTTAGGTAATGGTAAATAGGAGACACTCTAGTCTACATTTTAATAAAACAGCAGATCAATAAATGTTAACTGTAAATTATTATTATTTTTTTTAAACAAAATGGATCCACCATGTGAGATCAAAATGGGTTTTGTCAGCAAAGTTCAGACAGACTTTTCCACCGTGCATCAAATTGTGGAAGGATGTAAACTTAAATCTCGATACTGTTTGATTGTTGATAAGGCTCCATTCAGAGCCAATTAGTCATCTTGTTTTCTTCTTGTCAAAGATCTGGCTGATGTTTGGAGGAAAGTTTAGGACAAGAGTGTGTTTTTGAAAGGCTTTTACACAGCGATGGAAGATGTGTGCAATTATGTGTAAATAGCAGAAGATACAGTACTTCAATAAAATGAACGAGCACGGGCACATCTGAAAGCTTTACAGACAATTAAAGGCTCTTTGAACAGAAGCTGGAATCTGAGGATATATCAGAAAAATACTGCTTGTTTTTTTTATTATTGTTTTAAAGGATTTGTTCTTGTAATGCTTTTTTTTAGGAAAAAATGTCTGTGGGACAATTTATTGCAATAATTTTGTAGAAAATGTATGCTTCTACAAAAGCCATGTAAGAATAATATGTATTAAAGGGATAGTTCGGCCAAAAATTATATTAAACCCATGATTTACTCACCCCCAAGCTGTCCGAGTTGCATATGTCCATCGTTTTTCAGACAAACACATTTTCGGATATTTTAGAAAATGTTTTAGACCTTCAAGTCCAAAAAAAGTGTGTCCATCTTTCACAAAATAAATCCAAACGGCTCCAGGATGATAAACAAAGGTCTTCTGAGGGTATCCGCGCTGTTTTGTTGTAGAAATATCCATATTTAAAACTTTATTAACGAAAATAAATACCTTCCGGTAGCGCCCCCATCTTAGTCGCGTCCGCATTCAGGATGAGAGCTTACGCAGCCTACGGAGGCTACTCTGCTGCTGCTCTGTGCCCCCGCCCTCTGAATTTGTCCTACGTCACTAAGAAAAGTGCGTACACTACGCTAATACTCTCTCCCGAATACAGAGGAGTCTAAGATGGTGGCACTACCGGAAGGTATTTATTTTCGTTAATAAAGTTTTAAATATGGATATTTCTACAACACCACGCGGATTACCCTCAGAAGACCTTTGTTTATCATCCTGGAGCCGTTTGGATTTATTTTGTGAAGGATGGACGCACTTTTTTTGGACTTGAAGGTCGTGGACCCAGTAACTTCACATTTAATTAACTGAAAGATCTAAAACATTTTCTAAAAAAATCCGAAAATGTGTTTGTCTGAAAAACGATTGACATATGCAACTCGGACAGCTTGGGGGTGAGTAAATCATGGGTTTAATATCATTTTTGGCCGAACTATCCCTTTAAAAAGCTAGTGAAAAATGTGTTATATTTTAAAATTCCCAGTTGTGTATTTAACAATCCTGAAGTGAGCTCCAATAATGCAAAGCTGCTGTTGCCATAATAACAGAAAACAGCCAAGGAGCTTTGCAGTTAGCAAAACAACACAGTCAAATATACTTTTTACTTACTTATCTTGTAAACATTTTTGCGATAATTTTACATCTCTGTCACAACGTCAGAGTCCAGATAACACAGAAAATGTGTTTTTATTTGAAAGCATTAAAGAATAAATTTACATAGCAGTGCATTTCTATAGAGGGTATGCATTGACGTCACTTTTCAACGTGAACACGCAAGGGCTCGTCCTGTTGAGTGGCTAACCATTTAACAAAATGGCTGGCTGTTCTAGCGGTGGCCACAAAATTTGTCAGTATAACTGACAATTATCAGCAAAATTTAATTTAGTTAGACTTGATAGCAGAGGTGGACAATACTTAGTTACATTAGTTACATTTTCCAAGCATGCTTTATTAGGGTGTTTGTCTGAAATATTGTACTTCACTACATTTTAAAGCATATAATCATACTGTGCATTATTTTATATTGCATGTATAACACCTAATTACATAAAATTTTTGTACTTTTATTTTAATTGAGTACTTTTACTTGACATATTTATGAAATGTAATAGAGTAAAATGTATGATAATATGCTTTGGAATGCATGTTTTTCCCAAGAAAAACACTGATAAAATACAAGTACTTGAAAAAATACTTTTAAGTAGAAAGTAAAATACCTAAGTAGTGTCCACCTCTGCTTAAAAGTGACCCTAGCTGTCCGCAGTTTATAAACCATTTGGCAAAAAATATATTTTCAAATGGCCAAAAATGATATTAGAAAAAATATGGCCAAAAAATATATGTGCTTATCTATATAGAAATATCTTGAAAATTATTTGTATTTTTGTATTTTTCACCAATATATTTTTGGCTATTTTTGAGATTTTAATAAATAATAATATTTTAAAGCATTTATATTCACATCACATTGAAAACACTTTATTTTCAGGTTTGAAAAGGTTACAATTAAATATATTTTTAACTACAAAAATGTTATACATACATATACATTTTATAAAAACGTTTATAGAATAATTTTGGCCAAATATATTTTAAAATTAGAAATGTTTTTGTTGCCCCTGAAATACATTTTGAAATAGATACTTATATATCAAGCTTAAAACTAAATATATTTTCAAATTTAAAAATATATTTAATTAAGCTTTACTTTCTACAAAATGTATTAAAACACATCACTGGCCAGAGATTTTTTTTGTGCCATATGGGGAGACTTCCCTAAAGGGACTTTGATCTAAGTGTACTTAACTGTGCTATTTTTTGAATACACTAAAAATCTATTTAAGTATTACTGGTACTCGGCACTGAATTACTACTGAAATACACTGAAAAAAATACTCATTCAATTGAATTTTAAGGTAAGTGGTTACAATTTATTCAATCTACATTTAAACAAAAGTTTATTATTATTATTTTATTTTATTATTATTTTTGTTTAAATGTAGCTTAAATAAATTGTTTGCAACCACTTACCTTTAAAAAATTTAGTAAATTGAATGAGTATTTTTTTCAGGGTAATACTATACTTTTAATTTGTATATTTGTAGTTTTGAACTTTTACACTTTTATTTTGCACAAAAGTGTACTACAATAATACACTACAAATGCACTTGCTTTATTTCAAGTATGCATTATTTTTTATATGGGTAATTTTATCTAAACACAGACAAGCACAGTATACAGCATATATCTAAAAACTGGATGCTTTGGTAAACCTTTTTCTTTTAAAGGTTCACAACTTTAAATTTTTTGAAACGCTTAATGTAGGAAATGAATAGAGATGACAAACACTTCCTCAAGTTATGTTTTACACCAGATCCCACTACTCATTTCACCTTTTATCACATCACATACCGCACTATAGTATAATAATACTACAATGCCGATGTTCTGGCATGACTCACTATACGTTTCCATATCCTACTGAAAGACTGGAGTGATTAAAACGTGCTTCTCACTGACATTATATCAAGCTTTAGTCACAATAGATTAATTTTACTCATTGACAATGAATCCCTTATGCCCAAGTTATTGCTGTCATAATTTTAAAATGGCGTATGGAATGGTGTCTTTAAATTACTTAAAAGATTTAGTAGAACCATTTAACCAGTACTAAACTGTCTTGTGAGGCTTCAAAGGTTGTTTTGGGACAGAGAGTGTCTGGGAATATAAGCAAATGCATGAGAGAACAATTTTGAATCTGCCATCACAAACCTACGGCTTTTGCCTTCTCTCTACTTCCGTACCTACAGTAACTATTGTCCTCTGACCTTTAGTTTTTCCTTGGAGAAGTGTGAGTCTGGTTGTTTTACTCACGGCTCTGTGACCCAGGGCATGGACGGAGAGTTGGAGAGGCAAGTGTGCTTTATCTAGGATCAGGGGCAGGTGTAGTGAGGTCAGCGTGATGGATAGAATAGGGATTGTTTCCAACCTCTTTTCCAACCCTATCAAAATGAACCTGTAAGAGAATTGTATCTGAAATGTCAGGTTGATATACAGTAAGGGTGTAAACGGCTATACTCCAATGAAATCTATGACATAATTTTATGTTTAAATGCCATTTTCCTTCATGAAAACTATGTTGTGTACACATTCGATAAACAACACAAATATCTTTAAACAGAATGTTCATAACACAAATGGAAATTATTATATATAACTATTTATCAAACAGATCTAATTTAATTAAAATTTTATTTCATTTAGTTTTTTGAATTTTCTTTCCATACCCAAATGTCAACAACCATATCTCTAATAGTAACGCCAGTAGTTTTAAAACAACCCATAAATACAGTTTTTAGATGATGTCTCACCTTTGTGTCCTTAGATCTTACACTTTCTTCAAACGAATGTGATTCAGGTCAGGTTACCTGACCCATCTGAACTAATGCCCACTTTTATTCTCACTGATGCACAGGGACCTCTGTTCATTATCTGCTCATTTGTAACCCCGGTGCGCATCGACGTGGACGTGTACAGCCTTAACGGACAGACATGGATGATTTCTGCCTATAAACAAAGTTAAAGGTCCACTGTGTAGGACCTTTAGGAGCATCTAGCAGTAAGATTGTGAATTGCATAAAACGTCTCAGTCAACAGCTCACCTCTCCCTTTCGAAACACATAGAGAAGCTACGGTTGCCGGCGCAGGGCAAACATGTCATCGATAGAGACAACAAAGTTTGTAGAGCAGTTTGTCCATTTAGGGCTACTGTAGAAACACAACGGCGCCTTCCATGTAAGGAGACCTACGGTGTATCTAGACAGAATAAATATAAAACAGCTCATTCTTAGTTAATAAAAACAATACAGTTTATTTAGTACATGACTGATAATATAGTTATGTACACTCACGTAAAGGATTATTAGAAACACCTGTTCAATTTTTCATTAATGCAATTATCTAATCAACCAATCACATGGCAGTTGCTTCAATGCATTTAGGGTTGTGGTCCTGGTCAAGACAATCTACTGAACTCCAAACTGAATGTCAGAATGGGAAAAGAAAGGTGATTTAAGCAATTTTGAGCGTGGCATGGTTGTTGGTGTCAAACGGGCCGGTCTGAGTATTTCACAATCTGCTCAGTTACTGGGATTTTCACGCACAACCATTTCTAGTGTTTTCCAAGAATCCAGTATACGGCAGTTCTGTTGGCGAAAATGCCTTGTTGATGCTAGAGGTCAGAGGAGAATGGGCCGACTGATTCAAGCTCATAGAAGAGCAACTTTGACTGAAATAACCACTCGATACAACCGAGGTATGCAGCAAAGCATTTGTGAAGCCACAACACACACAACCTTGAGGCGGATGGGCTACAACAGCAGAAGACCCCACCGGGTACCACTCATCTCCACTACAAATAGGAAAAAGAGGCTACAATTTGCAGGAGCAAAATTGGAAAGTTAAAGACTGGAAAAATGTTGCCTGGTCTGATGAGTCTCGATTTCTGTTAAGACATTCAGATGGTAGAGTCAGAATTTGGCGTCAACAGAATGAGAACACGGATCTATCATGCCTTGATACCACTGTGCAGGCTGGTGGTGGTGGTGTAATGGTGTGGGGGATTTTTTCTTGGCACACTTTAGGCCCCTTATTGCCAATTGGGCAGCGTTTACATGCCACGGCCTACCTAGGCATAGTTTCTGACCTTTCTGGGATCCTTCTAAAAGTAACATATGGCACATTTAATAGTTGATTGAAGCATGCAAAGACTCCTAAAAAATAGGAAAATAAAGGGCATAAAATAATACAAATTATGACAATTCGTAATCTGTGTTTATGGGTGTAAATAATAGATTTTGAGATACATTACTCAAGTTCCCTTTCAGTCGGTCACTACGACGTCACGTCGTGACCGACGAATTGGGAACCGCTTCGCGGGTGACCTATCTGCTTCGAGAAACCTTTAAAACGCCAATGAACTTGGCATGCAGATAACTGCATCTGCCGGCGCCGCCCCGCCGCACAGGTATTTAATGAGCGGCAGGTGCAGTTATCAAATCAGCTTTTTAGCTTCGAAAGCTGGCAGACTGACTGCTCACGAGAAGCTACTCTCTGCTCTTTGGAGAACTCTGCGTGTTCGATTTGGTTGGGCAAAGGCATTTCAGCGGAGGCTCGCGGGTGTTCCACCTTTCTTTTTAAATTTTTTTTTCTCACTCTTAGTTGAGTGTGTGCGTAGCCGTTCCCCTGTGTGCTTCATCAACATCAGCACATTAAAAGAGTGTTTCCTCTAAAAGAGTATTGCGGTGTTCTGCGTCTTTTTAAAGACAGCATTTCACTTGCACTGAGGCAGGAGCGTCTTTTTAAAGATGTCTTTCTGTCCGTGTTTCTGGATGCGGCAAATGTATGGGTCCCCGGGTGGCCACGATCGTCCTCTCTCGTGCGCAAGAGTGCATGCTGAGGCGGCGTTCGTGGAGGGTTCATACTCCTAAGAGAGCGTGAACCTCTTGGATGGCGGAGACGGGTTTCGTACCTCCGGGAACGTCACCCCCTTTTTCCCGTTGCGGAGCCCCGTTAAAGGTGCGGTGGCAAAACTCCGGAAATCTTATCTCCGTATAAACGGTGCTGAATCGGTTAGCTGGTTCGTCCAGTGACTCTCAGCACCCCCATCCACAGCCAGAGGTGCCGTAAGAGACGGGTGGCGCGTGTTCTACGTGCTCTCGTCCTCTTTCAGTCCTCACGAGGATTCTATGTCTGTCACAGCATCGGAGAGGGGGTCGTCTATTCGGTCGCCGACTCGGACCCACTCCCGCCTTCGGGTTGGGTAGGGGCTCCCGTGCTCGACCCCGAGTGGCGGCCATGTACGCTTGGGAGCGCGGAGACGGTCTGTGTGGAGCGGAGAGCTCCTCCCCCACCCGCACCGTCCCGCCTAGATGATTGGCACTTCAGGACTGCAAGAACAGCCCCAACCTTCTGTGCCTTTCTTCCCGGGGTGCATGTTGGTTGACACGGTCGTGGAAAACTCGTTTTCCTCCCGGAACCGACCGTTCAGCCATCACCTCTCACCTCTCCTGACGGCGGGGCCGCTAAGGGTTATGCTGCTCCAAGAGACCAGCCTCCCTCCCCTCACAGACCCACGGGCTTGTGAGAGGCGGCCTCTGCCGTGCGCGCCATGGCGCGATGCAGGTCCGCCAGGCTACGGCACTGAAGGATCTGCACAGGTGAGGTCACGGTCCGGCAACTAAAGAATCCTGTGTGGCTCTGACCTGGCGCTACGAGCGACTGGGTTCACCCCACAGGCCGCCGGACGTGCTATGCCCACCCCCCGGTGGTCCAGGGACGCCATCTCTGGTTGTGTCTTGCGGGCATTAAGTAGGTCATTAATAATCGCCCTAATGTTCCTTTTTAGACCAGCCATTTCGGCGACACGGCTGAGATTGTCCAACAATGATCGGCCGCTTTAGAGCAGACTGAGGCTTTATGCCACGTCGGAGCCTAGCTGCCCCCTCCGTTACGTCAGTATATTGGTCTGCTTTTCGCCGAGGGTGTCCTGCTACGGCTTTTTTCGTTCCTTCATCCCGGCAGCTCTGAGGAACCTGTCGTAAGCTGTTCACCCGCCCACTCAGCCCGCTACAAAGGTGGAAAATGAAACTTAGCGGCTCTGAGTCGGGCGACCTGAAGATGGAGAGGATCGCTCGTCAGGAGATGGTGAAAATATCACTCTCCCCCCCCACCCCGTAGGAGGGCCGGGTGGGGAATCCTTGGTTTCGTTTTGTGTTCCGCCGACTTCAATCGGCACCCACTAACCTCAAAGAGCGAATTCCTCTTCTTTCTCCAGGTCCCCGGAGGCACATAGGAGCTTCGGACGGGCTCAAAACCCTACGTTCTCCTCTTCCTCATTCGCCAGCGGATGTATCGAGCGGGACATCTACAAGGGAGCCCCTTTGCTCAGCATCCATCAGCGGTTTCGGGTGAGTGTTTCATTACACACAACATCTCACAATGCGGCCAAAGAGCACGCGTCGTTGAGTTCCCCGTCTCCGCTCGCCACGGGTACACATCGTGCCATTAATTTCCTCTCGCTCGGTATCTGGGGGCCTGGAAAGAGCTTCCCAGCCCGTCGCGTTGGCTTTTACGCACGATCCGTCTCGGTTATACATTCAATGTGCCCGGCTACCTCTCAAATATTCAGGCTTCACTACGGTGAAGGCTGCCGATGCGCACGTACTGCGTGCGGAAGATTGCTGTCCTATTGGCGAAGGACGCGATCGAGCCGGTCCCTCCAGCCGAGATAAAGTCGGGGCTTTACAGCCCTTACTTCATTGTACCCAAGAAGAGTGGCGGGTTGCGTCCGATCCTAGATCTGCGTACTGAGTCGAGAATTCACAGAATTCACATTCACAGAATGCTGTTCAAAATGTTTACGCAGAGGAGCATATTTTAATGCATCCGCCCACAGGATTGGTTTGCAGCCTTCAACCTGAAGGACGCGTACTTTCATATCTCCATACTTCCCCGACACAGGCCGTTTCTCCGCTTTGTGTTCGAGGGGTGGCCATATCAGTACAAAGTCTCACCGTTCGGGCTTTCTCTCTCTCTCCCTGTGTCTTCACGAAAGTTGCGGAGGGCGCACTGCAGCCCCTGAGAGAGAGAGAGCGGTGTTGGCGTTTTGGCGTATTGGCTCATAATAGCTCAGTTTCGTCAGATGCTGTGCACACACATAAATCGTGTACTTAAACACCTCGCTCGTCTCGGTCTTCAGGTCAACTGGGAAAAGAGTAAACTTTGCCCCGTGCAGAGGATCTCTTTTCTTGGAATATAACGGGATTTGGTCGATTTAACAACACGTCTCATAGAAGCGCGTGTTCAGTCAATTCTGACTTGCCTAAACATTTAAAGGCAGGGTTGCGGTTCCACTAAAATAATTTTAAAAACTTCTGGGGCATATGGCAGTAGCTGCGGCTGTGACACCGCTCGGGCTGCTCCATATGAGACCGCTTCAGTGTTGGCTTTATGACCGAGTCCCGAGGAGAGCGTGGCTCACCGGCTTTCACAGTATTATAATTACATCGAGATGCCGTCACACTTTCACCCCGTGGTCAGACCCAGCGTTTCTCAGGGTGTGGATGCCACTGAGATAGGTCTCCAGGCATGCTATTGTTGGCAAAAATGTCTCTACAACGGGGTGGGGAGCTACGTACGGCGGGCTCGTCGCTTCGGGGGTCTGGTCGACATTCCAGCGACATTGGCATAAATTGCCTCGAGCTGTGCACTGTATATCTCGCGCTCGTCCGTTTCATCAACGTGATTCGATGCTTAAGATGTATTAGTGCGCACCGACAAAACTGCGGCTGTAGCGTATATCTATCGCCAAGGCGGTCTGCGCTCTCGTCACCTGTCGCATCTCGCCCGTCTCTCCTCTTCTGGAGTCAGAAGTATCTGAGGTCTCTTCGTGCCATTCACATATCGGGGTCGCTGAACACAGCGGCAGACGCGCTCTCATGAGCAGCGCGCCCCGGCGAGTGGCGGCTCCACCCCCGGTCGGTTCAGCTGATTTGGAAATGTTTCGGCAGAGCAGTTAGATCTGTTTGCTTCTTCAGAGACAACCCATTGTCGCCTGTTTTATTCATTATCCGAGGGAACACTCGGCGTGAATGCACTGGCACACAGCTGGCCGCGGGGTTTTCCCCCAGTAAGCTTTATTAGCGCAGACACTGTGCAAGTCAGGGAGGACGAGGAGCGCATTCTATTAGTTGCGCCGTACCGGACAACTAGGAATTGGTTTTACAGAATTCACTCTCCTCGCGACAGTCCCTCCCTGGCTGATTCCCTGGCACATTATGGCACCCTCGCCCCGATCTGTGGAACCTCCATGTGTGGTCTCTGGACGGGGCGCGGAGGTTTTAGGTGATTTACCCCAGGCGGTATCTAACACCATCACTGTAGCGCGAGCGCCGTCTACGAGGCAGGCGTATACGCTGAAATGGAACCTGTTTGTTGTATGGTGTACTTCTCAACGAGAGGACCCCCGGGAATGCTCGATCAGTATTGTGCTCGTATATCTCCAGCACCGCTTGGAGAAGACACTTATCATTAAAGTAGATATCGCGGCAATATCCGCGCATCACGTACCCATAGACGGTAGATCTGTGGGTCAGCACGATCTGGTCATTAGGTTTTTAAGAGGTGCACGGAGGCTGAATCCTTCGCGCCCTCCCTCTATTCCTCCTTGGGACTTGTCCATGGTGCTGAAAGCCCTTCAGCACTGCCCTTTCGAGCCTCTGCGGACTGTGAGCGTCAGGTTTCTCACTATGAAAACTTTGACGCTCCTCGCATTGGCTTCTATTAAAAGGATAGGGGATCTTCATGCATTTTCGGTCAACGATTCGTGCCTTCAGTTCGGGCCGGTTGAATCCAGCGTTACACTGAGACCCCGGCCGGGCTACGTGCCTAAAGTTCCCACCACTCCCTTTAGAGATCACGTGGTGAATTTACAAGCGCTGCCTTTGGAGGAGGCAGACCCAGCCATGGCTTTGTTATGTCCTGTGCGTGCATTACGTGTGTATGTGGATCGCATTCAAAGCTTTCGGACCTCAGAGCAGCTCTCTGTCTGTTACGGTGGTCAGCAGAAAGGGAAAGCTGTCACTAAACAGAGGATGTCTCATTAAATTGTAGACACAATCGCCCTGGCTTATGAAAAACAGGGCATTCCTTGCCCTTTTGGGTTGAGAGCCCATTCAACCAGAAGCGTGGCTTCATCTTGGGCTTTGGCTCGTGGTTCCTCACTTTCAGATATTTGTAGAGCTGTTGGCTGGGCGACACCTAATACGTTCACTAGATTTTACAGTGTTCGTGTTGAGCCGGTATCCTCTCGAGTTCTCTCGTCAGATCAGTGAGAACATCGAGGAACGGCTCCTGTGTCGGCTTGGTGCCTTTCTTTTCGGTGCTGCACGACCGCACCATTATGGAAGGCAGTTAAGGCAAAAACGTTACAAAAAGCTGTTTTTTGTCTCCTCCACCGCTTGGTGGCCGATGTTGCGGAGCATCGGCTGCCAGCCTCTCACTAGATGTATCCTTGACTATCTGGGTGAGGCTAGCGCCCACATTGCGCCCCCTAGTGGTTTCTTTGTGAGTATTTCCGTGGAAAGTTTCTGATTTACCATGTTTCCCTTAGCGGAGTTCGTTCCGCGCCTCTCTAGTGTTGCTAAGAGAGTGTATTTTTTATAGACCTCGTGTCTTTTTATCCATCACCTTAGTGGTAGACCCCTAGAGGGTTTTCTTTCCGCAGCGATCTTAGTCCCGCCTGACGAGTTCGCTTCCCAGTTCGCCTAGTCACTATCGTGGGTTAAGGAACAAGTAGTGACCGGCCTCTGCTTCAACCCTATTTCCGTTCCCTTAAAGAGGAGAGTCGGAGGGTTTATGCAGGCACTGGAAGGGTCAGCTTCAGTGGCGCTTTGGTAGGGATTCCCAATTCGTCGGTCACGACGTGACGTCGTAGTGACCGACTGAAAGGGAACGTCTCGGTTACATATGTAACCCTCGTTCCCTGAAGGAAGGGAACGGAGACGTCACGTCCCGTCGCCACAGTTTGCTGTTCCACTGCTGATATCGGCCGGACCCTTTCCTTCTGTCCAGCTTTCTCAGCAAAAAATAGCTGATTTGATAACTGCACCTGCCGCTCATTAAATACCTGTGCGGCGGGGCGGCGCCGGCAGATGCAGTTATCTGCATGCCAAGTTCATTGGCGTTTTAAAGGTTTCTCGAAGCAGATAGGTCACCCGCGAAGCGGTTCCCAATTCGTCGGTCACGACGTGACGTCTCCGTTCCCTTCCTTCAGGGAACGAGGGTTACATATGTAACCGAGACGTTTTCATTATAGCTGGCATTATTTCCCCTAAAAAGATACCATGAGCTGGCTTCCTATAAAACTATTACTACTCAATGTTTTTGACTAAGTAGTGGTTATATTTCCACAGGTTTTTCTTTACATTATGGATGTGTCACAAAAAATGACTTTAGCTGGGTTTTCACAGATTGGGTCACATACTGAAGTGCTGCTAGACATATGGGAAAAGCTTATGGTGTTACATTGAAGTCTCATTAAATATAAAAGCAGCAAAAATATCTTTCTCTGGAAGAAAGTTGAACAACCAGAGCTTTAGGACATTTACCCTGATTAAACCTATTTTTGTATAATTTCATGTTTTACTCTGCAATCAGTGCAGATTTTTCGGAGACTCTCTTAGAAAGATTTTTATTTAATCAATAAGCAGCTCGAAATTAATGTAGTAATAGATGCAACATGTTCTAGACTGCTGGAACGCAATCTTTCACAATTTTACAAGATGAAAGAGACGCCCTTCACACATTAAAGCTGAACTTTTTGTAACAGTGAGTAAGTGTCTAAACTTACACGAAGGTCCGGATTCAGCAGTTTTTCTAAATGCCAGACAGATTGTTTTTTTGTTGCAATGTGTTAAAATGGGCTTGGATCTGGAATGTCTTTGTACTTTGTCTCTCACACTTCAAGACACTGGCACTCTCCTACAGTACACTTCAATACAGACCTGTCCGTCAGTGTTATTCAACTTCACCGTGTGGTTGGCACTGTGTAGTCTAAGGTTAGTTAGTGTGAGCTGGGTCTCTTTGATAGAGTCTGAAATCGCTTTCAGTCCCGATTGCGTTGACAGAGAGCGGTCTCAGCTGTAGTAAGTTTACCTGGCTGCCGTTCTCAGGGGTCTTGTGTATAGCACATTACCTTACCAGTACACAATACCTCTTCGAGCCCTACCTCATGGGAGAAAAGCTAGCCACGCTGGTCAAGCAAAACTGTTGTAAGAGATCCCATGTGACCTGTAGCTATAGATATTCCTAATATATATATATATATATATATATATATATATATATATATATATATATATATATATATATATATATATATATATATATGTGCCTAAAAAGTTAAACTGGACAGGAAGAGTATCTGGTTTTTGAAAACACTTTGGAAAAGGGAGTTGGGCCAACTACCGAAAACACACTTGTAGCCAATCAGCAGTAAGGGGCGTGTCTACTAACCGACATCATTGCCTGGGTTGCGTATGTGTGGGGCGGGTCTATCAAATGAAGGTCTAGATTCTATTGGGGTAGGTAAGGCGTGTTTGTTTAGGTGATTTCAAATATCAACATTGGCTTTCACACTGCAAAAAATTATTTTCAAGAAAAACATTTCTTAGTATTTTGTCTTGTTTTCAGTAAAAATATCTAAAAATTCTTAAATTAAGATGCTTTTTCTTGATGAGCAAAACGACCCAATAAAAATAAGTTTAGTTTTTAGACCAAAAATATCAAATGTAAGTGATTTTGTGCATAGAACAAGCAAAAAAATCTGCCAATGGGGTAAGCAAATTTATCTTGAATCTTTCTTGAATTTAGTGTTTAAGAAAAATTTTCAAGATTTTTATGCTTACCCCACATGCAGAATTTTTTGGTCTAAAAACTAGATTAATTTTGTTGAGTCGTTTTGCTCATCAAGAAAAGCATCTTAATTTAAGAATTTTTAGATATTTTTACTGAAAACAAATCAAAAATACTAAGATTTTTTTTCTTGAAAATAATTTTTTGTAGTGCAGAGATCATGAACCTTTAAGTGTTTTTTTTTTAAGAGGCTTTGTCAGAATTTGTCAGTAATTGGTGAGTAATAGAAAACATATTTATAATATAACAAGCATACAAATAAACAGTGCTTTTATGTTTTTTATGTTGGTCTGTAGAAACGTAGGCAAATGTAAAATAATACTGCATGCATATTCTTATACTTTATAGCCTAAAGTTAATCAGTTAAGACAAATAATTTTTTTTTTTTTTTTTTAAACAATAAAACTTTCACTTTAAGAGTAAGTGCACAGAGCCTACTATGCGCTTAATTTCTCAACTGTTTGCATTCAACATAGACTGTGTTTACGAGAATAATGACGCCATTTTTAGATAGTTTTGCGTAAATATGTGCATTTTAGCGCAAATTAGCATTTGCACTCTGTTTGAAGCATTAAGGTGCGGGTTTCCATCACGCGCTAAGAGTGGGCGTACATTTTTAAACAGCGTGTGTGAATATATCTGTTTCTTGTTTTCATGTACTTAAATGTTTAAATTGGCAATAACTAAAAGCATGTGAAATGGTCATTTGTGATGACGCATGACTGAATTGATCAGGCAAGTGACAGTTCTGCGCTGTTCCCGTTTCACTCTTTAGAAGCTCAAACAGGCGCGCGTGCATTAAAGATGCTCACTTGTGACTGGGTTAATGTTACTTCACTCAAATCTAAATAACACACAAAATACATGGGTGGAATGGCGACGGCGAGTTGAAAGTGGCGGGACAAAATCCCCCGCTTGATCTACGCCCGTGGGTATGCTGATGTCCCATATAATCAGATTACACACCTTGCAGTTTAATATGCACAGATAGCTATAAGTAAGCTATTCATAACACAGTGCCCTAAAAGTGTAACCACTGTGATGTTACCAAAATATCTGTGATATTTGTGAGCATTTCAACAAGCCCCACGCGGCAAAACTAGATTGATCAAATGCACGACTTTTAGGCAAGGCTGTCTGTTTCCATTGGGAGTACTTTATAATCTTCATTCACACAAAGTCTGTAACCATGCAACAGTATGCATTCTACATTTTTTCTCTTATTTGTCACCTGGTCTTGTTCCCATTGATTTTTTTACTTAATTTTTTTCAATGCACCAGACAGGAAAAACTAAATTGAAATCAATGACAACAGAGGGAGTCTTAGAAAGTAAAGGGGGAAAAAGAATCGGTTAACCTTTCCGACTGGTAACTTAATACGACTCTCACCAATCGCCATTGGCGACAGAAGGCATCAATACACATAAACAGTGATCTACACACTGAAAGAATGAAAATCATCACTGTCGATGTGGGCTTGGCTACGCCCCGCAGTCCGCCCGCTCCATTTGCTTTTCATGAAGCCCTTAGGGGTTCTGAGCCCAGGTCTCTTTGGAAATTCGATTTCCAATCACCACAGTTCTCCAACGTTTAATGGGTGCCAGGGAGCTCGGCAGAGGAGCCAACCACAACGACCTTTAGCATTCTGTTAAACCTTCATTATCTCAGTTCACAGGCATGAAAAAATTTTGATTCCTGGGATTTTATTGAACAGGCCAAAGATATCCACACTATAAGTTATGTTTTCAAATACAAAAACATTTGATTTGTTTTCCTTTGAGACAATGCACATTGCACACAGGCATTGTTTGCAGATACCATTAAAAGGGAATGTGTGGTACTGTAAAATAAATCGCAAATTGTCTTTTACTTTTCTCAATAAATACCAATTTTTGTTACTTTGCTGTGTTTTTGTAGCTCAACTTGTAGAGCAATGCGTTAGCAATGCGATCCCAGGGACGCACATACTGATGAAATGCGTCTACTAAATGCATAAATATAAACGTAAAGATTAGCAGACAGCCATGATGTAATGATCAATAATACAGTATTATAACAGTACATACGGCATTTGTTAGCAAGCTATAACTACGGCATGCTAACCACCCGAACCTTGACTTCCTGGAACAGACGCGCTAACTGGTAAACAGCAATGACAGCTAAAATTCAGATTCTCTCTGAAGGCTCATGTCTGATTCTAAAAGTGCCACGTCAGACTCGGCGGTAATTCGATTTCGGAAACATGAAGGGAGTCTGGTTGTAAAATCAAAATCAAAAAATGTTAGGAACAACGTCTGTCTTGGCAGAAAGTCAGTGGGAGATAAAGTGCTTAGGACCGAGCTGAAAGTGAGTTATAGAACATGCTAAGTAGTCGGAGATCAATAGCTAATGTTAGCTTGGTAATAATGCATGCTAATGTGCATTTAAGGAATGGCCTTAAATGGATCCACTGCTAATTGCTAGCGCTATCATCACTACTGCTATTGCCATGACAACAATTGCTTCCTCTTAAGTGATGCTCTTTGGTGCTTTCTATTATTACTTTGAGGGCAAAATTGAAGCTTATGTCAATATATTGTAACTGTCATTACAATCTTCAAGGGTTTTGTCTCGTGGTATTGTCTTAACTATTAAAATTAACAATGACTGTTATTAATTGTGTGCGTATTTCTTATAAACTACCAGGCCATTTTAAAGTCTGCAATTTGAAACACAGTGTCCAAGTGAGACACAAAAAGTTGGCTGAAATGATAAGGGTGAACAAAGCAACAAAATCACGGTTAATCAGACATATTTGATGTTTAATATACATGTCTGAGAGGTGAGATTATGGTTCAATTTTGTACTGAGCTATGTAAAGTCAATTGAAGATTAGTGATAGAAACCAAATGAAATCGATCATGAAAAAGAACTTGAGTATACAGTTTGGTTTATATGCATTGTGTACGGTAAAGGAATAGCATTAAAGATTGTCAGACAGTTATGCTTATTTAGCTGGTTTATGAGACAACAGGCAACACCATTTCCAATTTATTTTGTGGCAGCACAAGTATGAAAAACGCATAGGGCCCTATCATACATCTGGCGCAATGCATGACACAAGTTAAGTTAACATTTTCACGTTCAGCATCATGCATTTGTGCACCCATGGCCGTACTGGTCTGAATGCGAGGTGTTTTTTTATTTGGGCCCCCTTGTGATGTCAGAAAGAATTAATACCGCCCCTTAATCTGCTCTATCCAATCACGCCACAGTCATTTAGTGCAAAGATCAACACATTTGTTTTTAAAAGGACACACCCCAAAACAGCTAATTTTTGCTCACACCAACAAAGTGGAAATTTTAACATGTTATAATAAATTATCTATATGGTATTTTGAGCTAGAATTTTACATACGTACTCTGGGGACACCAAAGATTTATTTTACATCTTAAAAAAAAGTCTTGTGAAATCTCCCCTTTAAGACGTTCGTATCTTAACATTAACTCATTCCCTGCCATTGACAAGTTATCTCGTCAGTTAAGAGAAAACATTTGCCTGAAAAAAAAATTGCATTTGAGTTTTTATGGTAATCTGTAATACCACAATAATCCACTAGATGGATAACTAGATGAATATTAACCAATTTATAAAAAAAACTGCAGCAAAACATTATTTATTAAATTTACACTCCGTTTATGTTTTGATAATTGTTCTGAATATGATCTCTAACAAAATTCCTTCACAAAAATGCAATTATTTCAGCTTTTGGCTCAAAATCTTGTATTTTTGAAGAAATCTACCCATATTAAAGAGTTTATAAACAGAGGAAAACATACAAAGATACACTGAAAAAAAATATTAATTCAATTTACTAATTTTTTAAGGTAAGTAGTTGCAATCAATTTAAAAAAAAATTACATTTAAAAAAATTAGAAAAATAAAATCAAAACTTTTGTTTAAATGTAGCTTAAATAAATTGATTGCAACCACTTACCTTAAAAAATGGAGTAAATTGAATTAATAATTTTTTCAATGTAGGATTTTCCTGGTTTGTTTGTTTGTTTATTGTTTGTTTGAAAGCAGAGGGTCTGTTCTTTCATTTGATATATGTGTAAATATTTTTAAAAGAAAGAGTTTGGTTCCAAAACGCAATAAACGCAATTTTATTTTTTTATTTTTTTAGGGCCGGGACTTTAACGCGTTAATTAAGATGAATTAATTACACAAAAAATAACGCGTTAAACATTTTTAACGCATTTTAAACGCACTTATTTTTGCACCGCGGAACATTTCTCATTGGATGAGTTTCGGCGGACCGATTATACTGAAGCACCAACTAGCATTCATGACTTCAGACAACAACAAACCACAGTGAACATGAACGAAGAAGCTGATGAGATCGCTTTGGTTGGCCCCGTGGATGGGAAAATCTTTTATAAAAAACGAACGGATGGAAGCGTCGATAAGAGCATGGTTGTGTGTAAGCTATGCAACAAGGAATTCACATATCACCGCAGCACATCGAGCATCTCAATGCAAAACATATAGCAGCTAGCGTGGACGTTAACCCGACTCCGGGTACAACGACTTGGTTGAACAAAAATAAACAATATTTTGTTGCTTAAGCTTATGTATTCAGTCATTATTCATGGTATACTAAAAATCCATGTGAAAAAAATAACTTCTCAATGTTCTCAGGTCAAATATTTATATGTGATTAATTTCGATTAATTAATTACAAAGCCTCTAATTAATTACATTAATTTTTTTTAATCGAGTCACAGCCCTAATTTTTTAAGTTACCGCAAAAATCAGTATTGTATCTGGTCAGTATTAAAAAGTACATTTTTCATTTTATGCGAAATCCAAGATCCGCCATGTTTATTCTGTCATTTTTTCCCCTTTTTTCCAAAAAGCGATAAATACCAGTCATCCTTCTCTCCCAAATGCAATAAATTAGCTCAACATATCACAGCGCACCATTACACGCATTGTAAACAATAATGTTGACGCTTTGAATACACACAATATCCTAGTTTTCCTCATCTGCTTTGTACTTCGTGACTAACAAACACACAAAAACAAAATAATATTTTTGATGGCATTGATAAACCTGTGGTGGCTTTCTGTGGCGGAAAAGAAATGTAAGCCATCAAAATAATATAATTTACGTGAGAGGCACTCAGGCGAAGGGAAAATGCCGGCTGTTGCTTGTTCTCACACGACAGCATCAAGCTTCTGTCATGCTAACACATTGACCCCAGGGAATCTTATGAACTTTCCATTATTTTATAAGTCAATGAAAATCAAGCAGGACCAAAACATTTTACAGCTGATCGCTTTCGAAAAAGTTCAGCAGCGACGTCCCAAGGATGACAGCAGCGATGACAGTGTTCTTAATATGACAAAGTAAGTGTTTTCATTGATGCCATTCATGTTTATTTCTTTAGTCAACTAAATGAACATAACATGGCAAAGATGAATGCACATTTATATATTGATTCAATAGATTTATAGCATTAAAAAAACTTTAGATTTATTGCATTTTGCGACAAAAAAATGTTTTATAATAAATCTTTGAAAAAGCAAATTATGGATTTAAATTTTTTATGTTATTATAACCTAAAGATGCTATGTGAAAGTTTGTAACAGAAAATAGTTGTTTTCATCTTGTCACTTTGTATAGAAAACACATTTTTACCCAAATGGATTTATTGGGTTTTGGAACCAAACTCTTCAAATTTTCCTGGAAGGCATTTTGTGAAACTTTTTGGTGAAAATCACACAAAATGCTGGCGGGCAACTTTTGAAAAAAAAAGGCTGGCGGGGAACGAGTTAAGAATGTTGCTCTACTTTTAGTTACATGCCAGCAACTGTGTGAAACACATGGGTCTGCTTTGCTCTGTTTCAACAGGAAGGCATTTGTCTGTGGATGAACAAACACAAATGCTTTTTGGTGTACTACTGACACACAGTAGCATGCCCTTTTACAGTAACCTGCCATGAAGCATTAATCAAATGTGATGACCTAATGAGATTCTCAGGTTAGTTATGACCTCCTCTGATGCCTGAGAAACATCCTTTAGCACAGGTGACAGCCAATCCAATTTTATCAAATCAGCTCATTAATTTGAGTTTTATGCATCTATTCGGTGAGTAAGGCTGAGTCTTTACTACAGCTTATAATTATCTTGAACATCGCTGCAGGTCACACAGCAAAACCGGCCATCAATTACCATAAATTGTCTCTGGGGCCGCATGCATCAGGTAGCTGTATTGTCGGTAAGGTTGAGGGGTGAAGATAAAATGAGAGGGAGATAGAAAGATGAGAAAGTGCTTGGCCCCACGAGTGTGTTTAGCGCGACAGATCTCTAAGTAAGTCGCTAACATTATTTTGCTAATAAGGTGAGAAAATATGACACCTACTCAGCTAAAATGCTGAAGGAAGGAAAGATTTAAACAGATCACGTGTTGATAACACAAAAGGAACGGTTTAGGGAAATGAAGGTTGTCATAGTCCTTCTTTCAGGGGACTCAGGGCATTTCCTCAAAAAGTGCACACTGTAATGGCTAAAACATTTTAAAAGGGCAATTATGAAATTAAGTACACTGTCAAACATTCTTTGCTGACTAAATTTTTAAGTCCTTTTAACTTACTATTATTATGTTGACTAGAGATGAGTTGTTATAACTTATGAAATATAGTTGAAATAAGTCAACTTCATTTTATAAGTTGTAGCAATTCATCTCTTGTCAAAATAAATAATAGTAAGTTGAAATGCATAAAAACCACTATTAATTAAAAGTTTTAATATGAATAAATAAATAAATAAATAAATAAATAAATATATATATATATATATATATATATATATATATATATATATATATATATATATATATATATATTAGGGCTGTCAAAAGATTAATCGTGATTAATCACATCTAAAATAAAAGTTTGTGTTTACATAACATATGTGTGTGTAATGTGTATAATTATTATTTCATTATTCATGTGTATATTTAAGAAATATTTGCATTTATATACTGTATAAACATTTATATAATTTATATTATATAGAAATATAAATATTTTATATATAAATATAACCAATTTTTCTTAAATATATACATGACTGTGTGTGTTTTTATATATAAATATTAATTATACACACTACACACACATATGTTATGTAAACACAAACTTTTATTTTAGATGTGATTAATCACGATTAATATTTTGACAGCCCTAATATAT
Source organism: Paramisgurnus dabryanus (assembly GCF_030506205.2). Lineage (NCBI taxonomy): Eukaryota > Metazoa > Chordata > Actinopteri > Cypriniformes > Cobitidae > Paramisgurnus > Paramisgurnus dabryanus. The sequence goes on along the minus strand of NC_133359.1, from coordinate 18,270,986 downwards.
ATATATATATATATATATATATATATATATATATATATATATATATATATATATATATATATATATATATATATATATATATATAAACTTTCAAAAAAGTTTTATTAATGGTTTTATGCATTTGGCAGATACTTATCCACAGCAACTAACAATGCACTGTTAACCCAAATGCTCAAAGTAATTAATTGTATTTAGTACTGTTAACTTAAATCATTACGATTAGTTCAAATGTATTAACCTTGCTGAGTATTTAAAACTTTCTGATAGTTATGAGTTTGTAAAAATGAAACTCTTTAAGTTAGATGATTACATGTCATTTTTTTAATTTGCACAAACTGTCTCTTTAAATGTACTCCAACTTAAAATCCCTCAGTTTAGAGATTTTGCGTCTGGCGTCATCTGTGTTCACATAAGCTGCTTGCGTTGAGTTCTTCTCCTCAAGATGACGAATCGGTCGCTTAGGTCCTGTAAGTATCACCTTTAAACTCAATGTATCAATTCTAAAGGCCATTATGTATGTACATACATTTCATGTATGTAATTGTGTTTAACAGTTAGATGTGAAGTAGATACAACATTTTTAGATGCGTTGCAGGAAAGAAAACATGTGCTTATCCTGTTGCAAGCTAGCAACTGTTGAGGCGGATGGATAGCCAAATTTTGTGTAATTATAAAATATCAACCTTTAATTCGAACCTTATTAAATAGCACAAATTATTTATTTGTTGAAACTGTATAAAATTACAGTCAATACGACAACGTAACATAACAGTTCCGATTTTCTGCACTGTAAAAAAACAACGTTTTTTTACAGGTAATATTCTGTATTTTTTTACAGAATTTTCCAATTTTTTCATTAAACAGTAAAATGATTTTGTTTTACAGATATTTTCTGTAATTAAAAGTTTTACTATTAAAATAACAGTATTTCGTTGTAATTAACAATCACATAAAAATTATGTTTTTTAAAGACAATTCGTACTATTTTTACAGATTAAAATAGTTTTTTTTACAGAAAATTACTGCACATTCTTACAGATTAAAAATGTTATTTTTACAGATATTTTTTTATTTTTACAAATAAAAAAATTTTTTTTTACAGATTAAAAATGTTTTTTAAAGAAAATTACTGCACATTTTTACAGATTAAAAATTGTATTTTTACAGATTAAAAATTGTATTTTTACAGATTAAAAATTGTATTTTTACAGATTAAAAATTGTATTTTTACAGATTAAAAATTGTATTTTTACACATTAAAAATGGCATTTTTACACATTAAAAATGGTATTTTTACAGATAAAAAGGGGTATTTTTACAGATTACATTTTTTATAAAGAAAATTACTGCACTATTTTACAGATTAAAAGTGGTATTTTTACAGATTAAAAATGTTTTTTTAAAGAAAATTACTGCACATTTTTACAGATTAAAAATTTTACTTTTACAAATTAAAAATTGTACTTTTACAGATTAAAATGGTACTTTTACAGATTAAAAATGGTACTTTTACAGATTAAAATGGTACTTTGACAGATTCAAAATGGTATTTTTACAGATAAAAAGTGCTATTTTTACAGATAAAAAGTGCTATTTTTACAGATTATTATTTATTTATTTTTTAAATCACTGCACATTATTACAGATTAAAAGTGGTATTTTTACAGATTAAAAATGTTTTTTTAAAGAAAATGACTGCACATTTTTACAGATTAAAAATTGTGTTTTTACAGATTAATATTTTTAAATTACTGCACATTTTTACAGATTAAAAGTGGTATTTTTACAGATTAAAAATGTTTAAGAAAATTACTGCACATTTTTACAGATTAAAAGTGGTACTTTTACAGATTAAAAGTGGTACTTTTACAGATTCAAAATGGTATTTTTACAGATAAAAGTGGTATTTATACAGATAAAAAGTGGTATTTTTACAGATTTTTTTTTAAATCACTGCACATTATTACAGATTAAAAGTGGTATTTTTACAGATTAAAAATTGTATTTTTACAGAAAATTTATGTAAATGTTTTACTATTTTCCTGTTCATGAAATAAATGTATGTGAAATTTCATAAATCAGTAAATTTAAAGTGTTTTAAATGTATCCCATTTTAGAATGTTCCCTCCAAGAAATAACTTTCTCCAGGGTGCAATGTCTGGTTATATTTGACCAGTGATTAAGCACATTATAGCAAAATCCAAATGCTTTTGCCCTGCTTGCAACTAATATATATATAATCATTAGCTATTAAAATGTGGTTTATTTAGGGTTCTACCATACCCTGGCAGGCAATGCCTATGTCTCCTGGATCAAAGTTCAGAGTTTAACTTTTTGTTGTCCATGGTTCCTTTAATTATTTATTATAAAACTTACAATTTTAAATTTGCAGAAAATAGACAACTTCATATTTCTGAGGCCTTTTATTCATACAAAACATTGTATTATGCCAGCATCAATCATAACTGGACAGACCATCACTTGTTTACTGTGCTAACATGTAATGTTGAATTTTAAAACTAAAACCTTGGAACTTTAACATTACAATCCGTGAATGATAAGGAAGAGATAAGAAAATGACATGTTAACTGACGAGAGGATGAAAAACAGTGCCAGTGAACTTTATAGGTGTCTGTGAGGCTTTAGATTCCAGAGGTTTTCTCAGGAACTTCCGCTCCCATGCACAAAATCCTCCTTGGGTCTCTAGAGAACATAACGACTTGTGAGAAAAATTGTCATCCAGTAAAGGAGATGAGAAGTACAGACAGTTTATTACAAGGATTAACAATATGTACAAGCTAAAGCATCAAGTTTCAAACTTACTGAAATAAGTAATATCTCTGAAGCCCAAACTTTAGTAAAGTTAGACGTGAAATCTCAGCGTGTGTGTCCAGTCGAACTAGGGCTGGGCGATCGAGCTAAAATGTATATCATTGAAACTACATGTTATAGCTATAATAGCTATAATTATTGATACATTTTATAAAGCTTTTTAAAAAATGACAAGTAGAAAAAAGTTTTAATTTAACCATTGTATTTTTTATTTGAATACTTTATTAAGGCAAAAAATATACAGTTTTAGTTTAGCAGTACAAAATAATGTATATATCTTGCATTAAGATTAAATTGGTGTTAAAGAAACTCTATAGTGTTAAATAAAATTTACAAAATCTGTGCAATGTATACACGGGTTTCCTGTTTACAAACGGGATGCGCGCACATCCTGAGGCAGAAAGCCGATTGGTGAGCTGGTCCGCTACTGCAACAACCTTAAGTATTGAAACTTTCTTTATTGTTTGTATATTTAAAAAACTTGATTTTAGTTGGATCTGTTTTTCTGTCTTTAATTTTTCAGTGTTACTGTGATACACAGAGCCGGCGCCAGACCATAACTAACAGGGGGGCACTTGGCTTCCAACAGGGGGGCACGCAATAGAAACAATACCTTGCAAAAACAAGACATTAAAGCAACAAATACACACTCATACAACTGGTACATTTCCCGTATAAAGTGCAAAAGACCACAAACTATGCGCAAAACTACTGAACTTCGACCGCGGCGTGAGCGCAAGCTGAGCTCCGCTGCGCTCGCTCTTTGCTTGACGCAACAAACCGCCCTCGCGCGGCGCAAGCCATTGAAATGAATGGGTTTCATAGCACAGCGCAATGAGCGCATCCTAGCTTTAAAAAAGCCGCTTTACCATAATCACGTCGTAATGCTGTTAACGGTCTATAGCCACACTTCACATTTAAGCTTATGTAATTTAAAACAACGCTAACTTACCTTTAAAATAGCTAAAGACAGCATGTACAAACATTAAACTTCCTTAAAACAGTGTCCTGTAGATTTGTAAATTCCACCTCGACCTCTAATGTCTGAGTTTGAGCCAGTCTGTGTTTGCATGAAGATGAAGCAGGCGGTGCTGGTTCGTTCTAAATGTTCTAATATCCATATTTTACACGATCCATAAAATGCCACGAAAAAACACGTTGCTAGTATCAAGTCACGAATATGCTTAAGCCTGATGATGCATGAGACCCGGCAATACAACCAATCAGAGAAACTGGTCTATTTTAATAAAAGAAAACCTATATCAACTATTTTTTCCTCATTTGATTACATTAAAAGTCATGAAACATTCAATGTTTAATTTATTTTAATTATTCTTGATATGTATTAAATTTATAAAAAACTTTGTAGGGGGGGCACAACAACCTGGTTGGTCGGGCACTGCCCGCGAATGCCCCCCCTTGACGCCGGCCCTGGTGATACATGTATGAATTATCATGTTAGGCTAGTAACGTAATAGCCGCATCTACTTGTAATGTTAAACATCACAGTTAAACATACAGTTAAACATACAGTGATCAAATATCATAGCTCATTTACATTGACAAGAGTAAAATGTTTGTGAGAGAAAGTTGCTTAGGTATAGTTCACCCAAAACTAAACTTTTGTCATTAATTATTTAGGCTCATGTCATTCCAAGCCCTTAAAGTTTGTTTGTATCAGCAATTTCAGGCCCAAACATAAATTATCACATTCATCTAATTTTTTCTAACGATCCGCTAGCTGCCCGTCCCATAAGCAGGCCTCAAAAAACTGTGTCTCTGTAGGCAGCCTAGGCTTTGAGATCTGCAAACAAAAACAATTGGTTTTACCAACCACTCAAAATCAAAATAAATATATTTCCAACCATTCACTGACTGGGGGAGCTCAACATCTGTCGGTGATTGGTTGGAACTATATTTATTTTGGTTTTGAGTGGTTGGTTAAACCAATTGTTTTGTTTGCAGATCTGCCTACAGAGACGCATTTTTTGACAGTATAAATTCAGGCAATTTTTGGGAATTAAAAAATGTCTTTCTTTCAAGTATTTAAAAGTCGGCTTTAAGAAAACAGCAGCTGTCGATTAACAAAAGCTATTTAACACTTAAGCATTCAGCTAAGTAGGTTTTGTTCATTCAAATAATAAATAAGTGTAGTTAGCATATACAAAGCAACAAATGTCTTTAGCATAGATATCTTTACCATGCTTCAAAACACAATGCAGCACAATGCCATTTAAACAACTGAAGTTTACATGATATAAATTAGTTCATTGTTATACTATTTAAATCACGCAGATGGGTGCTGTCAGCAGCCAAAGCTATAAATTTTAACGGGCTTATAAACTGACCTGAAAGTGATGCACGGGTATTTATATTTTTTTTCCATTTGAAGACAGAATGCTGTGTCTTCCCGAGCATGTCCATCAATTGACGTGTGTTACTGTTCAAAGTTCAAACGGATGGCGTATGATATAAAAATATCGCAAGAGCAGACTGCGCGAGCATTTAGGCAACGGAAGTATGGCAAGAATCAGCAGTGAAGCAACACCGAAAGATCTAATCGACTGCAGATTTGTATATTATACATATATATTCTAGACTGAACTAATCTTAAAACTACACTTTGTGACCAAGAAACGGTAATATTAGGATACGGCTATTCAGTCTATTGAGTTATTATGAGATTCAAAACAGCCGAAAGTGTTACCTGTCATTCTGGCTGCCTTCAAATCCGTGGCGGAAGAAAGTAGTTCCCCAACAAAGAGGCTTTTAAATAACTCGGTTGATGTTTTCTAGTTTTCTTTTTTTCAAACATGTGCCATCAAAATCGGCCTACGGCCTCGTGCCTCTGGCCTAATCACAGTTGTGATGATATAGAGCTATATCACACTACTACTCAAGCGATATTGCTTAAATAATATTATACATTTTTTATATTTAATTATAATATTTTTAATTTTAAGAATTACACTTTCATCGGTTGAAATGGAATTCTTTATCAATAATTCATATCCTGTGAAGAATTAATTACAAGTAAAAACTGCTTGCCTCAAAGTTGGTGACGCTGAAGTGAAGAAATAGTTTAATAAAGTTGCATTTGTGTTCTGAAGATAAATGAAAGTCTAACAGATGGAATGACATGATGTTTAGTAATTAATGACAGAAGATAAATTTTTTGGGAGAACTACCCCTTTAAGACACAAGTGTTCATGTTAAAGGCGCTCTAAGCGAATAATGTGCGACGTCACTTCCTGTTGATGTTTGAACTGTTTTCAAACAGACAGAGCGTAGCTAACTCCTCCCCCTCCCTTCCGTGCTTTCATGAACGCGCCCAACCCCCACCCCCAAATCCTTCTTGTCGTTTATTGGCTGGAATACTTTGTTTTGTTTTGTGATGCTAGGTTTGGCCATTTGTTGATATTGCCGTTTGTGAAGCCTGGGCTGTCTACAGAGATCGCGTTTTTTTACAGTTTGATCAGCGGACAGGCAGCAAGCAGATAGTGAGGAGATGTTTCCGGTGTGTAACAAAAAATGTTTTATGGTCTAAAACGCTTCAATTCGCTTAGAGCACCTTTAACATGCATAGCATGTGAGTGGCTTTCAGTTCAGCAAGTAAGCAGCATTCTCCACAACAATGTTATTTTTTCAATGATGATGCAGTAAATAACCAACGATTACTTCGTACTTCATTGTTTAGTTTTTTAATGTTTGTTTTCGGCATTCTAGACGCATATTCATTTTACCCATTATTTTGACTACATAACCTGTTGATGAATTTTTAGTCACTCGTTCTGTACATTGTACACTTTTGCTTTTCAACAAACAAACAATTCTGTACTTTGGGCTAAAGAGCATTCCTTCTTGCAAAGTGACAATAATCAACTTACTCATTAAGAACTCCACTCAAACTCCGAGATGCGAGTGATAAGGGTCAGGACTTTCGGGTTCACTGCACTGGTGTTTTTCTTTTCCAGACGCTCAACTTTTGAGCCCTTATCAGGATTTATCTTAAATATGCACCTGTTGATACATAAGTGAAATAAAAAAACACGCACAAATTAACAAAACATCAACTCACAATTACACACCAATCTAACCAATATTAATGTACCCACACAAAGTGTATGGATGAATGTTAGAATTGTTGTCTCAAAGAGGCACTAGAAGGGTCACTTCTATAGACCTTCTTTGTAGCTCTTCTAAGCTGTACCGAAATTGTACCGAACAGTGGCGCCTGAACCGAGGTACGAACCGAACTTCTGTGTACCGTTTCACGCCTAATGTCAATAATTTTGACTTTGAGAATTTGGGGGCAACACTCTGTCTCTACTTATGTAACTTTAAATATTTGTAACTTAAAAGATATTAGTGGAATAGGAATGATGCCCAAGGGCGTGGAAGGTTTATTTATTAGAAATGTCCAGACATACTCTCACTGAAAAAAAAATCCTGGCAAAATTTACTTAAGTATTTGGATCATTTAGATTTTAATTTAAATAGTTGTTTTATCAATATGTATGTACGCAGATTTATTGGAATAAATATAAATCTGTTCAATGTTAAAAAATGAAATAAAAGTTAAATACAATTAGATTTAATCAGTTAAAAAGTGTGAGTATGGTTTCAATAAAGCTGAAACAAATCAGATAAATTGTATGAGATTGGTTTACATAAAAATTTCAGGAAACTGACTTGAGAAGCGGAAATGACACAGCTCCATACTCCAGTCAGGAGGTGGCGCCAAAAACAGAAGCGTTACACTACAGCACATTGACTTCGCCATTTTGCATTGGACTGGATCGAATCGTCTTCTCACTAGTCTACTTTCGACAAATTGTGAGTGAGTAAAGATAACACGTGTATGATGTTACTTGTTAGTTTGGTGTGATTATCTAAAATATAAATGTCTGTTGTTTAATTACATGTTTTAGAGTAAAATACACCTCGATACACAGCAAGTTAACTTACCCTGTCAGTGTCTCTTGCTTTAAATTGTAATTGTTTGTGGTTTAATGTTTGAAACCAAAAATAAAAAATAAAGTCATACTGTAGGCTGTAACTGTTAAAAAAATGTCTAGATGAAGTAACACCACATATGTTGCGTTTGTTATATTACTTGCAGTAATTAGGTATATTATTGTTTTAATAGAGAATTAAGTAAATAAGCACAACAAATATTTTTTCTGCAAAAAGATATTTATTATATCTTTAAAAAGGTTTATGCCTCTTAAAAGTAATACAAATAAAACACTTCACAGTCTTTACTGTATTAATTAAACATACACGCAATCATATGAAGTACAACAGTTCTTTAGTCAAGAGCAGAGAGTGATTTTATAGAGATAAATTTGTATACTGCGACTTTAAGACGTGAGAGAGATCACTCTGTTCACGTGCACAGATGACAGGCTGCTGTGTGTGCGCTAGGGATGCACCAAAAATTCGGCCACTGAAAATGGCCCAAAAAAGCATTTTCGGTTTGAAATGTTGTGATGACACAAACAGACACCGCGACCTGCACGTGCTTGTCTAAAGCACCGTGTCTGCGGTGTGGAAGTATTTAACCGCACATGAGCAACAGGTTAAAAAAATGCTCGCACTACGTAAACAATTGTCTCTAATTGCAGCCGCATTCAGGATCCCTATGATGACAAAAGTAAACAGCCAGGAACAGTTGGTTTACATGGAAATACAGTTTTTTGTTTGTTAAAAAAACAACAGCATCAAAACAACAACAAGAATAGCAGATTAAACATTGTGGTTAGAGGACCTATTGGCTTTGTATTGGCAAAATTTGGCCTGTGGAAAACTAATTGAGGAACCCTGTGCTATGCCCACAAAGTCAAGTGGCAATTTCTTATCTGTGACTTCAGTTAATATTTCAGATTCAGAATCTGATGTATAGATATTTCACTTCGGTTAGAAGAAAAATTTGTACTGATGATTGATATGTACTGAAAATTGATATGTGTTATTTGTGTTTTGATAGATGTTTTGTCTTAGTAGTCTACATTAAAAGTAATGTATTTTTTATTCGGGCTACTTGCATTCATTTCGGGCTAGAGTGCCTGCCCGAAAGGCTACCAGGGATTTTGAAATTTTGCGAGCCCTGCCATGAATACAGCAAATGAAATTAATGTACATGTGACAAAAAAGGCTGTATATTATTCTGGCCGGTAAAAAATATGCTGGGCTGGTGGATTTTTTCATCTACCAGTCCCCATGGCAGGTGAGCCAAAAAGTTAATTTCGGACCCTGGTCGTGCACACAGTTCACAACAGAACCGGAAGTGAAGACAATGCTGAATAAAGTCATAATTTTTTTTTTTGGAACAAAATGTATTTTAGACTACTTTGATGATGTTTTTATTACCTTTCAGGACATGGACAGTATACCGTGTATAGATTTTCAATGAAGGGTCAACAAGCTCTCAGACTAAATATAAAACATCTTAAACTGTGTTTCAAAGATGAACGGAGGTCTTACGAGTTTGGAACGACACAAGTGTGAGTCATTAATGAAATTATTTTCATTTTTGGGTGAACTATAGCTTTAAATTTAGAAAAACGGAATGTTTAACTCAAACTTAATTTATTTTCGACTGAACAAAGAAAAACAAACATGCGTGGGTGTGTGTGTCTGGATTGGGTGGGAGGATTTAACTGATTTGAAATAGTTACTATTGTGTTAAAGACAACAGTCGTTTTAGTTATTTATATATATATATATATATATATATATATATATATATATATATATATATATATATATATATATATATATATATATATATATATATATATTTGATTTGTATGTTATTTTAAGTTAGTTTGAAATAAAGTTATTTTTTTAAATCTACATTCTCTTCTTGTTCTCTCTCTTTAAGAACTTCTGGTCTATGGTATATTGGCTGAAATGAGATTTAAGCTCTATCCCTTCAGCAATCAGTTCAACTTAATATAAAAAATACAAGATACTACCTCAAGAATAAAAAATCCAATCAGTAGATAATTAAATTACACTTACCTTTGGAGAAACTCGAGCGTCGCCCCAAGTGCTGTTGGGTAGTGCATGTTGAAGATGTAGAAAGACACAAACATGCAGACCAGTGCATCTGTGAAGCTTGTCATGTGTTCCATGATCACCACCTGGTCCGCTGCCACCATGAAACCTGCTGCAGACATTGGACTCTCTCCTGTGAAAAAACAAATATAAAAAAATTCATCAATTTAAATGTCACTACTTGTTTTTGCATTCACAAATTATGTTGCCTCTCACTTACCGCATACAATAATACAGGGTGTGGGTGGCAGGTGATCTGTCTGAACCTCAGCTGCAATGCAGGTTTTGTCAACCATGTGGAACATTCTTGCATGGTCTTCTTTGAAGTGTAAAAGCAGCATCATCACTGCTCCAGAGGGTCCACCACGAGCTTGAATTTCTGCTCTCTGTTTTGAAGCTATGCTTGATTTTTCAAGTGGAAGAGACTGCAAATACTCTAGAACTCTAGCAAATTTCACTGCCATTGCCTCCTCAAATGCCTCGTTGATGTGGACACCCGTTAGAAGTTTGAAATGTGCCTTCATGCCAACAAGTGAAAATAAAAAGGGCCATTCTTCTTTAATAAGCTGTGTGTCCTTGCCAGACTGTATGTCACTTCTCTGCGATACGAAGGTATCTGACATTAACTGTTCTATTTGTTTTGCATGCATGTCATTGACCTTAAACATTTCCTGCATCTCTTTTTTCTTTTTCATCTGGGCTTCCACATTCACAGGCCGAGACTCCCAAAGAATACATCCATAAGAGTCTTTAAGTTGCAGCTTTTTTTCTGGAACAGGGCTGCCGTCATCTATAGTGCTGCTGTGCTTCTCATTTCTTCTGTAGTTATCAATCCTGTGCTGAAATTGCTTAGTTAAAGCATCATGCCCACTTCCAACAACCTCATCTCCAATCATGTCTTTTAAAGACTTTGGATATGTTAGGACCATCTTCCGAGCAACTTCATTTAGGTGTTTTTTTGATGGTTTTTGGCAAATGGCAAGGATTTCACTTGCAATAATACGTACCATTTCCCTCCTTTCTCTGGCTGTTGGTCTCTCCTGATTTTCTAATTTCTTCCTCAAAACTGCTGGCAACATGTTCCAAGGCACTTTAAAATTATAGTGCCAACTACTGTCCTGTTGTGTAGAGGAACTAGTGCTGTCACTATCTGATGGAGAGGAGATGACACTTGAGAGTGAGGTTTGAGAAGTAAGAGGTGTTTGTGGGCTTGTTGGATTGATCCGTGGTGGTGTTACAAGATTTTGGGGTGAGACTAGAGAACGTCTAGGGAAATCATCTTCCATGTTCGAGTGGCTTGGAGCTATATCACTCTGAGCAGAGAAGACACCTAAAAAGCACAGACACACATTCACTTAAAAAGATCAAAGTCATGCTTGAACATGGATTCTTTTTTTGACAGTGTAAACACACAATTTTGTAGAAATTATCACTTATTATTTAAATACAGCCCTTTGTCAATATTTACAAACAAAATAAAAGATACATTCAAATGTTCAAACTATAGGCCTTACTTTTTATGTGTGCAAGAAGCCTCCTCGCTTGAATGGGCTTGAGCACTCCACCAAGGTCATCTGTCTGTACATGCTTCATGTCATCAGCCGTTTCCACGCCCAGGTCACAGAGGGCATCCAAAATAGGTTGCATTGTAGCCGTTGTGCTATACATCGGAAGTGCTTCTTTAATAAGTGTGGCTATGTCATCCATGGCTAAACAGGGGAAATAAATGATCAGTGAAATGAAAACATAGCTACAGATCTAAAACACTATGCTTCAGGGATATTACTTTCATCCCAAACAGACTGTATGCAGCAAGTGGGTAAAAGTCTAGACAATGATCAGCATGAATGCAAAGCATATCAGTTGCAGCTTCTCCAACTTTATGGAGCCCATACTCCGGCATGTAAGATGATGCGTGTTGTGTCACAAGAAAATAGACATCTTTGTTTCCTTTCATAAGAACAAGCTCAATTTGCCCAAATTCAACAGACTCATCATTATTAAGGCATAGAAAGGAACCCTTTCTATAGAGAGTACCCTTTAAGGTCACTTCTGTGGACACCAAGTCAGGTGTGACCAAGCTTGCCTCAACAGCATTGCGTACTTTACTGCTGTACAGCTCAGCATGGTAAGGGGTGGAATCTTTCACCTGCAAAGCTTGAGGAAAGAAAGAACTGGAGTTCATGTAAGATTGAAGGAGCTGATGATTGTTTGCCAGACTCTTGCAAACATTTTTGAAGTTTTGTGTCCTCCTCACACATTGTTTGAAGTATGAGTGTTTGCTCTCAAACCTCATGGTCCACAAGCGAATGAGTGGGCCAAACCTCATGATCAGCAATGGATAGTGTAGGAGATAGTGATGCTTTGGTTTTAGTTTTTCGGAAGGAAACAAATGCTTCCTCATTTCAAGATATTCCTGAATGTGGACCTGAAGGAAACTAACCTGGGCAGCAGATATTTGGGGGGAACAGACTAACTCCACTATTTCCTTTAGCATTATCACTATCTGCCATACCTGGTCCTGGGTGTCTTTGATTCGGTCCCCAATAATAATGGGAAGGAGTCGCAGCAAACACCAATTCTCAGCTGCCTGCCCACCAATCTTAATTCCACGTTCATTCACTTCTGAAGGAACTGAACTAGCATCCGAACCCATGTACTTGAACTGTTTGATTTGTCGGTTGAGTTGCTGGTATGTCATCCATTTCTTTACCTTCACAAAGTACTGCAGGTAAATAGAAAGGTCATAGGCAACCACTCCTTCAAACAGGTCATGGCCTATGCAGGGTGGAAGGCCAGGCTGACATACATGAAAATACTGAAGAGTATTGAAAAGTGAGTCAAACTTCACTCCATTCACAACAGTTTCTTCACTGTCTTGTAGTTGCTGTACTGCCTCTTTGTAATTCTCAACTGTCCTTACTGGAAACCTGACTGTCACATTACCAATTTCCTCTCTGGGTACCAGACAGAACCTACAACAGTGAGAGGAAGTACTGAAATTTTCAGTGTAACCACCAATACAGTGGGATCCTAAATTGTCACCAACAATGCACAAGACCGTTGCCCGTACAACATGACCTGAAGACGTGACTAGACCTTTGTCTTCTAGCTCTTTCATGTCTGACAGCATTTTGGAAAACAATTTCTCATGCCCAAAGTATTTAAAATCTTGCTCCGTGCACAAAAGCAAAAGCTGCAGGTGATCAACACTTGACCGATAGAAGGGCTCAAAGTTGGCAAGTGTAAAGTACACCCCCACTATCTTGTGCTTTTTCTTTGCCGAGCCGAGAGGGTTCACTACCTCGAAAGCATCCTGGTATAAAATAAGCTTTAAACTTATACCTGGCTGCATACACAAAGCATTGGTATGAAACACTGATCCATCACACACATCAGTAAATACCCCTGTAGGAGGGACATATTGAGTCTTCACACATTCCTGCCAAACCACAGGATCTTTTAATATTGCATTCAAAGTGTCTTTAAGAGGGATGTACTGTGCATACCTTTCTCTTCTCTTATCATCCGTCCCTAGGTAAATAGGTTGTGGGTGCACATAGGAGAAGTTCTTTTGAAAAAATTGCTTCCTGGTATGTTCTGTAGAGAGAGGAAGGCTGCATGAAGAATGCAAATCTGTCACACCGTTCAAAGCTGCTTCTACATCAGAATCAGACATATGTGTACTCTTTTTCAGTATTTATTTTAATTGTTTTGTTGTGTGCTGACTGCAAATGTCATGCAAGCCATTAATCTCTTCAACAGTCATCTGTATGGTGGATGAAGGAACGAGGTGCTTGGCCTGAAGTTTCATGTAAAACATACAGAGATTTTTTGTGTAGATGGCTCTCATATCAGTGTCACTTGGCATATCCTCACATTCATTTTCCCCAGTATTACTTTCAATTGCATCAAAAGCTGGCTCAGTATGCACCAAATCTGCTGAACATGTAGCGGATAATTGCCCTGCAGTCGAATGTTTATGGATCCTGTATATATGGGAAGTAAATGATGACCGCACCTTAAATATTTTGCCACACCTAGCAAATGGACACTTAACCAACTCACTTTTGGAAAAATGTGTCCTGAGATGTGCAAGCAAATTTTTAAGATCTGTGCACTGCTTCTGACAACTTGTGTTCTCACATGTATATGGTCCAGGAATACTCTGGCCAGTTGTCACAGATGGGTTTTTGTGATGTCTATGAAAATGTGATTTAAGAGCATTGTATTTGACAAATACACGTTTGCAGTCAGTCACACAACATGGATATTGGCCATTAGCCTCATGTCTATGTAGTACTTGATGGTCTACATAACCTTTTACAGATTTTAGTGAAAAACCACAGAAACGGCATGTAAAGACAGTCATTTTTTGACATTACAAACTACACTGTGAGCTATAAAACATTTAAAAGGCTTATTATAAATTTTAACACAGAAAAGCGTGTATATTGTGGAGAATTTTGTTCTCGTTTCCTTAACAAGTGTTAATTTCTAGTGTTAATATGAAGCTTTGTAATGCTGCGGCAGCTGCACGTGTCAGTTTGGGCCGAAGCACGTGCAAGATGTGTAGCGAGTGTTAAAATAAGAGGTTAAAAGTGGTTATATGTTAAAAACCACTCATCACTATGCAAAAAGAAAGTTGTTAATGTATAAGATTGTAATGTACTGTCTTTTTGTTATGTATATATTTATTATTCATCAATGATCAATATATAGATAAAGCCATCGCATCATCGCTGTTCTTTTATGTAAAACTTTACACTTTTTTAAGGAGTATTACAACCACACAGAAAATCTAGCAATATATAGTTACTAAAACGTGTATTTATTACATTCAGAAGTACCGCGTGTAAAAATAGCAGACGCAATTAACTGTTTTATATGCAAAAGTTTATAGCTAACTTTATCAAATCAAACTTCTGCGCACACGGGAGACAGTAAAATTACTTCAATACAATATCATGTAAAATATATAAATGAAATGATTAACAAGAAATGATTATGGTCAAGGAAAAGATGTTTGCTCATGCATGTGCTCACCTGTTGGCCAAGTGTGAATGAGCGAGCCCGCGTTGCGTTGTTCGTTCAGTTCGTTTCGTTGATGCTCCTTTACCAAAATTACGTTAGTTTGCGGAGTACAAGCAAATGTAATGAAACTGGCTTCAACAACAAAACACGTGTCTTGTCTCTTTTTTTTCTCTCGTTCTCTAGTAGGCTACTGACTGCAAGATCACCAAATTAAAAAAATATTGCGCATGCATTTCAACATAAAGGGTTTTGCTCTAGTCGCAAAAAAAGACGACGCCCACTGTTACCTCAAATTCCACCTCAATCTCTAGCTGGTGAACATGGTTCAGCAATACTAAAACATCATCATTATTAAAAAAAATTGGAGCTGCAACTAGTGTCATGGTAGCCTACCCTGGTAGCTTACATTTAATGATATTAAATAATTAAAATATAAATTATTTAGTGATATTGCCACAGCTGTGGGTGATAGTGTTTATAGTCCTCTGCAATGTGTGTGTGTGTGTGTGTGTGTGTGTGTGTGTGTGTGTGTGTGTGTGTGTGTGTGTGTGTGTGTGTGTGTGTGTGTGTGTGTGTACCTGGTAATTATCAATTGTCCCCACAAAGATAGGAATACCAGTGTTTTTGTGACCTTGTGGGGACATTTTTATGTCCCCATGAGGAAACAAGCTTATAAATCAAACAAAATGATGTTTCTTGAAAATGTGAAGTAGCAGAAGGGTTTCTGTGATGGTTGGGGTTAGGGAATGGGGTATAGAATATACAGGGGAATAGAATATACAGTTTGTATGGTATAAAATGCATTACGTCTATGGAATGTCCCCACAAAACATGTGAGAGAGAGAGAGAGAGAGAGAAGAGAGAGAGAAAAAAATATTTAGGGCTTTGGGAATTGGGACCCTCCACTTTTTGGAAAAAATGCTAATTTTCAAGCTCCCCTAGGGCCTAGAGTTAAACATTTGATTTTTACAGTTTTGGAATCCCTTCAGCTGATCTCTGGGTCTGGTGGTACTAACTATTTGCATAGCTTATCACAATCCATTGAATCTGATTATACAATTAGCATCACGCTCAAAAATAACCAAAGAGTTTCGATATTTTTCCTATTTAAAACTTGACTCTTCTGTAGTTACATTGTGTAGGCTACTAAGACCGACAGCAAATTAAAAGTTGCCATTTTCTGGGCAGATATGGTTAGGAATACTCTATTACACCAGAATGAATCATGGACTTTGCTGCCGTAACATGGCGTAGTGATAGTACGCACTGCCCGAAAATAGTCCCCAGCTATAGAGGGGATACATTGACGTCACTTTTCCACGTGACCATGCCGAAGCTCGCTCTGTTGAGTGGCAAAATGGCTGGCTGTTCTAGCGGCGGCCACAAAAATGTCAGTATAACAATTATAAGCAAAAATTAAATTTAGTTGGACTTGATAATGACCCTAGCAACTTGTCAACCCACCTGTGGTCAGTGGACGTTGGACTTCTCCTATTCGATGTTTTGTGGCAGTCTGTAAAACGAAAGCTCCAAATTCTTGTTAAATCTGTTAGTACAGGTTATAACACAACAGCTTTTTTCCATTTAGACACGTTTTCCCTGTATTTTCACTGATTTCACACTGTACACAAATTCTGCCACTCTGTCTTTCACCAAAGGTGATGTCACGTGCATACCCTCTATTAAAATTAATCAAGGGGACTATTTTCGGGCAGTGCGTAATATCACTACTCCTGCTGCAGCCATGTTACGGCAGCAAAGTCCTTGATTATTACACCAGAATGAGAGAATCGCAACTTTTAATTTCCATCGGTCTAAGTACATGAGTACTACAGAAGAGTCAAGTTTTAAATAGGAAAAATATTGAAACTCTTTGGTTATTTTTGAGTGTGATGCAAATGGACTAATCAGATTCAATGGATTATGCTAAGCTATGCTAAAAGTGGTACCGCCACACCTGGAGATCAGCTGAATGGATTCCAAAACGGTAAAAACCAAATGTTTAACTCTAGGGGAGCTGGAAAATTAGCATATTTTTAAAAAAAGAAAAAGTGGAGTATACATACACATTATAAACAACAACCATTTTACCAATTAAAAACTAAGCTTTAGTACACACTCACAGTCAGCCTCTCTTACACCCAATCTCCATTCCAAACAAAGCAACTGTGTATTTGTAATATGTATACTCAATGGTCACTCGAGATTCTATTAAAGAGCTAAGCAGCTTCTTTATCAACTTATTTTCCTGCATTTTTACACTGGTGGGATTTCAAAATGGCTAACTTAGCTTGGGCAATAAAAAAATTGCAAGAATCATTGTTGTTTTCATAAACTTCTATATTTATATCCTAATATAAACTATAGGTATTGTTATATGAAAACCCCAATTTTGTTATCAACTTTTTAAGTATTACAAATGAAGGACCAAGTCTTGGACATTCAAAAAACATATGAAAAACATCATGAGCATTACGGGACAGAACAATCTTATACTATTTTAAAAACTATTTTGAGGCTATAGCACAACTCTACACTGAAGATCTCCACATTTCTTGAAGATCGGAGGTTTATACTCTCTACATGATGGATGTACTTCTTCGCAAATAGAGATCTTATCCCTCCATTTAGTATTTATTTTTCCTTGCAAATGTCCAACATGCACAGATTTAACACATACATAAAAGTATTTCTTTGCCACATTATGAAAAAACAAATCCCCTTCAACAATGTAGTATAGTTTATATAACAACTCCTCAGGGGTCAGCTTCAGCTCAGGGAAGTTCTGAGATGTAAAACCATCTACCAGAGCTGAGTTTATATGTAAGGAATAATTGACGACAGACCGTTGAAGAAAATAATGCACACCCAAGGTGGTAGTGCCGTTACACTGCGGGTGTCCATTATTTTCAAATAATTCAAAGGACCGGAGTCAATTATTCCTCTTTTACCAAGGTTATCACAAACATTGCTCTGGTGCCTAATTTTAAGACATTTTAAAGGTTACCCTGCTGAAAAAACCAGCATACCAGCAAGACCAGCATATGTTGTGTTTTGGTGCTGGTTTGCTAGTGAACACCAGCAAAACCAGCATCAGCACCAGCATTAGCACCAGCTAAACCAGCAACAAACCAGCATTAGCACCAGCTAAACCAGCATTAGCACCAGCAGCCGCAGCTGGTCATACCAGCATATGTTGTGTTTTGGTGCTGGTATGCTGTGACCACCAGCTAAACCAGCATAGACCAGCATAATTCCCATGCTGGTCCATGCTGGTTTGATGCTGTTTTTTTCAGCAGGGTAGCCGTGCGGTTTACAGAAAAATAATCAACACCCATGGAACATTTCTCAGCCAAACAGCATTCTTAGGCCCGTGGTATAAAGGACATTATATAACGGTTAGTTCCAATCCTTGATTCTGATTGGTCAATAGGTGTGCTTTATTTACGGCTATGTCCGCTTCACCCAACGGTTCTGTGAATCACTGCGCTCTTAGCAACACCCTTAGCAACCATCAGCATCGGTTTGTTGTTTTTATTTGAGCTTTCATGCATATTACACATTGGAAGACATTTTTGATCATGGTCAGGGACTATTTTTTCTAACGGAAGGAATGCTTTTTATTGATTTAACTTCATGAAAGTTGCACTAATTTTTTTATTTACTTTAATATTGTGTGGTAACGGTTTTATAAAAGCAATAAGGTACATGAGGCAAGTGCTGTATAGTGAATAAGTAACGGCTGAAGGGCGTTGTTAGGCACGACGCGAAGCCTCTCGTACCTTGCTTACTTAATTCATGGGGCAAAGCATCCCTAATACACTTAATCATCCTACCCACAGTTCTCAGAGAATTTAATTGAACATGTGAAGCAAATGATAACACAGTTCGTAATCATAAACATAAACACACGTTATCATGAAGCACAACTGTTTACTACACTTTTGTTATTTTCAGGGTGTTTACCTAGTGACTAATGAAACTGAAGTCTCACAATACATGAAATTATTTTGTATGAAATAGATTTGTCGATGTTAAAAAATAGGGTGATGTAGTGAAGTATGGGGGGTCAACAGTCATACGGGAGAAGCACCACCCTGCTGAAAAAACCAGCATCAAACCAGCATGGACCAGCAAGGGAATTATGCTGGCCTATGCTGGTTTAGCTGGTGATCACAGCATACCAGCACCAAAACACAACCTATGCTGGAATGACCAGCATGGGATGCTGGTGCTAATGCTGGTTTAGCTGGTGCTAATGCTGGTTTGTTGCTGGTTTAGCTGGTGCTAATGCTGGTGCTGATGCTGGTTTGATGCTGGTTTAGCTGGTGTTCACTAGCAAACCAGCACCAAAACACAACATATGCTGGTCTTGCTGGTATGCTGTTTTTTTCAGCAGGGCAACAGAATCTTTTCTTTTTTTCAGATAGGTCTACATGTTTTACACGTGCACAAAAACACACCAACAAATGCGAATGGTTAGCAATATGTTATAGGCCATACACACACACAAACAAACACACACACACGCACGCACGCACACACGCACGCACACACACACACACGCACACACACGCCTATATAACTACATACATACACCACATACATATACACATGCATATATATTTGTGATTGTAACTTTTGTTGACTATTTAGAGAATGATGTGTTTTGACAAAGATCAAAATATTTCCACAGAATAATGAAAATAAAAATTCTACAAATATTTAATATTAATACTTTTATTCAACAACATCACAATTTATTCAAAGGCATATTGTTTTTTGTTTGTGTGTGCATTTGTGTCGAATGTGTCGTAGGTCGTAAGAGTCGATTAGAGAAGTTT
The DNA here is from genome assembly GCF_030506205.2 of Paramisgurnus dabryanus. NCBI lineage: Eukaryota > Metazoa > Chordata > Actinopteri > Cypriniformes > Cobitidae > Paramisgurnus > Paramisgurnus dabryanus. The sequence continues at coordinate 18,251,214 of NC_133359.1, read as the reverse complement.
ATTTTTATTTTTTTTAAGTATGTATATCTTGATCCACACTCCAGTCCAGTCGGTGGCGGTAATGCTCCTATAAGTTGGTTGCCAACCGCCAGTTAAACACTAAAGAAGAAGAAGAAGATGATTTGGTCACATGCTTAGAAGTTTGAATTGACAAACGGTTGTCAGATTTGCGCGGGTGTTTTCAATTCAATGCTTTTAGGTAAGCCAATCTCGGATATCATGGAGCTGCATTGTCGTTTTGGAATAAGGATGTAATGTTTCTTCTGCGTTTCGAACGAAGGTAAGAGTGTTTTCAGTTCAATATAAAAAGTATGCATTTGTAACTGGTGGGAATTATTTGAATATCTTTTTCCCCTATAGTATTCTTTTCTTGAATTTACTGGTTATACTACGTTTTTTCCTGTTTTATAATTTAAATGGGTTAATGAACCTCACACAATTTTGTAAATGTTATCGTTCACAAGTAAGCGAATATAACGTTAAGTTTAAAGGAACTTTTCTTCGCGTCTTCGTTTAGGTTCGGAGCGTCATCGGTGGAACATCTCGGGGTTTCTCCATGTACGACGTGCAATCGCATTACGGTGTTTTTCTCGTGGACGTTTCTCTGGTATGCTGAGTTTTATCGTCCAAATGCATTTTATTTATTGATTTAAGTGATAACAGGATTTGATAGTGTTGGTTGTGATGAAGTGTTGTAATACGATTATGAAATTCATAATGTGCTTATAATACTCCTATTATGCTCAGTCTCTAGATAGTCAGTGAGAGATAAACCATTGCCCCGTTGATCCACTGCTGATGTCGGTCTGTTTACAGGTATGTATGTTGTTTATTTAGTTAGTTTTATGAAAGAAAATAGATCTGGTTGACTGTTAATAAACATGTAAGTTATTGTACATGGTGTTTTAAGAATCCATTTGAATGATTCTGCTGGCCCTGTGCGTGACGCACGTGGTGAGGCCTGCACATGGTGTAATGTTAGGTGCTAAATGTAGTGAATGTTTAATTTTGATGTCCCTAATGGCATTGTAATTGTTTCATTCGTATCTTAAATCATAGAAATTTAAACTAATACATTTTATTGTAATCGAGTGTGTATATATAATGTAATTATATAACATTACTAATAATACACTATTAGAGTGCATTAAATTAGAGCTCTGGTCAATTTTAACATTTAGCTCTGCTGTTTTTAAATTTGGAGTGCTTTCAGTATCGAGAACAATGAAAACAATCGTTGTTGCCTAGCTTGCACCTTGTTATCCTCTTTTAAAATTTGCACCCAGTTAACTAAATGGGCCCTGTTATGTTCGTTTAGCCTCTAATGGTGCTTTCCCATTGCATAGTACCCCACGGTTTGGTTTAGTTTGGGTCAGCTTACTTTGGGAGCTTTTCCATTGGGTGCAGTACGTAATACCCAATACTTTTTTTATACCACCTCGGTTGGGATTCCAAGCGACCCGAGCTGATACCAAACGTGATGCAAAAACACTGAGTGCGTTTACATGCACAGTCTTATGCCGATTATGCTTAATAAACTGATAACACGTGGGGTCATGTAAACGCGTAAAACGGTTTTCTTTAATCGGGGAAAGCCCATAAACGGCGTAAGCAAAAACCGATCGGCACAGGTAGTTTTTTGCTCATTACGCCGATTTCGCGTGGCATGTAAACACCTTAACCGGCTTTCTCACGGTTTTGTCCATGTGCGCATGTCCCCGCGTATGAAAGATGAACGTCACACGCGGAAGTAAGTGTAAAGTAATGCTTAAAAGTCTCCGCTCGACTAAAGCAGTTGGCAGAGAAACTGTTAAAATAGAAGCTTGTGTTGCATCTACAGGTTCTGCAGACACGAGAAGAGATACAACTATATAGCTTAAGACAGATATGCCGTCGGCTTTTTGATCGACTATTATGTACTATAGGTGGTGACGTCACTGCCTGCGAGAAAACTGATAATTCTCCAAGTCCCATGTAAACGCAGTTGACTGCATAGCCGGCTTATTGATTTGCATGTAAACGCATGAAAACAGTTTTCTATAATAAGCAGATTTTTAATAGTTATCCGCTTATTCTGTGCATGTAAACGTACTCACTGTAAATCAATAAGCGGATCAAAAACTATCAAAAATCTGCTTATTACAGAAAACTGTTTTCATGCGTTTACACGCAAATCAGTAAGCCGGCTATTCAGACAACTGCGTTTACATGGGACTTGGAGAATGATCAGTTTTCTCGCAGGCAGTGACGTCACCACCTATAGTACACAATAGTCGATCAAAAAGTCAACAACATATCTGTCTTAAGCTGTACTGTTGTATCTTTCCTCGTGTCTGCAGAACCTGTAAATGTAACCTGTAGGGCTAGGATAAACGATTATTTTTTTAACGATTAATCTAGCGATTATTTTTTCGATGCATCGATTAATCTAACGATTCATTTTGTCAGTCCGATTCGACTTCAATTCGATTCGATTCTCGATTATCCCCCATTAATTAACTAATAGCAAGTTATACATGTTGATTTACATATCTGAATGTAAACATTTCAATATATCTTTATTGCTCTTAAAATTTCAAAATAAAAAAAGACTATACAAGTGCAAAATAATGCATTCTTAGACAGAGGTAGCATTCAATAAAGCATTTGTACTGTACATACTGTGCATACTGTGCAGTAACCGTATAAAAATCTCAAGTTCAAATTACTTTATTTTACATGCATTTATGAGCAAAACCTCTTCAATGTGCCTTTTGATGGTCTGTGTAATTTTTATAACTAGATTTGTTTAATCCACATTGTTTTCGTGCTGTTCTAGTCCATTTAATGACAGATATAAACACAATTATAGACTTAAGAAGCACATATATTATTAAATCTCTTTCTCTTAAGTTTGTTAAGATAGATTAGGACTCATTTACTGCTGGACAGAGAGTGAATGAAAGCGCAGTCTTCTGGCAACAGTGACCCATTTCATTGCTTTCTGTTAAATTGCTCAAATGACTGTTTAAAACACACTTGGCATCACATTCATGATTTTATGGTAAAATGACACTTTTTCGCGTAAATCCACGAGCATTTAAACCATAAACAAAGCACTTTCACTTTAATTGAGCGTGAGCAGCGCAGCAGAACCACGCAGAAACGATTGCAGCACTGTTGCTACAGAACCGCCCAAGTATTTGCAGCTGGCTCCGACCTCCGTTTATATCCGTTTCGAGCCGCGAGCTCGCGCTGCTCATGCGGCGGGGTGCATGCTTGTTAACATGGGCGCTGAAAAAACCACGCGCCGCGCGGCCGCAGGCACTGCTCACCATTGCTGTGTGAAACCGGCGTGGACTGAAGCCAATTGCGTTGCTACTACTGCGCCGCCTTTTTGGGTCTGACGAATCGACGCGCATATTTTGCGTCGACGTATTTTTTGCGTCGACGTCGTCGATTACGTCGACGCGTTGTCCCAGCCCTAGTAACATGAGTAACATGAGTTTCTCTGCCAACTGCTTTAGTCGAGCGGAGACTTTTATGCGTTACCTTGCGCTTCCGCGTGTGACGTTTATCTTTCGCACATGGACAAAACCGTGAGAAAGCCGGTTAAGGTGTTTACATGCCACGCGAAATCGGCGTAATGAGCAAAAAACTACCTGTGGCGATCGGTTTTTGCTTACGCCGTTTATGAGCTTTCCCCGATTAAAGAAAACAGTTTTACGCGTTTACATGACCCCACGTGTTATCAGTTTATTAAGCATAATCGGCGTAAGACTGTGCATGTAAACGCACTCACTGATTGGTCTGAGAGAATCGTCACTACCAGCATCATCGCTATAATGTAAAAGATTAGCTTTACCTTAGTACTAGCTTGCGCTGTCCCGAGCAAATATGTTGTCATCTCTGCCCTGCTATAAGTTCCCAAACTCCCTTTTAGCGATAAAACCATCCACAGGTTGAGAATCAGGGACACCATAACAGTTTTTTCCCAGACTTCCAGTTTGTGGCGAAACATTTGCGACGAGCACGTCAGCATTATGTGGCGGTTTCCTGGACCAGGATTAGCTTAATCCAGGACTAGGCCTTAGTTTAATTGGGAAATATAACTAGTTTTAACAAACATGCCTTACTTAAAACATTACCTGTGTGCATTTTGAGGCAAAACACATGGCACTGATGTATTTTAAGATATGTCAGTTCAAGTTGTTTTCAGTTTGGACAGCTCTTAAAAATGTTTTAGTCTAGGACTAGTCTAATCCCTGTCCGGGAAACCGCCCCCATATATGCTTAAATGAGGCTCAGCGGAGCGTTGTCTACTGACGCCGCGGGTGTTTGAACAGAAACTGTTATGTGAGACAGAGGTAGTGATAAACGCGATGTGCAAACAGCTATTTGTGGTGGCCAATTTTAATTTTGTGGCAGACTGATAAATAAATGTATGGGAATGTACAACGACGCTCTCACGTGTATGATGTCACAGCAGCAGGCAGAGCAAATATAACGACACGCCTATAATCCCTCCGACTGTGAAGTGATACTAAAATCAATGGAAAAGCTAACCACGACGAGGTGAGGTGAGCTGACCCAAACTAAACTAAACCGTGGGGTACTATGCAAAGGAAAAGCGCCATAATACCCTTGAAATGTTATCACAAGTGCTCAGCAATGTTAAATGTTTTCTTCTGAGTGAACATTGTTAATCTGACTGCAGTGTGAAAGGTATGCATTAAAGGAATAGTCTACTAATTTTCAATATTAAAATATGTTATTACCTTAACTAAGAAGAGTTGATACATCCCTCTATCATCTGTGTGCATGCACGTAAGCGCTGGAGCGCGCTGCTACACTTCGATAACATTTAGCTTAGCCCCATTCATTCAATGGTACCACTCAGAGATAAAGTTAGAAGTGACCAAACACATCAACGTTTTTCCTATTTAAGACGAGTAGTTATACGAGCAAGTTTGGTGGTACAAAATAAAACGTAGCGCTTTTCTAAGCGGATTTAAAAGAGGAACTATATTGTATGGGAACAGCACTTTTGGGAGTACTCCCAAAAGCGCTACGTTTTATTTTGAACCACCAAACTTGCTCGTATGACTACTCGTCTTAAATAGGAAAAACGTTGATGTGTTTGGTCACTTCTAACTTTATCTCTGAGTGGTACCATTGAATGAATGGGGCTAAGCTAAATGTTATCGAAGTGTAGCAGCGCGCTCCAGCGCTTACGTGCACGCACAAAGATGATAGAGGGATGTATCAACTCTTCTTAGTTAAGGTAATAACATATTTTAATATTGAAAATGAGTAGACTATTCCTCTAAAGTGATATTAATTTAGCCAGCTTATGCAAAGTTCAGACTGCACGATTTTACCCCTGATTTTGTCTTGCGGAAATGTTTTGAGAAATCGCCGACAAATGCCTGAAGTCCTAGGCAAATCAGTGCTCGTGCACACGAGTGACAATCACACAGTGTGAATGATCAAAAACGCACTCTAGAATCATTGAGTCAAAATCATGCCGTGTGAAACGTGTTTTGACTGAAAAAACATTGGGGATGACCTACAGCCAATGAGAGAGCAACATGTAGAGCAGCTGGAAGTTCAGGGAGGAGTTATAAAGGTACAGCCAATAATATCAGCAAGCATGGATTTGGTTAAGAAAAGGGCTTCTTTTTGCTACAAATAAGCACACATGCAATTTGTATGGCAAGCTTCTTGCGGGCTACCATTTTTAATAATAATCCACAGTGTCACGTGAAAACTCTGGTCTTGCACGCGCGACCTCGCATTGTTTCCTAGACATAGTTTGCGGACCGGGACAAAGTTTTCGGTGATTCTTCCTATGGTAAAGTCATGCAGTGTTAAACCCCCTGTCACCATCAGGGACTGAACCCTACCCCAGATAGTCATGCTGTATGAAAAGATCTGTGACCCGACTACTTTGAAAATTGTGCAGTCTAAACTCTGCATTACATACCTGTGTTTACTTCCTGTTTTTCAGTGAAGTCCACATTTATCGATTGTCGAACTCATATGATATAATTAGGGCTGCACGATTACAGGAAAAATTATGATCACCATTGTTGTGCTCAAACTTTTGATCACGATTAAAAATTACGATCATTCTTTTAGTGAATAACTTCTATTTGCTTCAGTATTTTTAGTACACTTTACAGCCATGTTTATAATATTATATACATTTTATAGGCCTATATTATAAAATATTTTATTGTTTTGTAATATCCACAGCTCACATTCTTTTAGATCTTTTTAAAACATTTAAAATAATTCCGCAAAATTCCACATGGATCCGTTAGATCCGTTATTGTTGTCTATGTCGTGGATTTTTTTATGGTTGCGGCTTTTGTCTTCAGCATTCGAAACTTTTGATATTTCACGTTTGGACGGAACAGGAGCACAGTTTGCACAAGACTCGTAACTAATCTGATCCATATCACTTTCCTCAAATCCGAAATAACCAAACAATGGAGTAAGCCTATATGACCCTTTTTGGGAATTAAACATACATATTTCTGCACTTTCTTCTTGTTGCTCTGCCATTATTTTCGTTCAAGGTGAAAGACTGTAAATCTTGTGATGCTAACTGCGCTTGTACAAAAAACACATTAATCGCGATGATTGTAATTTATTAATCGTGGGGCACGCATATCGTTATCATGATAAAAATACGATTAATCGTGCAGCCCTAGATATAATATTCAAAAACGTATTTTTATTCCACAAAAAAGGATTTGCCGTGGTTATGTCTATAGTAATGACTGTGTAGCAAGTAAAATAGGCCATAACTTATGGACATAACCACGGCAAAATGTTTTTTTTGTGTGTATTGCGTGAGTTTGACAACCAAATCACTTTTATGCATATTTTTCACATCTACTACAGTCAGATTCACTGTGTTCATGCAGATAAATAACAGTAACACCTCGTGTTTAATCCAACTGCTGCTAAAATCCTGATTTATAAACGTGACATCGTCTGACAAAATCACCATACATTTACATTGAAGCCTTACTGCTGTTGCTCTTGTCACGACCGGCTCACGCCGTGACAAATGAGGGAGGCAACGAAAACAATTTCTTTGCAAATGATATTTATTTACAAAATAAACTTCAAAAAAACATTTTAAACAAGGATAAATCCCTAAGGAAAATATAATCTTTTAAAATAAAACTACAAAATTAACGCATGCACAAATATCCAAAATAACTAAATTAATACATACCAAGATAAACGAACATAGAACCCAAAAATTAACCAAAGGCCAAAAGGGGTAACGTAACAATGAGCACCGCAATACAACATCACACAGATTTTAATAGTGATCAACAGGTGTTACAAATTACAATAACAATGAAGACCCATCCCACTGCTAAAGTAGGATGAAGCCAAGGGCATGTCACACTCTTCTCATCAATGTCTTATGAGGCCTTTTTAATTTTAAATGAGTTTTATTTGCGCAGACAATTCGGTGCAAATTCTGAAATATGAAAGAAAACACTGTAGGTTAACTGTTACACAAAGTACTACAAAACACGTGCGTAGGCATACCGCATTATAGAGATGGAAGAAAATGGGTGTGTTTGTGGGAAACACTAATGCTAACCTTTTCGTCAAGTCATGATAAACTCGATCAGCCATCTTCTATGTCAGTAAAATCTGTGACTGTTGACGTTTACGAAAAATAGAAAGTATACGGAGGAACTAACATTGGAAACACCGCCACCTTCACTGTTATGTGTGAGAGAGGTGCACGCGCTGCATGCAACATTAGAGAAAGGAATTGGGGAGGCACGCTGGCAACAATGGATTAAGACGTTTTTAAACAGTAAAATGTAAATGGCAATCATGAAAAATCTATTTGTGGCAGCCAATCTATAAATGTATTCATTTTTTGGTGATCTAACCCTTTAAAGGATTTGTTTTCCCTCAAAAAGAAAATGTATTAATAGTTTACTCACCCCAATGCCATCCAAGATATTGATGTATTTCTTTCCTCAGTGAAAGAGAAATTAAGTTTTTGAGGAAAACATTTCTGGACTTTTCTTCACAGAATGGAGTTCAGTGGAACCCAACTTTTTTCAGTTCAAATCAATGCAGTTTCAAAGGTCTTTGAAGTGCTTTAACGAGTTCAGCACGATACCTGCTGAGGACAAGAGGGATTCTAGCAAAATGATCGGTTATTTTATTAAGAAAATTATATTCTCTACACAACAGTTCGAATTGAGCTCAAGCCGGAAGAAGCCAGGAACTACATCACGCTCGGTCGGGGTTAGTACCCATATATGGAAGTTCTGTTTGTGAACAGTGGGGCGGTATTTCCGCATGCGCCATTGAGCGTGATGACATAGTTCCCGGCTTGAACTCAATATGAACTATTGTATATAAAGTATATACATTTGTTTTTTTTAAATAAAATAACGGATTGTTTCAATGGAAACTCCCTTCGTCCTCAGCTAGTATTGTGCAGAGTAGGGCTGTTCCAAATACAATTTTTTGAGCTTCGAAGCTCTAGTAGAAATCAAATCGAATATTCGAAGCTTCGGAAGGAGGGGCTGAACATATTTTTCTCTTTAATAAAGGCAGGAATCTGTGTGTGTGTCTACAGTTTTATTATGTGGCGCATGTGTTGCTGCGGACCCAAGGGAGTGTAGTGCCTTTATTTCGTGCAATATGGACATGTGACACGTTTAGAATTAATAAACTTTAAAAATACTACAGAACAGTGCAAGCCAGAAGCGGCGTGCCTCACGCGTCTTGCGAGAACAGCATTGGTGAAACGAAACACAAGAGCAATACTTTTAATAAGGTAGCCTAACATTTTTCTAACAAACAAACATTCCCGTATCAGAAATTAGCAGCACAGTAATTACTGACAACTAGGGCTGGGCGGTATGACGGTATATTCCGTTACCGCGGAATAAAATGTCAGACGTAACAGATTTTTCTATTCCGCGGAATGCAAATAAGTGGGCGTGGCCAACTCTGCCCTCAAGCATGTTAGACTGAGTGTGACGGAGAAACATGTAAAATAGTTCACTTATAAAAAATGAACGAGTTATTTGTGTAATTTTTATAATAAGTGCCAGTGAATCCACCGCGGGTCACGCAGCGAGAATTGCCTGCTCGCTCTCTCGCGCACGTGCTCTCTCTCTCCTCATGCAGCAGCCGGCCGGTCTCTCACGTGCAGAGGTCTCTCTAGGCAAACGCAAGGAGCTGCGACGCCAAATAAAGAGTTCTTCTCGCACATAATGCTAATAGTTGTAAAGTTTTCTGAAATTTAAGCAAGCTAAGACAAAACTCGCGTTTATATCAGTGACACGTGCGCTGCTGAAACAATGTAGTTTGATGCGCCATTATACAAACATATTTGATCGGAAAGACGAGAAAGAGATGCAAATGTTAAGGTCTAATATGAAGTAAAGAAAAGGGCGTCAAGACCTTAAAACAAACTTTATGATCATCACATCATAGCACCAGTCACATTTATAATATCTAGAGCTTCTTCTCTCATATACAGGTATTTATCCAGAGTAGGTTTTTGCATATATTTATACCTGTTCATTTTACATATTGCATATGTTTAATGTAATGTATGCATTAATAAAAAAATACAATGAAGCCATACTTTAGCTTCAATAGTCTATAAAATTAATAACTCAATTAAAAACAAGATTCTGTCTAATCAAGACTTATCTGTTGTTATCTTCTGGGCATTTTCACTTTAACATTATTAACTTTAAATTGCTCATTTTAAAACTGTGGTGAGCATTTAGTTAAAAGCTATAGTGAGTGGTGTATTTGTGTACATTATCATCAAAAAACAATATAAACTGAAAAACATGTATACCGTGAAATATTCCGTTCCGTGAAATAAAATGACTCATTGCGTGAAATAGATTTTTGGTCATTCCGCCCACCCCTACTGACAACGTAAAGGGTACATCATTTAAATGACAAAATAACGAAGTTCAAGAAAAACTAATAAAACTGTAGCATACTTTCAAAATCAGGTTTATTTATAACACTTACACCATCCAATATGTTTTTTCATCAGTAGAACAATAAAGAAGATATTTTGCAGAAACCCCAGTGCTCCGTCATGCAAGTCAACCGATCCGTTTGAGAGCTAAAGCATATATATCCAATACAAAAGTAATCCCCCATAACTCCATGTGACATATTGACGTCTTGTGAAGCAAATCAATCCGTTTTTGCAAGAAACTGAATGTTTTTTACAACACTATTAGCTTGAATGCCAAAGCAGGAAGCGTGCTTTCCGTTTGAGGCGATCTCTTCTACTGGTGGCGTTTGGTGGCTGTTGCCTATAGATGTTGGTCTCTCTGTGCCACCTATAGAGCGGGAGCGGGAAGCGCACTTCCTTCTTGGCAAAAGCTCTGCATTAACGCTGTAAAAATATTTATATACATTAGGGGTGGAACGGTACACAAGTCCCGGTTCGGTTTGTACCTCGGTTCAGGCGTCCCGGTTCGATTCACTTTCGGTACAATGGAGGGAAAAGCAAAACAAAAATGAAGGCAATTTTTTTTAGTACTTAAGATAATCTTAAAAACATAGGTGTCCTTATCGGTGTTATTTTGATATGTCATGAATATGAACTAAAATGCATTTAACATACTATCTCGTATTACAAAAATGTATACCACTAAGTAATCTTGTACTCATCTTTCATACAAATATGGGTTCAAATGTATTACAAGTGTTACCTAAATACATTTTAAAATTACATTTTGGCCTTATTTCATATTAATGTACTAAAGAAATAAAAAAAGGCTTGTAGGATGAATTAATAGGTGTGTACGACTTCACGAGGCACTGCAAGAAACGACAAGTGGATGTCGTCAGAGTAGCGCGAGTGTGATTTGAAATCAGCCTCCTTCGCAAGGTTTCTCGTGGTACAATGACGCTGGTGGCGCTGCGTGAAGTTGAGCACACTTGAAAAAGCAGCTGAACTCGATAGAACTGCCCTGCGTATGCCTGCACCTCGTCCATTAATTGTATATTAGCAGGACAATTTATCTCCTACTTCTCAGCGTGAGAAATACAAGGTGTGGCGTGTGAGTGTGTGAACTGACTGAAATGCGTGTCTCATGGTGAATGCGTGAGACTTGAGAGCCCTGATTAGATGTATTTCCACTCACATACCCAACAACTGCTGAACAACGCCGACGCACAGTCCTCGTCTTTTCCACCACTCTCTCGCCTGTACTACTGTAACTGACTGGAAAACTGATGTTTTGCCAAACTTGTGATCTTAAAGAGGCCGGCGGAGCGTCTAACTCTTGTGGAACACCACCACTTGCCATACTCGCTGTCGCTGCTCACTCACTGACTGGACCAGCGTCGACTTGACAAAAAACTGCAGAGTGCCAGAATGTAGACGGGCTCTGATAGAGCGCATACATAGGCGGAGCTCGGCGCCAATCAGAGCTAAAGTGGGGCTACAGATTAGCTGTCCATAAAGAACCTGCGTGTCTAACAGTAGTTCCGCATTACATTAATTATTTTGCACGCAAGTTTTTTTTCATACCGTGTATTCTCCATTTAAATTCATGCATCGAACCGTTACCCCATACCGATTCGGTTCGAAACAAATACATGTACCGTTCCACCCCTAATATACATATATTCGAATCTCATATTTGAAAATAGAATGTCAACACACGGAACAAATATTCGAATATTCTGGTCCAGCCCTACAGATGACTCATGAACATGGAGAATATATCAGGTTAATTGACCGTTCGCAAAAACAAGATCCCCTTAGTAACTATCGCTATGTCCGACAAGATACACCGCTCTTATGCCCCACCATGTTCTCACGCAGTGAAAAATATATTGCGGAGCACAGAGGGCACTGACAACGTGCTGACAAACAGGACAGTCCAGGTTACTTTTGATATTAAACAAAGTGTCACCTATATCTTCCTTTTAGTTAATTTATAGCATCAAATAAACATGAATGATCATAAGAAGGAATGTTGTTTTAACCGCAGAAAGGCGTCAGTACACTCCGCTTTTCAAGTTCAAATCCTCCCATATTAATCTACTAACTCTCCTGACTGCATTGAATGGTGAAGAAGTATGATTGGTCAGATCACCTGTCAATCAAGCTCCCTGTGAAGAGTGATTCGTTTTAAACGATGGAGATGTGTAGTCTTAAGAAGGGTGGGGGTCGTTCGGTGATAGCGGTGAAAGCACATTTACTGCTAGTTGTCTTAAAATGCCCATCTTATGACTGCTTTTCCATAAGTTAAATAGGTGTATGAGTTCCATAAAGTATGTTTCTCGAAATAGCTTGTAGGAAAAGATTGTTACCCATCTCTAGTAGCCTCTGTTTCAGTGCATTTCAGATTGTGCCGTTTTGAGGTGGTCATTACATATTTAAGAGCTGCTGCTCCATTGGCCACGCCCCACTACTAACGTTATGTGCGCGTGCTCAGTGATATCGTGAGCAGTACAGACCATACTGTGTTATTTTTATTTATTATTATTATTATTATTATTAACGGTTTATGTTGCCAACAGACAAATCAAGCAGAAAAGTATCACCAATAAGTACACGCCAGGAGAAGAAACTCATGACACACAATGATTTCAGAGTAAATTGTGATGTAACTTAGCAGTTTCAACAATACACTCGTTTTCCCTGGACAATGCTAACATATTCCCATTATAAAACATTTTCAAACGCATTATTTTCACAAATTACAGAATTTAAGACCCGACGGGGGATGTTTAGTGCTTGTGGACCGCATGCTAATTGCTAGAAGCTAGCGGGAGGTCCGGACCATATCTTGGGAAAGTTATAAGAGACTTGGGGGTACGTTAGCCTCGTCAGAAAAGCCGGGTCGGTAAGGCCTGGTCTCGGCTAGTTTGGCAAAACACTTTTAGTTTGGCAAAGCACTATTACTTAGTTCATGTAGAATTGTAAAATAAAGCAGTTAAATATTTTTTAACTTTTGAAACCACGCTGCAAACTATCTAGCCTGCAAAAAAAATCTATATAGCCTACTGTCTACAAACAATAATATTAACATTAATAAATTTAAAAGGTATAATTTACGGGATTAGCATCAATGTATGATCTTTGTTTTGAGATACAGATGCCCTAGCATCACAAATGTAGTATTTTGTGACAGATGACAACATGCAAAATAGAACGTGACTTTCCTTTTGTGTTGATATAACGATCGCAAATCGAATCCAGTCTGTTTCAGATGTGTGAATGATCCATGAAAGTCCAATAAAATGCATCTAATGACCGTTTTTGTCCACAAATGCGTATAATCCGTGAAATATAGATATATAGTCTGTTGTTTACATGCGATTTCGCATGAAATCGGGCGGGAAAATTCAAACGGAATATGAAGACAAGGCTAGTTATACCACTTCAGAGCTGAGTTTGAACTTGTGCAATCTGAGACGTGCAAGGCAGAGGACATTCAGAAACCTGTATCTCACTCAAAACAGCATGGATGGATTTTTTCCAAGTTTGTATGGAAGCATCAGACACAAAATAACACTCCAAAACCCAGAAAAAGTGAGTTTTTCATAATATGGGCACTTTAAATAAACACAGAGCAAGGAGCTAATCAGTGTCTGCTTGTTTATTCAAACTGAGTTGTCCTATAACAGTGGTTCTCAACGTTATTCCTGGAGGCCCACTGCTCTGCACATTCTGTAAGTCTCCCTTATCTGCCGCCTCGGTTCAGTTCATGGAGATCTCTGCTAATGTGCAGAGCAGTGGGCCTCCAGGAATAACGTTGAGAACCACTGCTATAACAGACGAACCCCCCCCGGACGGTTAAGTTAAGAACAGTCACATTTGACTCCCTTCATAACCATCATCACCAATTATGAGACCGACACACCCCTATGTGTAATATCACTACGCCTGCTGCAGCCATGTTACATCAGCAAAGTTCTTGATTATTGCGCCAGTTTGAGAATATAGTACTTATCTGACTAGAAAATCCAAATTTTAGTCAGTCTTAGTACATGATGTAACTACAGAAGAGTTAAGTTTTAAATAGGAAAAATATCTAAACTCTTTGGTTATTTCTTAGCGTGATGCTAATGGTTTAATCAGATTCAGTGGATTGTGCTAAGCTATGCTGAAATATGAAATATGCCAGACCCAGAGATCAGCTGAATGGATTCCAAAACGGTAAGAATCAAATGTTTAACTCTAGGGAAGCTGGAAAATTAGCATATTTTTAAAAAGGGAAATGTCCCTTAAAAAATTCATGCATTCACCTACAAATTAGTATGAGAGGTAACTTTTTAGCCTAGGAAAGATGACCCTAATTGATAAAGGACTAAAATCAGTGGTGCTGGGCATGGGTTGAAGGAATAGGCAGAGACTGGCAGCATTTTAGTAGCTGGTGTAAGAGAACCAGGTGTTTGCTGCTTTGACAAAACTGTCAGTTTCAAATCAGGCTATGGCAGTAATGTTAATTCAGATTTCTCATAGAGGTGAAAACTGGTAGCTCTTGACTGTTAGATGCTTTGCCAAAAGAACTACGCAAAAGATAAATGCACTTGACTGACTTTCCAGAAAGTCACAACATCATTTGAATTAAGTAATTTTAATGTTACAGTATCCACTTCAAATTCAGCGTTCAAAGGTTCTAATCAGTAATAAATCTGTATTAAATGCCCCACTAATTATTCTATAAACATTGACCCTCTGGGGTCTGACCATTTTGGACACTGGCAGAGGTTCTGACATGCTCTTACATTTGGTCTTTTTTCAGTTGCTTTAAACATATTAATGGCAAGTGTATCATAACACTGCGTTCAGGACAAACTGGGCTACAATATTATAGAGAAAAATGTTTATGCGTGGTTTTAAAAAAAGCAACATTTTTAAGTCACTTATATAGGTCTTGATAACTTGATAAATGATTGGTCAAAACATGTTTAACCCCCTGGAGTCCAAAAACGCGCCGCCGCATTTTGATGTGTTTTCTCCTTATCATAGCAACCAAAGAAAAAGGGCCCAAAAAGGGGCACAAATTTGTTTACAAGAACACAAAATTCCTCATAGATCTAGTCACTTATTTGTACTTTCAAAATGCACCACATTGATGTATTCACCTTTAAATGCACAAAGTGACTGATTTCGTTCAGTCGATGCAGTAGCGAGGCTACATAATGGTCAGGGTGGCACTTGCCCACGCAGATTGACGATTGGCCACTCGGATCGATCAATTTTGAGCCCAAAATGTATTTTAACCATTTCATTGTGCGTGTGTGCGTGCAGGGATGGATGGATGGATGGATTTTGCTGTGTCAGGTGTACCGTATATTTTCCTGCTTGTCCTTTGCCAATCACACGTTTAATGTCAATTATAATAACAGATTGTTTCCTACCCCTTTTCCACCAACAAAAACCGGGTGCTGTTTCGGAATTGTTTTGACTGACGAGCCTACTAAGAACTGCTTTGCATTTCCACCGGCTAGAGAGCCACCACAGAGCTAAATCTTACGTCACTGCATACATCTCATGTTGCCCAGCAATGCTTGTGCCGCAGCACGAAACACAATAGGCTTGTTCGAGATGCATTGGCTTCTCACAGACTGATAACAAAGCACTGTGAAGCGATCCAAAAGCACAAGGAGTCGAATGCCCTACACACACTCCTGCAACTCTGATCGGTCCGCGCCACTTCGATGCATTTTGAACAAGCCATCAACGATAATGGTCGTTGGTCATGGCTTTGCAAAAATACATCAGCATCCAAACATGGCAAATCTAACATGTTCATGCAGCTCGCTGTAACTTACACCGACGGATATTATAATCAAGCTGCTATTAGCTCGACTAGCTGCTATTTAAAAATGGCGGTCACAAGTTTCTATTCGCCTTGTTGGTCCCGGTAACCCCGCCCCCAGCCCCTGATGCAAGCTGTTCTTTTTTGGCTCTGTTTAAGACCAGCAATGATTTGGTGCTACTTAAGAACCACTTTTTCTGGTTCGGAGCTGGTGCTTTGCATGTGGAAAGAACAGATTTGAAACTAGGCTTTGGCTCCGAACCAGCACCAGCTCTGCCTTGGTGGAAAAGGGGCATCAATGTTTCCTCCATAATGAGTTTGGAAATTTAAAAGAATGCTTAAACTAATCCATTACACTTAAAAGGTGCACTATGCAAGAGTTATTCATAGTTAGGAATAGTCCTAACCTTAAATTTAAATAGTATCCTAAAATATTTCCTTTTGTGATTTCAGATTATAGAAAAACCTGTGCTTGTGGATCTACATCAGATGACCATTGCAACCCAGGTGTGGAAATAGGGGACTGTTTTTAAATGTGAAATCTGTGTAATCTAAGATGGACGATTCTTCTGACAACAACATATGAATGCATACTGGCAGAAGCTAGTTAATTTAGATTATAAAGTTATGTTTTTTTTTTACACAAACCCATCTATTTGCTTTAGAAGGCCTTTTATTAAAGGATTGGTTCACCTGAAAATGAAAATTTCCTGATAATTTACTCCCTAATGCCATCCATGTCTGTCTTTCTTCAGTGGAAACAAATTAAGTTTGTGGTAAACATTTCAGGATTTTTCTTAAGACAATGGACTTCAAAAGCAAATCAATGCAGTTTCAAAGGGCTGTGTACATCACAATTCCAGCTGAGGAATAGGGTCTTATTTAGAGAAACGATTGTTCATTTAAACAAAAACAACAAAAACATAACATTTGTTGGAATTGTCACCCTTCATGTAATTTTTCTAATTTATTTATCTGTGTACGGTTTAAAAAGGCAGGTATGGGAGACAAATTCCATCTTATTTTCTCCTCCAACTTCTAAATTGTGCCATTTCTTTGTTTTTTACTTCATCATTATTATTATTATTATTATTATTATAAAATCTTTTGTGACGTTTCCAACGTGATGATGTAATGCCTGGCGCATCGCAGGCCAGCAAAAGACGAACAATTGTGGTTAGTATATATTTTTGAGAAAATGACAGATCGTTTCGTTAAATACTGTAAGACCCTATTCCTCAGGTGCGATCGTGCCCAGCCGTTGAACCTGCATTGATTTGGGCTTCAACATTTTGCGATTGCGATTGAAGTCCATTCAGTGGGAAAAGTCCTGAAATGTTTTTCTCAAACTGGAGCCCTGGGTATACTTGTTTTCTGGACATGTGTCCGCGCAGCTTTCCAAGTATACCCCCTGTGGATGGCCGCGGTCGACACGTATACTACTATATATATATTACTCTACCAGGCCGTCAGGGCAGCACTGATTTGCAACATTTACAGTACATTAAAAAATTAGGAAAGATGAGGAAAAGTAGCGGATCCACCATTGCAAACAAAGTTTAGAACAAACAACAAGAAAAACAAAGAACAGAAATCAAACATTATGGCGGCAAAATGCTCCACAGCTTTCTTTTTTGGAAGAAGTGAAAATAAATAAAGAAAAGACAATGGGTTGTGCAAATGCGGTCTTTTGCCTTTGTGTAATTGCTTGTAGTGGAGTGTCCCATCTCAACATTTTCACATGCATGCGCTGTCGTAAGCCGAAGGTATACTATAGACGTCCTCGTATGTGGACCGTCTGCATGAGATAACTTTTATTATCAGGAGGGTCCGCGGCCGTCAGCGTGCTGCCCAAAATTTTAGACCACGCGGACAGTCCGTGTACAACAGCACATGCGTGTTAAAATGTTGAGACGGGACCCTCCACTACAAACAATTACACACAAACAATAGACAGCATTTGCATGCACACCATCGTCTTTTCTTTGTTTAATTTCACTACTTTCGAGAACAGAAAGCTGTGGAGCATTTTTGTCACCATAATGTTTGATTTCTGTTCTTTGTTTTTCTTGTTGTTTGTTCTAAACTTTGTTTGCTGTGGTGGATCCGCTACTTTTCTTCATCTAACCTCTTATTTTTTAATGTACTGTAAATGTTGCAAATCAGTGCTGCCCTGACGGCATGGCAGAGTAGTAATTTGAATAAGAAATCATTTGTATTGTGTACATGTATCCAACATGGACATCCGCGTGTAGCTGCAGGGAGTATACTTGGAAAGTTTGTGCATGCGCAAGCCAATGCAAAAAGTGTTCTCACTCATAGTTTAACAACTGTTGCAAATTCAGGTGTGGGGCTTCCCTGTGTTACCAGACAAACAAAGTAGGGAGCTAGGAACTTAAGCTTCAAATAATACAGATAACACGTTATTTAGACCCATGAATGTTAATTCCTTTAAATGTTTTTTTGTCAGTAAAACATTTTATTTGACTACAGCTATTTTTCCATGCTTTGCCTGTATTTCTACTGTCCAATTAACAATAAATGTTTGTTTGCAATTCACTAAAATGACTGTTCTGTTTTATTGGATTTAGCCATTACATTTTTATATTTGTTTCTCCCAGTAATATTTTAACACAAAATTATTGTTTCATATAACGACAACTTAATACCTCAATTTACAGATGATGTTTGTAGCTACTTTTGAGGTATTTTAACGTACTATGTATACAGAACAACTTACTTTATTAACAACTAAAAGCCATACATTTACAGAGGTTTACCTGAAAGGTAGTGGTTTTTAATGTATTTTTACATACTTAGTAAGTTTTTTAACATGTCTTTTTAGTTATTTTACAAAGATAAATTGTATTTTAAAAGAATATTAATGTATAAACACAGAACAACTTACTTTATTAACTAATAAAAGCCATACATTTACAGAGATAAACCTGAAAGTTACTTGATTTTTAATGTATTTTCACATACATATTACGTTTTTTAACCTGTCTTGTTTTAGTTATTTTACAAAGATAAATTGTATTTTAAAAGAATATAACTGTATAAATAAAGAACAACTTACTTTATTAACTAATAAAAGCCATACATTTACTGAGATTAACCTGAAAGTAACTTGGATTTAATGTATTTTCACATACTTATTACGTTTTTTTAACTTGTCTTTTCGGTTATTTTACAAAGATAAATTGTATTTTAAAAGAATATTAATGTATAAAAACAGAACAACTTACTTTATTAACTAATAAAAGCCATACATTTACAGAGATTAACCTGAAAGTTACTTGGTTTTTAATGTATTTTCACATACATATTACGTTTTTTTAACATGTCTTTTCATTTATTTTACAAAGATAAATTGTATTTTAAAAGAATGTTAATGTATAAATACAGAACAACTTACTTTATTAACTAATAAAAGCCATACATTTACAGAGATTAACCTGAAAGTAACTTGGATTTAATGTATTTTCACATACTTATTACGTTTTTTTAACTTGTCTTTTCGGTTATTTTACAAAGATAAATTGTATTTTAAAAGAATATTAATGTATAAAAACAGAACAATTTACTTTATTAACTAATAAAAGCCATACATTTACAGAGATTAACCTGAAAGTTACTTGGTTTTTAATGTATTTTCACATACATATTACGTTTTTTTAACATGTCTTTTCATTTATTTTACAAAGATAAATTGTATTTTAAAAGAATGTTAATGTATAAATACAGAACAACTTACTTTATTAACTAATAAAAGCCATACATTTACAGAGATTAACCTGAAAGTAACTTGGTTTTTAATGTATTTTCACATACTTATTACGTTTTTTTAACTTGTCTTTTTGGTTATTTTACAAAGATAAATTGTATTTTAAAAGAATATTAATGTATAAAAACAGAACAACTTACTTTATTAACTAATAAAAGCCATACATTTACAGAGATTAACCTGAAAGTTACTTGGTTTTTAATGTATTTTCACATACATATTACGTTTTTTTAACATGTCTTTTCAATTTTTTTACAAAGATAAATTGTATTTTAAAAGAATGTTAATGTATAAATACAGAACAACTTACTTTATTAACTAATAAAAGCCATACATTTACAGAGATTAACCTGAAAGTTACTTGGTTTTTAATGTATTTTCACATACATATTACGTTTTTTTAACATGTCTTTTCATTTATTTTACAAAGATAAATTGTATTTTAAAAGAATGTTAATGTATAAATACAGAACAACTTACTTTATTAACTAATAAAAGCCATACATTTACAGAGATTAACCTGAAAGTTACTTGGTTTTTAATGTATTTTCACATACATATTACGTTTTTTTAACATGTCTTTTCAGTTATTTTACAAAGATAAATTGTATTTTAAAAGAATATTACTTTATAAATACAGAACAACTTACTTTATTAACTAATAAAAGCCATACATTTACTGAGATTAACCTGAAAGTTACTTTGTTTTTAATGTATTTTCACATAATTTATCTGTTCTTCTACAGTTTAATAACAATTATTAACAGTAATATACTGTTATTCAATGACTTATGACTGTAAAATATTCTCTGTATTTTTACGGGTTTTGTATGTAATTTTGAAAAACAGTTTTCTGCTGTAAATTGACGGAATTCCTCTGGCAACTTTGCTGCCAGAGATTTACCGTTTTTTTACGGATTTTTTTTTTACAGTGTGTGCGAGTAAGTGTAATGGGTTAAAATTACTGCTATAAACAGCTTTATTTTTTTTTATTATTATTGTCACATTGTTGCTTTCTTTTGTGAGTAATGCCATATTTGGCTAGGGAATTTAGTGCTTGCAATACTGGAAGATTCCAGTAGGGGGCGTGGACAGGCGACTAGGGTCAAGCACGCGTTCCTTTAGTATCATAGAACAATACAGTGATCGAGAGTAACTCAGCGTGATTGTTTGTCTCTTACATATGTCCAGGGTGCGATTTGTGAAAAAAACAGAGGAGGGGATGTTTTCATAGGCGTCGATTTCGGCGACGGTGTGTACCCACCATATTTCGTCATGAGTTATTTTGTACCCACCACTAGTTTTTACTTTTTTGACTGTTTTCAGTGGTTATAAAGAGCAATATGAGAGAGAAATTTGGTAATCATTGTCCGACCTAACAAAAATCCATTATAATATTATTATTTTTTTTTTTATATATTTCTAATTAAAATATTTTTAATATTCAGAAATGCGCTCTCCGCTCACGAGCTCTGATCGGAACAAACCCGAACCTCACTGTCTGCTGAACTTGCGCAGAAACATCAAAATATAACCAGCTTTTAAAAATGTTTTTAAAACTAAACATTTAGACTATTTTAGCGCAAATTATGAGCTTATTGACGATTTTTTATAATTCTTGACATAATGCGTCTCTGTCCACAGCACATTTCAAAACATTTTAATTCATAAAAATAAATCATGAGAACATGAACTCATTACTGCATTTGCAGGAATTGTAAAATCTTTTTTCTTATTAACTCATGATGCAGCCTAACGCAATATTTTTATTCTAATAGCTTATCTTTCCCCACACATATGAACTGTGATCATGCACAACGAAAAAACGCGCAAGAATTAAATCTTGAATGGCAAAACTGTATGGCACAACGTAGTGTCAACTTAAACATAAATATGAACAATGTATTGATTGCAAAGTTAAACCATTACAGTAGAAACAGCTTTACTGCTGCTTTTAAAGTAATAACATTAACTTTACACTGCGATGCTGAGCTACAGTGAAATGATAGAAAAGACAGATGCATTATGTGTTAGTCAATGAGCCTCATTTGCGCAAACTGGACGCACCCGCGCCTCGCTAAACGCCTCATCGGCATTTATCATGTGTAACTTCGGCCATTCTCCGTGGTGTGACTGGGACACTAACTCTGCTTGTCATCATAAACAGATAATCAGATTGTGATGTTTATTCCCGCTTTATTAATATGTGGCTGAATATGCTGCCATCCACCGTTTCGACACACAGCTCCATAACCATCTCGCAAGTGTAGATAGGCAATTACTCGTGAGGCGTAACCGGGTCTGTAACCAATCAGATAGCGCCGTGGGCGGGACATTGAGCAAGTCTGCATGCAGAGTGGTGAATACAGAGAGGCTGCGCAAAATTAACAAAATTGACTTTAATCAAACCACGTATCCGTGATAAGTTTTGTGATCCGTCTCGCCACTAGTGTAGTAGCACTGATTACTTTGAGGGGGGGATAAATTTATCCCCACCGGGGATAAAAATAATTAAGCAGAGGCAGGGATACATTGACCAGAAAGGGGGAAATCCCACGCATCCCCCCCGGCAAATCGCACCCTGCATATGTCCCCTTATTGCAGGTAAAACCCCTACAAAACCTATTATTTATTGCTTTAATGCTTTAGTGACTGTTGTGGGAATTATTATGAGTTTGTTTTATGCACTTTATTAGTTAAAAGGTAATGTTAAATTGTGTTTAATGAAAAGTAGGTCACGCGTGGCGCACGTGAACCCCCCATGTGACGATAACTTGAGCTTAATGGTTGTGGTCTTGATTATTTCTAATGATGTGTATATTAAGGTTATGGCAATGTAATGCTTATATGTATTGAACAGTATTTTTAGTTTGTATTTATACTATTAGTCGATGTGTTAAGTGACTGGTGTAAAAGTAATAAACAGTGGTTAATGTGAATCGTTGTGCACATGGCTGTTTAAGTGATGAACTGAATATCACGCAATGAGATGTAAATGAGACACACATACATACTATTAATATACATATTGCATTTGTCAATGTATGTGTTTTAATGAGAGAGAATTGTTGCGTTTGCTACCTGATTTTTATTTTTAGATCCTGCTTGCTATTACTGTTTGAATCATAATGTTTAACCGTGTAAATGTTTTTTTTTTTCAGATTTCAAATAAGATGATAGACTGGGAGTGCAGGGTGTAAAAAGCTTAATCATTCCTCCTCAGACACCACAGACTAGAACAGTGGTTCTCAACGTTATTCCTGGAGGCCCACTGCTCTGCACATTTTGTATGTCTCCATTATTTAACACACCTGATTCAAATCATCAGCTCATTAGCAGAGATCTCCATGAACTGAACTGAGGCCGGCAGATAAGAGAGACATACAAAATGTGCAGAGCTGTGGGCCTCCAGGAACGGAGTTGAGAAACACTGGACTAGAACATAGACACTGCTCAAAAATAAGTCCACTTTCATGTATGTATCCTGATTGCCCCTGCATGTTTCACACATTCGGTGAATTCAAAAGTCACCTGTGTAGAAGCCATGTAACGGATAATTCCTAATAAGTCATGTACTAAATTCTGGCAGCATCATTTTTATGTTCTTAATCTTTTTTTGTTTAATGCAACTGTGTGGTGTAAATATATGAAGTTGGCTGTTTAGCATTCCTTGCTCATTTCTCATTATATAAAATGCTGTTAAACAGTTTGAGCCTGTTAAAAGGTATGTTGTGTTGCTAGAGAATTTAATTTTAATTTTTGACAAATATTAAATGCTGTTAAATAGTTATGTTACCTTTAACCCGTTAAAAGGGTACCTTTACTTATGTGGGTTGCTAAACAGACTTTAATTTTTGACTGCAGATTGTATCACATTTGTAAATTTAAGAGAGATGTTTAATGCAACGGTCTCATGCTAGTTTAAATGTATGAAATTTGCTGTGGAGCAATCCTTTTGTGAAATAAATTGCCAAAATTGTATTACTATATATTGTGTTTCTTTGAAATTGCTGAAGCATTTTGATAAAGATTTTAGAAGTTGAGTTAACTTGATATAGAAAATAAATCATTTGCTTAGCAAGAACTCAAATAGAAAAGTTTAGTAAATGACACATTTGATTTGCAAGAAGTCAAAATATAACTGTGAAGTAAATTAAATGTTTGATTTGCAAGAACTCAAAATACACACGTTTAGTAAATGAAATGTTTGAGTTGCAAGAACTCAAAATACACAAGTTTAGTTAATGAAATGTTTGATTTGCAAGAAATCAAAATACACAAGTTTAGTTAATGAAATGTTTGAGTTTCAAGAACTTAAAATGCACAAGTTTAGTTAATGAAATGTTTGAGTTGCAAGAACTCAAAACACACAAGTTTAGTTAATGAAATGTTTGATTTGCAAGAACTCAAAATACACAAGTTTAGTTAATGAAATGTTTGAGTTGCAAGAACTCAGAATACACAAGTTTAGTTAATGAAATGTTTGAGTTGCAAGAACTCAAAATACACAAGTTTAGTTAATGAAATGTTTGAGTTTCAAGAACTTAAAATACACAAGTTTAGTAAATGAAATGTTTGATTTGCAAGAACTAAAAATGCCCAAGTTTGGTTAATGAAATGTTTGAGTTGCAAGAACTCAAAATGGACAAGTTTAGAAAATTAAATGTTTGAGTTGCATGAACTCAAAATAAAAAAGGTAATAACTAAATATTTTGGGTTAAGTGCACTTAAAATGTTTGTGTTAACTTACTTAGTACTTTCAGTTATGTCTAATTACATAGATGAGAACCAGAAACTCAAAACTTATAAGTTCTGCAATATTAAAATTAAGATCATCTTAACTCAAAAGATTTGAGGCAACTGATTACCTCAAATGTTTTGAGTTTTCCCAACTTATTCGGGTTTACAGTGTGCAAGACAAGGTATACATGATATCATTAGGTGTTTATCCTGAGATCGAACCTTAAACCTTTTGTGCTGCTAACTCAATGATTATTTATTATTTTGATCATTACTACAAGACTGAAGAAAGACAAATAAATAACCTCAATTTTCTTACTATTTGCAGTTGTGTTGATTTTATTTGTCCTTTAACCCTGCTTTCAGAAACCATCATATTTTTCTTAAATTAAAAACCATCTTCTTCATGAAGTCTAAGAGTTGCTTTGCATGCTGACAGCTCAGTGTCATCTAAACTTTTAACCATGTTTTGATTATTGTTTTAATTTAATGCGCAATGCTATTTAATAGCAAAAACATTAAAATCAGGGTCTAAAGATATTTTTAGATGTTTTGTATGCTGTGTTTATATCATAAAATAAATAAATGGGTACATTATTGCTCTAAAAGCCTGAAGAGTGTAAAGTTTAATAAAATACAATTAATCCTGGCAGTTTAAATTGAAATCTTATCCCAGTAAATGTCATAATAGCAAAACTATACCCCAACATATCATTTAATACCCTATTAAGTTTCACCTGCTGCCGGTAGAGGCGCTAATTTAGTAAATGCATCTATTGGTTGTATTCGGTGAAATCGGCAAATGACCAAAGCAATCGTATGGGTTGGAGAATGGTTGGTTAGGTTGTTTTGACCCATTGTTGGGTCATAACATTTACAATACAGTGCTGGGTTAAAAGGTACGAAGTGCAATGTTTAACTTTAACTTTTTAAGAAAAGAGTAAATAGTCAAGGCATTGTGTAAGCTTCAGAAAGATAATGTACCTGGAAACCTCAGGATTTTGTAAAAACTTTAGCACCTGACCAACTATTTTAAAACCGATCCTTTGTTCTCAAGCTGTTTTTGTAGCCTGTTTACCCAAAGGTAAATGCTGCCAGCTCTGACAAAATATAACCCGCTGAGAGAGGAAAAGAAGAACAGAGATGAGCCTGTTTGTTCAAAGGACCCTGTGTTCTTAAAGGCCAACTGGCCGACAGAAATAAAGTCCATCTAAGAGAAGCTGACCTGGGGCGGTCAGGCCTTGGATGAGAGCAGAGACACGGGAAGGAAATGTCACATCCATTCCTGGAGAGTAAAATCCTCTGGCCTCCATGCTATTGGAGAATCACACTGGTGTCAGTCAAGATTTCAGCACAGAATCTGAGCTTTCTTGGTTTACATTGCGATGATTTGCATGTTGCATTTAATAATGGATGCAGACTGCATAACTTTAGATGGATTTAGATATGGATAATCCATGCACTGTAATGGGTTGTTGTTTCAAAAGTGTGTGTTCATGCTGCATTAAAATATTTAGTTAATTGTGTACAGGTGTTCCTTTAGCTCAATTGGTGGAGCATTGCGTTATCGACGCAAAGGTCATTGGTTCAAACCAAGGGGCAACCTTCCGATCTCTCTGATGAAGCCAATACGGAAGTGACTTAAACTGCAATTCATCGACTGGCCACTGGAGGCTCCAAAAGGGAGTCAATTCCACAGACCCCAATTTTAAAATGCTTAACTTTACAGTAGAAAATAATATGTTTACAGCCTGGTACAAAAAGTGTTTTTTTTTTGTCTGTATAGCTAATTTTTCCCTTCATGACAACTGTAAGGGGGTGATTTTTTTTGTAACTCAACTATTAAATGATATTAAGCCTTAAAGTTCTGCATAATTAAGGGCGTGGCCACTTGAGTGACAGGTGAACTGCCACTGGTGTCACTAGAGTCAACCTAGGTGGGCGTGGTTTCAGCAACCAGCCAACTCAGCTTCACCCACATCCTGCCTCTTTATAACCGCAACTTTTTTACACGGTTCGGCCGTTCGTCCACACGGACACGCAGTATCAGGTCACTGAAACCGAAAATTTTTTAAAACCCCTGCCAGGGTGAGGATTTCAGAAACGCCAGTTGCAGTGTTGTCGTGTAGACAGTAAACCTGGGTTTTTGCTTTTGATTAAGGCTTCTGATTGCCCAACGTGGCTTTAAGATTAGGGTTATATCACCGCCTGCTGGTGTGGCATGCTCTTGACAGCACGTGATAGTGTGTTTTTGCGTTTTCATGTAGGCAGCGACTTCTTTTACACCGAGCATGTGTGGACAGGATTTTTTTTTTTAAACGCAGGGGGAAAAACTTTGGTTATAAAAATACCAGTGTCCATTCTCTAGGCCTTAGAATGCATAGTGTTTTTGAAACTTGTTATTTAAAAAATATAGGGCTCTATCTTACACCCGGCGCAATGCAGCGCAATGCGTGACGCAAGTGTCTTTTGCTAGTTTCCACCCTGAGCAACTATAATTTTCACGTTTAGCGCCACGTTGTTTATATAGCAAATGCATTTGCGCCCCCTTTTGTGGCCATGGGTGTTCTGGTCTGAAAACGATGTGTGTTCAGGCGCATTGTTGGCGCGTTGCTATTTTGAGGCAACTAAAATAGACTACGCCATTGACCAACAAAAACCTAGGCTGCGTCCGAAACCGCATACTGTATAGTAGGTACTGAATTAGATGAAGTACCTACTTACTTGGCATTAAAACAGTAGGTACTGTATAGTATGAATCCGAGTAGTATGAATGAGATTCGGACGTACTACATCCGCCATGTTGCTACATCACGTGACATACGTCGTCATCACGTCATGTCATTTCAGCGCGAAAACAGCCGCGTGCCTCTTCTTCTTCGTTGGATAACTCCTCGTCCGGGGCATCATGGGATAGTGAAGTGTCCATCGTATGCACACTGCAAAATCTAACCGGAAGTAGTAGGTCATCCGGGTACTTTTCGCATACTGTTTTTCGAATACTATGTATTCGGACATACTACTCGCCTCGCCTACTGCTTTTCGCGTACTATATAGTATGTAGTAGGCGGTTTCGGACGCAGCACTAGTCTAAAGTCAATGGCGCAATATGTTTTTTGTTATTTAAAGAGCACATTAGTAATATGCGCCTATAATGGGATGACAACGCGGGTTTGCTTATCACATACATGGATGCACAGCAGCACAAAAACGCCTTTAAATATGAAAGATTAAAGGATTGAATGTAAAAGATTGTTATTGAGTCTCTTGGACATAAATGAGGACCGATTATGAGACGTTAGAAGACACAAAGAGCCGCTTCACCTGCAGCCTGGTCCGCTTAGTTTTTCAGTTTACAAAATCTGTCATCTAAATAGGGATTAGACATAGCACCAGCGCAACTGGCTTTTAAAGGGGATGAGAGCTGAGACTCTCATTGGTTTATTGCACGTTTCACCCAAAACACACCCATTACTCATTAAAAAAGGACCAACCCTTTTTGACCATGCGCTCGGCGCACAAACCATTTTTCCCGTCGTTAAATTAGCAAAAGTGAATTCAGACACCCATTTAGACGTTGGACTGTGCGCTTTAGACAATGCGCTTAGATTGTTAAAATAGGGCCCATAATCCTTAAAAAATTTTTTAAATGATTTTGTGCATAAAACAAGCAAAAAAAATCTGCCAATGGGGTAAGCAAAAAATATTGAACATTTTTCTTAAACACTACATTTAAGAAAAATTGAAGAAAATTTTGCTTACCCGATTGGCAGATTTTTTTGGTCTAAAAACTAGACTTATTTTCTTGGGTCGTTTTAAGCATCTTAATTAGAGAATTTTTTGATATTTTTACTGAAAACAAGACAAAAATACTAAGAAACTTTTTTCTTGAAAATCAGTTTTTGCAGCATGGTGTTTGTTATCATAAATAAGTTGTTGTATGACTGCAGTAAGTTAAATGTAATAATAAAAACTATTAATTTGTGTGTATAATAATTCAGTTAAGGAGGCAACATTAATGCATATCATGAGTCCTACTGTGCATACTATATTGGTGCACATTATTCTCAATAAAAAGTCTTTATTATCTCTTATTACAATGTAATAATTTGCTACCCCTGAAATGACTTTGGCCGATGTCGTGAATTCCCTTTATCAACCCTTTCCTTTATACAGATCCAATAGTTTTTTATAGATGGGTTGCCATTCACATTGAGTTTTACAGTATGACCATTTATTATTATGGTGGGAATATTTAAAATTGCGATGTCCAATGTGCTTGAAATAATTTAATTTACATCATACAACACCACATTCAGCATTGATATGGTGTCTTACACATGCATGCAATCGGGTTTAAATAATTAGTGATTTAGCTGACAGTTGCATGTTGGCGTGTTGTGTGTGTGCGTGACATTAAACATTGATCCTTCCAGCAATAGAAAAAGGTAATTTGTGGTAATCATTGCCACCCGTGAAAATTATCCCCTGACTGATACGGCACTAATGACTTGATGAAATATTTATCGGTTCGAGGGTTTAATTGGGCTGTAATTCTCATGGACACCAAGTCAGTCTGTGTTTTGAGGGTCATGGAGACACTTTTTGCATAAAAACAGACACATTAGTCACATTATTTATCAATAAACAGCATTAGTAATTTACAATACCTATCCACTCAAACCAAGAATTGCTATGATTATTCATAGAGTGTGTTTGGAGAGAAATGTACCAATTCCTCTGCAATCGAAGAGCGAGATGGGAGGAGGGTATTTTGCATGACTTTGAAGGTTGTGCATAAATGACAAACGATATTTCAGAAACATTATCAACAACGCCAGCTGCTTTCCAAAGTGCAGCTTTGGGATACATTCCTGCTTCTGCGAGTAAAATGCCTGAAACGCAAAATGACCCCAATCATTCAAGCGACTTCCGGGATCTGTCACCGAAACAGACGTGCGCGTTTGATCGACATTTTGTTCATATCGATAAGAGTAACTGATAATACCACCACAAAGGCAAAAAAACGGAAGAGGATCATTTCGAAAGATAACCATCTCAGACCCCAAGCCTTGTTTACAAATTCTTCAAACGAATGCGCCTCCGAAACAGATTTCCCCTCTCTTGCTTCGACTTTGTAAGATCTGAGGCGCAAACATTGCTAAGCTATTATTTCAAAGTGAACAATTATGCTGGAGTGCGTGGCGAAGCCTGTCGGCGACTTCAAAGCGAGTCGGCCTGTCATGGCCGAATCCTTTATTTTGATAAGAGATGTGTATAATTCGCATCCTCAGATGGACGAGCCCCCCGTTTGTGTTTCAGCGCTGCATCACAAGATGTCTGCAACGGGCAGAATTGAAATTCCAGCCACACGAGCTGTTGGAGTGGTACATCATTAGGGCAGGGAAGAAATAGAAGGGCTTTGTTTGATAAGTGCGGTGAAGGGAGAAGTCTAGGCGTTGAGAGTGGTCATGGTGTGAGTGAGTGGGTGTGTGTGTATGCAGGAGAAGCTGCGGGGAGAGGTTTAGGTCACATTGTGGAGCTGGGAAGGAAAATAATAAAGTTGCACACTTTATATTTCTGGCACACACACAAAAATTCCTGTCATAATCATGGGCTGATGCTGCAAGCTAATCAATTGATTTGTGAAATGCAGTTTAGATTGACCAAACTTATGGGTCTGGAGAAGAAAAAGTGGAGAAGTGACCAAAAAAGTGACCTTAATAGTACTAATCTTTTCCTCTTGCACCATAACTGACAGGGTTGTGCAAAATTCAGAAGTTAAAGGTGAAGTGTTATGTACACTGCAAAAAAAAGACTTTCTCACTTTGTATTTTTGTATTTTATTTTCAGTAGAAATATATAAAAGAAATATATATGTAAGTGATTTTGTGCATAAAACAAGCAAAAAACATCTGCCAATGGGGTAAGCAAATTTTCTTGAATTTTTCTTGAATTTAGTGTTTAAGAAAAATATTAAATGGGGTAAACGTTTTCTTCTTACCCTATTGGCAGATTTTTTGCTTGTTTTATGCACAAAATCCCTTAAATTTGATGCTTTTGGTCTAAAAAATAGACTTATTTTCTTGGGTCATTTTGCTCATCAAGAAAAAGCATCTGTATTTAAGATTGTTTTTTATATTTTTACTGAAAACGAGACAAAAATACTAAGAAAACTTTTTCTTAAACATCATTTTTTGCAGTGTGGTAACTGGTTTTTAGACAAAAAATTAAAAATGTAAGTGATTTTGTGCATAAAACAAGCAAAACATCTGCCAATGGCATAAGCAAAAAAATCTTGACATTTTTCTTAAACAGTAAATTCAAGAAAAATTTAAGAAAAATTTGCTTAGCCCATTGGCAGATTATTATTATTATTTTTGCTTGTTTTATGCACAAAATCAGTTACATTTTATATTTTTGGTCTAAAAACTAGACTTATTTTCTTAGGTCATTTTACTCATCAAGAAAAAGCATCTTAATTTAAGAATTTTTAGATATTTTTACTGAAAACAAGGCAAAAAGTACTAAGAATTTTTTTTCTTGAAAATCATTTTTGCAGTGAAGGGAATGTCTGGCATGCATTTTGTGAACGTGAGCGTCTCTTTTATCATAAATGGTTTTAACACGTCTTTTAATAACATATTTGACATTACATTTTCAAATGATTAAACCAGATACTGTGTTTGTGACTTTTGACGTCTTGTCTTATCTTAAAACTGAAAATAAACATGTTTTCCTCGCAGAAGGTCTGCATTTGTTAAAAATAAGCAAATAAAACATTTCAAATCAATATTTAATGCTACTTACCGTACTTATGAGGTAAATAGCTGTGTAATAAACATGATACTATTTAGGAGCTGGTTGTTATCGTGACATAAGACCCTTCAGTGTGATACAAGACCCTCCGTTTTAGCTGCCTATACACTGTTTCATCAGACGCACGTGCGGTGGCGGGATTACGCATCTGGTTTGAACTTTACTTCCGGTTTCGTTTTTTTTTTAATGGTCTAACTAGTCGCAACTCTTGAACAAATACCTCGTCAAAAATAACAAATGTTTTGGGTTCTTAGGTAATCTACATGTTGTTTATTTTGCTTGTTATATAAATAAACTACTTTAAAAGGACTTTGTTGTTATTTAATCTTAGCGGAGTTTACGTAAAGTTACATGTTGACCACAAAAGCCGCTTGTTGAAGTTGTTACTGCTGAAATCGTCTATTCATTATCCCCTATGTAATATTGTTGACACTTTTTTATCTGTAAGAAAATACAGCAAACACTTACCATGACATTGATGATAATGACGGTGATGGTTCTCTTAGTTTTCCAAAGTCTGTACGTATAAGCATTTATGTATCAGCTATTATGAATCCACTGACTCTAAAGGCTTCAAAATGATCTTTCTGCATTAAAAGTAACATTCTGAAATACTGAAATAACACGGTCAAAGGACTTAAAATATGAAAAATATGTGAAACACTTTTAATCATCTGAAATATGAAACATGAGGCTGACTTGATAAAATAATTTTTCAGGCTGAGAAATTGCTTATGATGGACAAAATGATCGTCCGATAGATTTTTTTAAGATTCATCCAGAAGTTCAAAAGTTTACTTCTAAAATGCAGCTTTTGAAAATTTCAGCTTGTTTAAATTTAAAAGTAATTTCTAAAGGTTACATGCCTGACACATCAAAGTCATTTCACGAGATATTACACTCATAGCGGGTAAACATATATCTGTTTGTTCTTGATATGTATCCTTGTCTCCAGAGGTTACTGGGCGCTTGCTTTTTCATCTATTGTAACTGACAGAAAATCCTTACTGTTACATGCACGACAACCATTTTCTCTAATTTAGCTTGACAACTTTGAATCGAGACTATATGAGTTTCTGAAATGTATTTATCGCACTGACACGGACTGTCAATGAGAATTTTCAAAATCAGACAAACCAAAGGGATGCGAGTATTCTGCTTTCTTTATGTGAAGTTTCTTGATTGTTGCTCTTTTCCTAGTGCTGTGGTGATAACATCAAAAACAAGCTAATGGAAAAGATGCAGGGCGTCTTACTATGAATAAAACTACTCTAGTTATTGAACATGTCACTACTTTTAAAGCCAAGAACATTTATGAACAAAATAATCGACTGAAATGTAATGAAAGTCCACTGATGGCTACCATTATTCAATCAATAAAATAAACCCCAGCTTTTTCATATATTTGTAAGCCATTTGTAACTGGTCAAACGTCATTCAAATGCCAGTTCTCGGGTTAGTTTAAATGTCATTCTAAAGAAATTGCAAACGTTGTGAGTTGTGTGAAGCTAGAGTGTTACTTAATTCACCAGGGGGTTAAAAATTTGTTGGTTAGTATGGGCACTTACAGTAACCCCCCTGCTGGTAAAAGCCGCAGCTACAGAATTAGGCTGTCAAAGAGCATCTATTATTCATTGATGGCCATTCGAAGTAGATGTGTGCTGGCATTTTTTCCCCAAAGAAACAAAGAAAAAATTCAATACATAATAGCAGATTTTTACCACTAGTCATTTTTGGAGAAATTCTCCACTTTCATAAAAAATCCTGATAATTTACCCACCCCCATGTCATCCAAGATGTTTATGTCTTCAGTCAAAAAGAAATACATTTTTTAAGGAAAACATTCCAGGATTTTCTCAATTTAGTGGACTTTGTTGGGCATCAATGGCTGTGAGAAGTCTATGAGAAGTCTAATTTGTTTTCCCCCAAAAAGGGGCGTTGACGAAATTTACAGTCAAGTTCCCGGATGTGCCGGTAGTCTGTATACCATATGACCGGAAGTATAAAGAGATCGTCTAGAGGTGGGGTGAAGATTTGCGTTTTTGATTAAAGATTTTGAGGGCACATTGATTTTTTAAAAAAAATAATGAGGCTTACAGATAAGTAATTTGGAAAAAATACCACTGTATTTCAAAACAAATGATAGTTTTTCATTTTATTTTCATGGCGAATATAACAGTTTTGATATAGTTTAAAATTGCAGTTTTAATATAGCTTCAAAGGGCTCTAAACGATCCCAACTGAGGCATAAGGATCTTATCTAGAAAATGTACTTTTTAAACACAACTTCTTGTCTTGCAATAGCGAAGTGTGCCACTGCCCCAGTGTGACTTTACGTATTACATAATCACATCGAAAGGTCATGCGTTACATCTGTGAAATGAACACTTGCGGACCATTAAACGTACACAAAGACATTAAGTAGTATCATTGCAACAACAACAACAACAACATCAGAACGCTCCTCTTTCTCCACACTTGTAAACACAAGAGCGGTAGTTTCGCATGCGTCATGCGTTACTTTTCGACATGATTACGTAATACATCACAAGGCTAGTGCAAGACAAGAAGTTGTGGTTAAAAAGCACTTTTTTTTTAAATTAGCCATGTTTTTATCACATCAAAAACCAGTGATGGAAACGGCAAATGTCAATGGAAAATCATTTAATTCGCAAATAAAAGTTTTTACACTCGCTTGAGGTGGTTTTTGATTCATGCGAAAAAGAGTAAATGCGACTAATGGGAGATAGAAACGCACTTGTCGAATAAATTCTGACATGGCAAACATTAAACCCATGTGACTGACCGTCTAGCTCAGGGATGGGCAACTTCGGTCCTGGAGGGCCGGTGTCCTGCAGAGTTTAGCTCCAACTTGCCTCAGCACACCTGCCTAAATGTTTCTAGTATGCCTAGTAAGGCTTTAATTGGCTGCTTCAGGTGTGTTTAATTATGGTTGGAGCTAAACTCTGAAGGACACTGGCCCTCCAGGACCGAAGTTGCCCATCCCTGGTCTAGCTGTTTCAATGTCATTGTCTTTACCATATATGGGGCTCAACGTCGTCGCAATACCCTTGCTGCATTGCTTCTTCTGTCCACAGCATTAAGTTTGGCAATTACACTGCAAAAAATTATTTGTCAAAAAAATGTTCAAGCTTAAAGTCTTTTCGTAAACACTAAATAAAAAAATAAAAATAAAAAATTAGCTTACCCCATTGCCAGATTTTTTTGCTTGTTTAATGCACAAAATCACTTAAATTTGATATTGAAGTTTTCTTGGGTCGTTTTGCTCATCAAAAAATAAATAAATCTTAATTTAAGAGTTTTAGATATTTTTATTGAAAACAAGATAAAATTACTAAGAATTTTTTTCTTGAAAATCATTTTTTGCCGTGTACATGCAATCCGGTCTCCATTTTCGAAATGTGCCTTGTTTTGTTTATTGTTAGTTACTAGGTTACCAATACCACAGTCATTCGCTCAAAAAACTAATTTGATTGAAACGCACCTAATTTGCATTTGTTTCTTTTTCTTTTTCTGCAATTTTTGAAAGATTTGCTTCACGTTTGGTTGGAATCCCAGCGAATGATGCACTGCAAAAAATGACTTTCTTACTTAGCATTTTTGTCTTGTTTTCAGTAGAAATATCTAAAAATTCTTAAATCAAGATGTATTTTCTTGATGAGCAAAATGACCTGAGAAAATAATACTAGTTTTTAGACAAAAAATATACAATTTTAGTGAATTTGTGCTTAAAACAAGCAAAAATATCTGCCAATGGGGTGAGAAAGTTTTACTCGAATTAAGTGTTTAAGAAAAAAGAAATCTTATTTCACATTTTTTTTCTCACCCCATTGGCAGATAATTTTGCTTGTTTTAAGGACAATTTCACTTAAATTGTATATTATTAGTCTTAAAACTAGACTTATTTACTTGGGTCATTTTGCTCATCAAGACAAAGCATCTTAATTTAAGATTTTTTAGATATTTCTATTGAAAACAAGACAAAAATACTAAGTAAGAAAGTCATTTTTTGCAGTGTGATCGTTTTGCTAGATACGACCCATATGCCTCGGTTGGAATTGTTTAGAGTCAATAAACATCTTGGATGACATGGGGGTGAGTAAGTTATCAGAATTTGTTTTTATTATGAAAGTGGAATGTTCCTTTAAGCATGGCTACATTTCTATTCAAAATTGTCAGGATGTCCTCTGACATGACATCACAATTAGGGCTCAGGTGATTGGTCCAATAATTTCTTCATCCAGATATAAGCACCTATGATGAATGAATGACCCTCTAAGTATTATAAACCTATGTGATCATCTACCGTAGCCAAACAACTGTTATTTTATTCAACCCTATGCTTCTTTTGGAGAGGCTATGAGATGCACCTCATCGCTCTTTTGCAATGAACAAGTCGGACAAAAGGCACTGCTGACACAAACTGCCACCGAGATTAGACTTTCGTATCGAATCTTGGGCTACATCAACGAGAGTTCAGAAATCCAATTCTACAGACATGGGTGGCACAGGAGAAATCAATCACAGATCGCATTAACCAGCTGCGATTCTATGATTGCTTCTATATCGGCCATTTCACACCTGGGCCTTCTAGAAGCACAGAAGGATCCCACACCCTTACTTAAATGACACAAAGCTGAGAATAATGACCACTATGAATAACAAACCCAGCACGCCGTAAACAGGAATACCTTGCTGCTTTTTCCTCATTCCTGATGGGCTCAGTACCAGAGGAAATGTTGTAACCCGAAATGCCTCACTGTAATTCGGTATACCCGACACCTTTGCTCTCAGCCAATGTGGGCCCAATATAAACCACCTATGATGATAGTTGGCAGTGGTAACCCATCATTCTCTTGATTTATCTTCTGTCAGTCGGAAGAAAACACTGACCTGCTATGGTGATAGTTTTTTTAGTTCTTTGAAACAGAATGTCACTGGAGGGAAATAGTGGGCGTGGCTTGTGTTTCTACTGCACTGCAAAAAATGACTTTTTTACTTAGTAATTTTGTCTTGTCTTCAGTAAAAATATCAAAAAATTCTGAAATTGAAATGTATTTTCTTGGTGAGCAAAATGACATAAGAAAATAAGTCTAAATATAAACTTTAAGTAAATTAGTGCAATCAATAAAATATGAAACCCTGCCACCCTGAGAAAATTAGGCGTTTCTTTTAGAAAGGGAACTGGCATCAGAGTGACAGAGTTGAAAGGGGCGGATGTCAAGCTGACATCATCAGCAAATAATCACCCCGGAAGGGCGGAGGTACATTTTCAGATTTTGATTGAAGTTTAAGGGCACATGAATTAAAAGAAAATGACTTACACGGATAACTTGTTTATAATAAACAGTGCAATATTACATTAAAAAGAAAGAATTGTCAGGTTTGACTTCATCGGGATTTTAAAGGTTTTTAAGGGAACAAAATATTACTCTTATTGGTTCATGTGTGTCTGGTCGTGACCTCCAGTTTTGGACTGTGCGGTTTTATAAAGAACCTTCAGAGCCTTTCTGATTTACTGTACAAAAGGTTCTTTGTACACTGCAAAAAATGATTTTCACGAAAAAATTCTTAGTATTTAGTATCTGAATTTAAATATCAAAAATATCAAATTGAAGTGATTTTGTGCATAAAGCAGGCAAAAAATATGCCAATGGGTAAGCACATTTTTCATGAATTTTTCCTGAATTTAGTGTTTAAGATAAAAAAATTTTGTCTAAAAATTAGACTTATTTTCTTGGGTCGTTTTGCTCATTAAAAAAGCATCTTAATTTAAAAAAAAAAATAGATACGTAGTTTTTGCAATGTAGTTAAATAAAAGTTCTTTAGATTATAAAAAGGTGCAAAAGAAATGGTTCTTTCAAAAACTTTTGACTGAATGGTTCTTTGAGGAACCAAAATGGTTCTTCTTTGGCACACTGCAAAAAATGATAGTGTTTTTGTCTTGTTTTCAGTAAAAATATCTAAAAATTCTTAAATTAAAATGTATTTTTTAACCCTCAAGAGTTCCTTAAAAAACTTAAGTGTTCCTAAGGCCACAAAATGACACCTTCCCAAAAACTGCTCTAAAAATATCATACGTCAATATTTTTTTTTTTTTTCATTTTAAACGATGCAGTCTTTTAGAACTACTTCTGCCTGAAACATACATATCAAATATTAATATAATTTGTGCAAATTTTAACCCTTTATATGCCTGTTTGTTTACATTAGCCCATGTTTTTTTAACAGAAAAAAAAACAAAAAAACTAAATATTTTCCAAAAAACACATTTAAACCACCATGTGATTATTATTATTATTATACTCTGAGATGGGTCAAAGATTGTTAGCAACATTGATTTTCATGCATTGTTATTTTTTGAACAAGGTCAGCTTTTATAAAAAACTTTCTTAAGTGTTCCTAAGGCCACAAAATGACACCTTCCTAAAAATTGCTCTAAAAATATCATACGTCAATATTTTTTTCCACTTTAAATGATTCAGTCTTTTAGAACTACTTCTGCCTGAAACATACATATCAAATATTCATTACATTTGTGGAAATTGTAACCTTTTATATGCCTGTTTGTTTACATTAGCTCATGTTTTTTTAACAGAAAAACAAAAAACTACATATTTCCACCCAAAAAAACATTTGAACTACCATTTGATTATAATTATTGTTAGACCTTAGGATGGGTCAAAGATTGGAAGCAACATTGATTTTGATGCATTGTTATTTTTTGAACAAGGTCAGATTTAATACAGCACTCACACTTGTGATCCTAAGGCCAAAATGACACCTTCCCAAAAACTGCTCTAAAATATCATACATCAAAAAAAATTTCTCCTTTAAA
Organism: Paramisgurnus dabryanus; assembly: GCF_030506205.2. Taxonomy (NCBI): domain Eukaryota; kingdom Metazoa; phylum Chordata; class Actinopteri; order Cypriniformes; family Cobitidae; genus Paramisgurnus; species Paramisgurnus dabryanus. The sequence continues at coordinate 18,213,203 of NC_133359.1, read as the reverse complement.
CGATTAAATCTTTTAACACTACTTCTTCCTGAAACATACATATCAAATATTAATTAAATTTGTGGAAATTTTAACCCTTTATATGCCAATATGTTAACATAAATCAAACCACAGTGTTCGGCTGATGTTCGTGAAACCTTTTGTGGGATATCGTACCCTGGATAGTGACCTGTCCTCATTTCTCACTCCAGTGGCTGAGGGCTGATTCATTTTTTATCTGTAAACACCGGTCAGATTGAGCAGCCCCACACAAGCCTGCAGTTTCTCTGTCTCAAGATCTCTCCAGTCTATGACTGTCTCCCATGTAGGTTTGTCATGGCCCCAATATGCTGCAGGATTTTATCCATCAGCATCAATGAAAAGCTTCAAGTCAGGGCTCTGATTCGGGCAGTGGCGTGTGTGAGCCCTGGGATCCAATCTCTGGCTGCTGGGAAGTAGCGGAGCGTCTCCATGTTTGTGGGAGACCAGAAGATTTTTCAATTTTTGACGTCCATCCTGCCGCCACTTCATCCATCTCCTCTCCGCTCTCACCTTCTGACAAGTCTTCTGAAGATCCCTCTAATGAATTAGACTCCAGCTGGTCTACTTCCACCTCTGAGGCCTCCGTGTCGACCTCAGAATCCTCGGAGGAAGATGAGGAGCCATCCTCGCTCTTGAAGTGCATGATTATTTCTAGAGCCTTATGAGTGCTGTAATGCCTTGCCATTTTCACTCCTCCTGCTATATTGTTTATACTTATAGCAGTGTACTTGCATAAACAACATGAGCGAGAACCAAAATGAAGATTGATTTTGTTTCAGTTCTGGCCTCTGATCGTTTTTATTACTGAATTAGTTTATAACGCAGAATGTGCCCTTCAAAGAGAGAAGAATTTGGATATGTTGAATATGCCCCCCTGCCCCACTCAACACCGACTCCACCCCGACATCACCCGCACCCCCTTACCACTCAGACACACTTTTTTTACACACACACCAATTTTCAACATTAAAGGTTTATCTTTTCAGTAGCTAACAGCAAAAATTGTGACATTTTGATGAATGCATGAAATGGTAAAAGTAGCGCAACCTGGTGGACAAGTATAAAAATTAAAACTTCAATGCCAGTAGTTCAAAATGATATATTGACATAAAGGTATGTATTAGTTTATGTTAAGATAAATGGGGGGGTCAAAAATTGTAGTTATAATGGTTTTCAGTGGGGCAGTTTTTGTCCTTAGGAACACATTAGTCGGTTTTTGCGTAGCTTAGCCATTTTAAGCTAATTTAAAAAACTGAAACCAAAATTCTAAAATATATCAAAAATTATTAACCTTTGGCAAATTTGGGCAATATTCAATCATCACAGTCAATATGGTTTAAAAATCAAAATCAAAATGGCACAAAATGTCCCTATAGGAACTCTTAAGGGTGAGCAAAATGACCTAGGAAAACAAGTCTAGTTTTTAGACAAAATTTGTGTTTAAAAAAAGCAAAAAAATATATTTTTGCCAATGGAATAAGAACAATTTTCAATACATTTTTTCTTATTACATTGGCAGATTAATTAATTTATTTATTTATTTAAGTGTTTATAAAAAAAGTAAACTTATTTTAAGACTTTTTTCTTATTCCATTGTCAGATGGATGTTTTTTTTTTTTTTTTTTTTGCTTGTTTTAAGCACTAATTTACTTAAAGTTTATAATTTTTGTCTAAAAACTAAACTTTTTTTCTTAGGTCATTTTGCTCATCAAGAAAATACATCTTAATTTAAGAATTTTTAGATATTTTTACTGAAAACAAGACAAAAATACTAAGTAAGAAAGTCATTTCTTGCAGTGCATTAATGAACCCTTTATTTTTTATTATTATAAAAAAACTTTTTTCCCTAACTTGTGTGCTGCTCATGTAAAGTGGCAAGTGAAATTCAAATTGCACACGGACTGTAGTGAGGATACACAGTGATTTCATCTGTTTGGAATTAGCAGCGGGGCTAATCAAGAAGCGATCTGGGAGCCATACATCCGCCCTTCGCGCGATATCGGCCTCATTTTTAATTAGTTCTATTGGCTCAGCGAGAGTGGATTTTCTAGATCATTTATTTTTTCGTCCTAAAACATCCAATTATTCACTCTATGGGGCCCTATGATGACTGCCATAATTCCAGACCCTTTTTATCGAGCAAGTCGCAAGGCCTTTCTTAATTAAGTAAGATGCCTATTTCCATTTACTTCAACCTCCCAGAACATTGGCTGTGAAGGCGCATTCCTGCGAGTCTCGTGTTGAATAAATCAAGGATAATAAAGTGTGGTCTTAAGAATAATGTGTGTGTGTTAGAAGCAACGATCTATATCTCACAGTCCACGTCTTGCTAGGTAATAATGCATTATGCAAATGATAAACCTCTGCAAATCCTATTAAAGGAGATAACATACCATTAAAATGTAAGTTCTTTATGTATCAACTCTTTAAAACGTACATCAGAGGACATGGTTTGAATAATAAAGGTCGATTTTGATATACAGTCTTTACGTATTCAGCGTGTATACATTGAAAGGAAACAGCACTACATTAGCAGCCCCCTTGACTTTCACGGTTGAATGACAACTCATCTAGTTTGTTTTCTTGCGTGCGTTTGCGTAGATTATAAAATATCCTTTGCAAAAATCTCCATAATCAAGTACAGTTTGAGTCGCTTTGTAAAATGAATATTTTCACATCGCTTCAAAGTTCTACGTGAACTTTTTTGTCATTACAGGTAGACACGTTTTACAAAGCAAAAATAGAAAAAGTATTACCCACAGGTTTTAGATTAGGATGAGTCTAATGCATAATAAAAGCCATAACAAAGATTCATTTGACTGGTATTCAAATGGCTTGTGGTTTAAAAGTTCACGAAGAACCGTCGGCCCCTTTGACACCATTGATCTGATTGTGCCGTCGTGTTAAATAAACAGAGCGAGGCCAGGTGGCAAAAATAATCCTATCTTTCATAGAGGATTATGGGAGTGATTATCTGGCAATAAATCAAAGTCGCTGGATATTAAGTTGGCGTGGCCACCTGAGGCCCACTTCTCGCTCGCTGCTAACAATTACCATGACAAAGAGATGCTCGCTCGCTCTCTTCCTCTCCCTCTCTCGCACACTCTTTCACCTTTGCTAAAAAGTTGTTAGCCGAAATGACTTTGGATATTTGTCTCCTAACTCGTTTGGTGTGCAAATGGATGTTCTGACAGTCTCCCATGGGTCGCAAAAAAGACACGTCCCGATCATCGGGGTTCAGAAAGAGACGAGAATGAATAATTATGAGAAATGGCTTCGATCACTGTACACACATTTCGTCTGCTGTTTTCTGAGTGAAGAGATTAATGGCCATCCGTAAGAGTGAGGAACACCTGCTAACTATTCATCAAATCAGACTGATTCTGGCAAGCAACTTGTTTGGGAAGTTTAAGTATTATAATGTATTAGAAAGCAGCTGTAGGGCATAGAAAACACCCAAGTTATATAAGTTACAGTATAAGTTAGGCTACTAAAACAAAAGTACATGACTACTTAATCCAACTTGCCCTTGTTGCTAAAAGTTTGATAATGCGTTTACTGCTATGGGTGTGGGAGAGGTCTTACAAGACCACTTAATCCCTCCTCCTCCTAAAATTCACTTTCAAGGTTATTTGTGGCTGTACTATGATTATCGTAGTTATGATCATTATAATCATAAGCATAATAATCATTAGTATAATAAATTATTTTATAATTATTCCTGTCTGGCTTTGCTCAATTATAGGGTTGTCTGATTTGGACTCGAACTTTTTTGGCAGGAGTTTAATGCTTGGCAGATGAGCGCCAATATCATAAGTGCTGCATCTGAAATACAGCAATGAATTTAACTGAAACTGAATCTGAAAGAGGTATTGTGTATTAAAGAAATAGTTGAGAAAGCAATGCATATATTTTTCTGAATCCTTAAAAGTGAACTATACTGGCCGATTGTTGCTTTTAAAAAGGACAGCTTAAGAATTATTTGCTGAAGGTAAGAATACAGTGCGAGCAGAGGTCGAAAGTGCAAATAATACTATTTTTGTTCTGCCCGTTCGACTACATAACAGCTTGTGAAATAGCCTAACAGATCAGTTCTGACTCACTACCCAACTCAACCGGCTCACCTTTGGGTCAAAGCACGATCGGGTCCAGCTCTTCAATTTCCCATTAGCCTGTGTGAGGTCACAGCTCTTTGTTGCTGTATTCGTGTTTTTGCAGTTTTAGTACACTTCTGTTGCTTATTTTAACCGGCGGGGATGTTGGACATCAATAAAATTGTGCAGAACATCAAGCTTACTTGGGTGGAGCGATGCCTATGTGTTTTTGCATTACACGTGAGCCATTAAGCTTGCATTGATCCACATCTCTGAGATGACGTCACAAGTTGTCGGGAGCTTGCCTGGGGGAGTTATTTTCCAAGGCTTTCCTGATTTTGCCATGTGGTTGATGTCCTCAGGGAAACATTACTGTATGTTGACCCTGGGACAACATTTTATTCAATCAATCAGATTTAAGTTTAGAGTTTGTTTCAAGTTCAAGCTTATACTGTAGCTCAGGGGTTCTCAAAGTTTACATTCAAAGGTCCAAATCTGAATTCCCATAATTTTCATAGGTCCGGAAAAACTTTATGTAAATCATTTGTTTATATAACAAATCAACACAAATAGTTTGGGAAAAACATAAGTGTATTTTGCATTTAAAGTAAATTTAAAAAATAAAAATAAACACAAGAAATATGCCAAAAGTAACCAGGTGCAAAATACAGAGAAACCTTATTAGAGAAATGGCACAGTTTGTTCTCCATCATATGCATAAACCATGGCAAAAAAAGTGTGGTTGGTAGGCAGAGACACGCCAAAATTAGGGGTGCACCTATAAATTGATGCTTGCTATGCTTCTCAATGAATTACGGTGAAATGCCGCTACATCCAAAAGCCAGGGGGCGCTCTGTATAAAGATTACGTATGCTGAGTGTTGCTTTTTTAAATGCATGTTTTAAACGACTCAAACCAACAGTGATTGGTAAGGACTGATCAAAATCCGTAGTGCATGAAGTAGCTGTGCATGATATCTGGGTGTGATGGCTACAGCGTCACACAGGAAATTTTTAAATAACTCGTTTTATTTTCGGACTAGGAATACTCTTAAATCTAAAAAGAAAAAAAAAACTAAACAAATGGTTTACAAGTTTAATATGCATTTGTAAAATAGCAAATGCACACATTTAATCAATCACATAGAAATGAATGCACTTGTAATATGAAGTGGACGCGGGTCCGGATCAAGTTCCCGTCGGGTCCGGATCCGGACCGGAGTCCGGACTTTGAGAACCCCTGCTGTAGCTGCTTCTAGAATCTAGACGATTGTTTATCACTTATCATTTTTGTCTGATTTTAGGGTTCAGTTATGGTTAGGGTTGGTGTAGGTTAAGGTTAATTTACAAAAAAAATATGTTGCCCTGAGGACATCTCTCACTTGACAAAATCAGGTCGAGCCAGGACAAGGAGTCAGCACCTCTTCCAAGTACAGTAACTAAACAAATATAAGAAAATATAAATATTATTAAATATTATATTAATATCTTACCCAATAGAAAAAAGTGTGCTGCGCCTAAATGTCTGCTACATTCATCAAACTGTTTTTTGTTGTTTAAAGTGCACCTATTTCATTGCTTAAAACAATGTTGTTTTGTGTATTTGGTATAATAAAATGTGTTTGCGTGGTTAATGGTTAAAAAACACATTATTTTCCACATACCGTACATTTTTGTAGCTCAAGATCTACATATCTTCCTGAAATGCACTGATTCATGTACAAAACTCAGTGATTTGAAAAGCGCTAGACCTGTATGAGTCGTGACTCACTCGGATCTTTCACCCGGATCTTTAAATTAACTCATGATTCGCGAGTCTCTAGTATCATTAACCCGGATCAGTTGAGTTAGGGTGACCATACATGGACGCATCCCATCCAGGATTTTGTGTTCGTCTTCCGGAAGTCGTATTTGTCGACCGCATACGTCATAGAGGATTATTATTATTACAGAAAATCAACCGTTATATTTTAGGTAAGAATGAAACTACGATTGTATATCTTATGTTTTTAACTGAATGGTGTATGCGGTCAACAAATACGACTTCCGGAAGACGCACCGAAATCCTGGACGGGATGCGTCCGGGAAGAATGGCACGTATGGTCACCCTAGTTGAGTCCTACTACAATTCAATGTAAAACCATAAACAGCGCCACCACACACACAAACCTCTTTCAACATTATTGATGAGACTTTGCTCGCTCTACAAATCCACTCGTAAACGGCTGATTTCCACGAGAACTGACCTGAGATTCTCACTCAGAGCCGGAAACATTGCGGACATGCGAATCTGCGATGTTTCCGGCTCTGACTCGAGAATCTCTCAACTCGTAACCGGCTGAACCGCGCAAACTGATTCTTGATTCAGAGCCGGAAACACTGCAGATTCGCAGATCTGCCGGAAACATTGCAGACTCGAGACTGCAATGTTTCCAGCTCTGAGGATCTCGAGTCGCCCGGATCAGCCGGTTACAAGTGGGTCTGTACTGAGTTTCCTTGGCGATTTAGTAATACTGACTCAAGTGACTCCCAAAACCCGGAACACTTTCGTGAGTGACTCACACACAGGCTGTGACATTTAACAGTGTATAAGATGAACTCTTTGGTACCAATATGTACCTCTTGGTACTGCCCTAGTGTCAGCTAGAGATTATTTTTTGACCATTTTTTTCTGACTATGTAAAATATGGGTTAGAATATCCTGGTAACTGAACCCAACAGGTTAGATTGGTCCATATTTACTACCTGTATGCGTTGAAACGACCCAGCATTGGTGTAGAGTGTAAACATGCAAAACTACGGTATTACAGTATCAGTTTCTTGATGACAGTGTGAAGTAAATGCTGGCTTAACCCACATCTTTAACCCAGAATCTACTGCATGTAAATACAAAATAGAACAGAAACATCAATTTCGACCAAAAAATAATACAAATAAACCCCAAACACAGCAAGGGTGCGACTGCAGTGCACAATATCATTTTGTGTACCGCTGGGTGACAAACATTTACAGCTCGTACGCCGAGGTGATTTATTAGAGGAAAATCCAACCACCTAAACCTATTCACATTGTTCTGAAGCAACAGGGCATGCTGGGTCCTGAAAAAGAGGCATGTTCGAAAGGTACAAAGATAAAATGTCAAACGCTGGGGGTGGGAGGGCGGCACAAGCGCTCAGGTCTATCGCCCCAGCGGGAGACCCTACGGACATTGAGCACACAATCTGGTTGGGGGGCTGGCATCGATCATAGTGACAGTATCTGCCACTTGTAACGTCGGAAATAACAACTCTTTCAAAACACTGCGGCGGGGTGTCACGGCCCCGTGTCGGATGAGAGAAAGTCATTTTTGAGAAGCTACCGAAAATCTGTTTTGAACACAAAGCCTTAAAGGGCAATTTACTTTATTCCTTTGAGGGCTTTTTGTTTGAAACTGTCTTTGAATGTTATAGAAGATTTATTCCTTTTTTGTTATCCAGTAGAAAAAGACAAATGAGTACAATCCTTGTGCCGTATTGCTGTACGCTTTGCAGTACATATTTTCTATAAAAGTCACATAAGGCATAAAAATCTTTTCAAAGTCGATTTGTTTGCACAACAGAGAGAGAATCTGTACCAAAAAGCAAAACTTTTGGTCAGCGTGGTTCTTGAGGTAAAAAGATTAAAGATATTTTTTTTCTTTCAGCAGTACAAATCAAGTACGCAGAACATCAATTTTGATGCTTCTCACAACAGCTACCACTTTGATATACCTGTACCACCTGACTACACCTTACACAAGATATAGAGAATTCTCATATATCTATAGGCTTTCTTTATTAGTTTATTACCGTGTCTTTAGTACAACTAAGATCTTTGTCATGAACATATGTTGCTCAAGCTAAATAAGCAATTATGGCCTAATGTGATTACAATTTTTCAAAATAAAAGAATTCAAACAGCTGGTACTGTGACACGTTCTCATTAATCATCTGAAATATCAAGTTAGATTTAAAGAGGTAATCTGATAATAGATTTCTGTCCATCTCTATAGTAAATGCATATGCATGACTGGGTGCAACAGAATGCAACTGAAACCCAAGGGTGAGTTTTGATTATCTTTTGAACTTCCAGATTCAGTAAAACTCCACATTTGTGTCAATTTCCTTCTCTTAAAGGGACACTTCACTTTTTAGAAAAAATTCTCATTTTCCAGCTCACTTAGGGGCTGTTTACACTTGGTATTAAGATGTGTTTTCATCGATCAGATCACAAGTGGACGAGAGAGACACATTACGTTTACACCTGGTATTTAAATCCATCTCTTTTGTCCACTTTCGACCGCTTCTGTCCTGAATACTGTGAGGGGATGGTCTGTCGAGATGGTGGGCGAGTCTCTCTGCTGTCATTCAAACCCGAGCGGGAGTAATTATGAGTTTATATGGACGCAAACTAATATTATGTCGGCGTCAGCTGCCTGTTTAGCAAGTAAACATGCTGCACAGAGTTTTGTACGTGTATATGTTAAAGCTTTTACTGAATTTTCAGCGCAATTTTCAGCGCAATATGAAATAAGATCGCGCAAATATCACACGCTTTCAAAACGAAACTACCGAGATCAGCCGCTTTAGTTTTATCAATGAAAGGCTTAAAATAGCGCTGTTCGCGGTGTGTTCACGGCAGATGTCAGAAAAATACGTAAAACTTGAGTTTAGTACCTCAGATTAGATAAATGGGCAGAGAGAAGGCGGTCGCGTGTGGCTGTTCGAACACATTCAACCACATGTGCGTTTACACCACAAAAGCAATCCGATCAAAAGGGGTTTCGACTACCTCTGAATGTGGTTGAAAGTGGTCGAAAGTGGACGCGTTCAAAACGTTTTGAACACCGTTTTCACCTGGCATGTTAATGCCAAGTGTAAACAGCCCCTTATCTGGGCAATGAAGACTGTTGACCACTTCTGACCTCTTTTCAGATGCAAGTTTTGTATTTCATTTGGAAACCAAGGTTTTAGAGTCTGGAGGAAGGGTGGAGATGCTCATAGGCCAAGTTGCTTGAAGTCCATGGTTAAGTTTTCACTGTCTATGATGATTTAGCGTGCAATGCCATCTGCTGGGGTTGGTCCACTGTATTTTTTGAAAACCAAAGTCACTGTACCCATTTACCATTTACCCATTTATGCTGATTTCATCTTCCAGCAGCATTTGGTACCTGCCCACACTGCCAAAAGCACCAAAAGTTGGTTAAATGACCATGGTTTGGGTGCGCTTGACTGGTCAGCCAACTCACCAGACCTGAAGACAGAATCTATGGGGCATTGTCAAGAGAAAAATAAGAAACAAGGTAGCAAAAAATGCATATGAGCTGAAGGGCACTGTCAAAGAAACATGGGCTTCCACACCACCTCAACAGTGCCACATCGCCTCCATGCCATGCCGAAATGAGGCAGTAATAAAAGCAAAAGGAGTACATATACGGTAAATTAAAATACTTTCTAGAAGGTCAACAATTCAGTAAACTTTTTTCTATTGGTCATATGAAATATTTACATTTGTTGAGATGAGTGAATTGGTGGGTTTGTGTTAAATATGGGCCAAAATCATCAAAATGTAAATAAAAAAGACTTAAAGTAGTTCAGTGTGTGTGCATTGACTTTATTTAATACATGAGTTCCACAATTTGGTCCCACAACTTTCCATGCCATTCTAATTTACAAAGATGCACCTTTAAATATATATATATATATATATATATATATTTTTTTTTTTGGAGTCTGCACGTATAATATTGGCACTCTGCCAAGCATTAAACTCCTGCCAAAGGGGTTTGAGCCAAAACCAAACATCCCTTACATTAAAGGCGGAGTCCACGATGTTTGAAAAACGGTTTGGAAAAGGAGACGGGCCGACTACCAAAACACACTTATAGCCAATCAAATCAAATCAAATGCCGGGTTGCGTATGTGTGGGGCGGGTCTATCAACAGAAGGTCCAGATTCTATTGGGGTAGGGGCGTGTTTGTTTAGGTGATTTCAAATATCAACATTGGCTTTCAAACATCATGGACTCCGCCTTTAAGCCAACCCAGCCAGACAGGAGTAACGTATGCAGGTACCTTGTTCACACCCTGGAAACCCATAAGTACTTCACACCAGTGGATCTTAAACATGGCGGGCGTGCCCCAGATGGTGTCAGGGGCCCCCGTTTTATTATATTTTATTATTTATCATACATTTTGTGTAATTAAACCTTATAAAAAAAGGCTGCTAACCAACAACAGTACATTGTGCCGTTTAATATGTTTTGTTTAATTCAAATTCATTGAGATTGTTTTATGTCATAAATTATCTTTTGGGGTGAGGGGGCGCAAAGGGATGCAACCTAAACGAGGAAGTGAAAAGTTTGGTCTACACTACACTTGTGTTGGCGTTTTGCCCCAAAAATCGATGATAGCTATAAACAGATCATTCAAGGCAGAGCCAACCAGTTAACTTACAGTATTACTTCCACGAGGACACCAAATAGAAAGCAGAATCTATGAAATATGCAAGATGACCTTACTTCGTGTGTCTATTGACCCTTGAAAGACATTTAAGGTTCGTTACTGGAGTCAAGGCCTGCTGAGAATGTGAATGAATGAATCAGTCCAATATATTACATAAAAAGAAAGATCATTGAAGGCACACACATTGCACTTGCCAGGCCATTACCAATACTTGATCAAAAAATATCAATAATCAATGCAGTAAGGAGACATCGGTAGTTCTGTATTATATAAATGAATGTTGAGTTGACCTGCAATGTCAGAGGTGACGCAGAGATCATTACATTAGTGGATTAACAGGCCTGGCCTTATATCTTCTAGCCTTCTTCACAAGCCTCCTGTCATTTTAAAGGACAATGCCTCCAAAAACTCATTACCCAATTCAATATGCAAATGATTCGATTTTCACAGAAACCCAGTTTCCCCGGATTACTTTGCTAGGCCCCCTGAGGGCAGCGTCTAAGACTCAATTCTGTAGCTCAGCGAATCGATACCACCGTGCCACAGTCAGCATATGTCAGAACTTCTAATGCACTGGGGAGCAAGACACCAAAGTTCTTGCCTTGATGACCCAAAACCCATCATTGGCCGATCTGTTACACAATGCCATAGAGGAAACATTTTTGGCTGTATGGTTAAATAAAGATCCTTTAACTACTAAAGAACGTTTCTGTTTTACAAAAGGTTCTTTGCAGTGGATAAAGGAAAATAAATGGTTCTTCTACATAGCTTTACTGTGAAGAACTTTTTGTACTGTAGCACTGTTATTTTTACATCTACTTTAGCATCTCCCACTCTTTGCAAAGAAATCATTATATTGTAAGAGTTGCATTTTGCTCGCTGGCAATGAAGAATCATTCCTACACCTGAATATTATTAACCCACACAATTCTTTCAAATCATCCAGACCGGTTCTTCACGCTTCTTCACCTTTCTTGAGAAACATTTTGAGACATGAGGAAAACCACAAGGCATCTGTGTATATCTCCGAGCGCCTAATTCATCACTGCCGGAACATTCTGGGGTTTCCACCAGAAGCATATGGAGTTCGACAGAGGTGGCATTGACGGATGCTCTGTGGGCTGCGTTTACAACCCAGGAGTTTCTAATACTCAGTAAATTTGTTTTACTGTAGGTCTGTTGTTTTGTCCTTATAACAACCAGCAATTTTCAGAACAATCGCTCACAGGGGATTTTTTCAAATCATTCGATGACCTCCGAAGAAGTCTTCTCGGATCGAGTGCATTTGTCATGTAGCAAAGAAGAAAATCTACTAGGAATAGCTATAGAGTTTTAGCATTTATTCTTCATTATTGAACTTTAGATGGATTATAACAGGAATAGTGGCAGACTCTCATCTACAGTATGATATGTGTAGTCTACTGATAAAAGGCTTAAAGTATGAACTCTCATTATGTTCAAGGTTTTTGAGAACTTCATCTTCAAGACACACTGCTTTGATTCGTCAAGTATAGTGTTATAATAAATTGCAATGAAGGCGACAAGTGTAAAGATTGATGATTTTACAAAAAAAGTGTCATACTTACTATATTTTTTCGTATTAAATCAATCACTCCGAACCAAAATCCAGTTCATATTGGGAATTCATGTGAAATTGTATCTTAAGGGTTCAAAAAAGTTTTCCAGTGCATGAAAGCTAATACATACAGTACATTTGAATGCATATTGTCCAGTCAATCATAACATATCTTGAGGGGTATTCAAAAACTAGGAACAAATTCAGTTTCATTTCATATTACCATAAACTCTTTGCATATTTTTGCCAAAAGTGAATTTTGATCAATCTCAGGGCATTTGTTACGACCAATTTCCGAACACATTGTTGAAGCAAGGCATATTGTTCAATGAAATCATCAATCGCCGCTCTCTAATTCGCATGTGATTAAGTAGAGTAATATTAATTAGCTCATTATAAATGCTGATGATCAACGTCCTAGCAGTAAAACCTCTAATGGTGAAGTGATTACTTTTGACATATTTTCCCATCTGAAGCTATTTGTTTCCCACCCTTTGAAGAGAACGCGGTAAGTTTACCACGCAATTACTTTCCAAAAAAAACACAGACCGCACACGTGCACGCTAAAACGTCCAGAAATGGCAACTAAAGTCATGCAGATATTTAATTCTCCTTTGCCCATGTGTGATTTATAATCCTTGTTTCTAGGCTTAATGCTATTTGAGAGCCGGGTGGCAAAATAGAGACAAATGGAGGGTCGAGAGCATTAAGAGGAATTAATTAATCGCGAAGAAAAAGTGAAATTTGTGATATTGGGAGTTGAGGGTGAATTTATTACGGCGCAAATCTCAGGGTAGGAAAGGAGTGCCAAAAGCCATTAGAATTAAGGAAATAAAGGCTGGCTTCAGTGCTCACGTGTCACGGGAAACAAAGTGAATGCTAATCACGCTGAGTGCCTCTCTGTGCAAATGGAAGCAGTTACTGCGGTTTAGTTGCGAGCTGCCTTCTCGTGTTAATAGCTAATTACGTCGAGCTCGTGACAGAGACCTCCGTGTAAGGAAGGTCGGGAATGAGCAGCAGTTTGGTCCGTCGAGCACACGCGACTCTGAATGCCAAGCTGCTGATTAGAAATGCACACAAATAAATATCCGAGCAAATACAGTTCTTCCAAATGACCATCTGCAAGGCATGATGCCGGAAAAATTTACATTATCGGATAACTAGATGCAATGGCATTGGTGTATAATTTTACAGTAGGTTTGGTGGCGTTTCTGCTAATAAGATTCACAACAATCCTCACAGATGCAATTAAACCGACGGTTCGAGGACATATATGTGACCCGTCACGGAAACCAGGGACTCAAGTCGGCAGCACAAGTTTCGAGAAAATGAGAAACAAAGTTTTTTTTTCGAAATTTGTGATTTTCGTTTTATTGCAGAATCTGTTAGTTGAGATCACGAAGAAGCCTCTCCATGTTTGAGATAGCAGTTTTTGTATATTTAAAAGCGTACATTTTGCGGTTAAAATAGGCTTGTTTTTCCGGAGATTCTAGCATGCAGCGGGGGGCGTCATTATCTGTGTGTATATTTACATACTGTATAAGCTTGTGTTTTCGCCTCCGCCCCCAAAGGGAACAGCGTGACTACTAAATAAGGATAGTTCGCCCAAAAATGAAAATAATGTAAGTAATGACTCACCCTTATGTCGTTCTAAACTCGGAAGACCTCCGTTCATCTTCGGAACACAGTATAAGATGTTTTATCGTTAGATTTAGTCCGAGAGCTTTCCCCTTCATTGAAAATCTATGTATGGTTTCCATGTCCAGAAAGTTAATAAAAACATAATCAAAGTAGTCCATGTGACATCAGTGGGTCAGGAAGATTGTGTTGATGCATCGAAAATACAGTTTGGTCCAAAAATAGTAGAATTACGACTTTATTCAGCATTGTCTTCTCTTCCGGCTCGAGCGTGAAGTCACGTGACTGTAGTGACGCGCTGCCCTGTTCCTCAGACATGTTTGCTAAGTTTTTTTTTTTTTCAAACTTATAGCCTGCGTCTCCCCAGACTGTAAAGCTCGGGCGCACAAAACAAAATAAAAATAAAAAAAGCTGGGGCGGAACAAATAACAGTCAGCCGCATCGTACGTCAGCCGCGTCACTGACTTTATGCGGCGCCGCAGTCGGATGACGTCAAAGTACCGCGAGAGCTCTTCAAGAAATCTTACGGAGTAGTTTAATTTCGACTCGCTCTCGCGGTACTTTGACGTCATCTGTATGTCAGTTCTTGCAGCGCAGCATGAGTCCAAACACACAGAAGTTACACAGATATAGTTGTATTCTTCATATAATTGGCTACATGTTTTGTCTATCAATATTTTCCATGAAGTCATTGGCTGATGGAGAAACGAGCGAGCCATTGGTAACCTCTCTAAAGGATGTCACGTTTTTGACGGAGCTGTTTGGATGATCTATTATACTACTTCCCTATTTTAAATACAAACTTTGAAGGCGGGTTCATGTGTTTAACGGAGGTGTAAGCTCATATACCCTTACATGTTACGATTTAAATAGTCTTCAGATTATATATTATATTGTATTACCAGACATTCATGCGAAATCTGATGTAAAAAATCTATATTTCACGGATTATACGCATTTGTGGACAAATATGGTCATTGGATAATCTGAAACAGACTGGATTCGACTTGTGATCCCCACAAAGGTAAAAGAGTCATGTTTATTTTTGCGGGTTGTCATTTGGTCATAAAATACTACATATGATGCTAGAACATCTCAAAAAGGGTTTTACAGGGGGCATGGCTTAGCTAAATGAGATGTAAATGAGCCCTATTGTCTCCCCCAGCTGAAAAGAAGAGTCCCTTTCGTCTCGATTTTCTCGGTTTGAGTATTTCTGAGTTCCTATATTCAAATGGCCACAACTTCTCCAAATCTTATCAGATTTCCATGTGTTACACATCGTTGGAAAGCTTAGAAACTGCACTTTCAGAATCTGTGAATAACTCAAAATGCTCAGATCCGACTTGTGTCCCTACTTTCCGTGACTGGTCACATATGTGAGTTTTTAATGAATTTTCTGTTGTAATGCTACTGTAAACAGCAAGTGTGTGAAAATAAATAAATAAGCGCTGTCAGAAATGGAACTTGGAAGTTGCCTTGTGATCTCGTGTCATTACCACGGGCTCCGGCGGACTCGGGTTCAATAGAAAGACAAACAGCAGAACCCAAACTGCCGATAGTGAACGATGGAGGCCAATCTTTGAGGAACCTGTGATGAATAATCTTCTGTTGACTGGGTGGATGGAAAGACAAACACATTGGATTGCAATTAAAACGCTATTGATCGCGGTTTCTGTGGGGTCTGGTGGAAAGTCAAGCCGATAAAGGCTCTCGGCTTCTTTAAGGGAAACAAGAGAAATGTAAAAGCTTTTTTGGATAACGGTTGCTTTCTCAAGTGGATTTGACTTACTAATACATTCCAGCAAATATTCATGGTCATCGAAAACCATTTTATGTGGGTGGGACAAGTCCCACAAACTTTTTAAGACCACTGATATTGGACACAATCACTTTTTTTTACTAATTTAGCGCATTTGTCTGTTCACTTGTCAGAGCGCAGTCAAATCCATTCCACTAGAGCAGTGGTTCCCAAACTTTTTCAGCGTGCGGCCCCCCAAAGAAAATTTGTGACAAAAAAACTGTTCTAAAACTCAAAATTTTAATAAAAAAGCATTAAATTATACAAAAAAGTAGTGCTTCTGGTTAGTAGCCTTATTTTTTTTAGGTTTAATTACACAGAATTCATGATAAATGAATGTATTTCATAAAATGTCATAAAACTGGGGGCCCCCTGGCCCCGGCCCCCAGTTTGAAAACCACTGCACTAGAGGAATGCCCTAATAAATAATAATAATAATAAATAAAAATAAGGGATAGTTCACCCAAAAATTAAAATTCTGTTATCATTTTTTCATCCTCATGTTGTTCTATACCTGTGTGAGTATTTTTTTTTTTTTTTTTGGAGAAATATATTTTGAAAAATGATGGTAATCACACAGCTGATTGTAATTATTGACTTCCACAGTAGGAGACAAATATTATGGAAGTATTGTGATAAATGAAGAAGAAGATATTTTGATAAATGATGGTAAGCACACAGTTGACGGTAACCATTGAATTCCATTGTATTTCTTTTTCTTACAAGTCAATGGCTACAATCAGCGTGGTGTGCTCACCATCATTTATCAAAATGTCTTTTGTGTTCATCAGAATAAAGAAATTCATACAGATTTAGAACAACATGAGAATGAGAAAATTATGTATTTTTTGGGGGGTGAACTATCCCTTTAAACTCCATTCTGCGTTTTAGCTACAGCCTTGACTTCCACTCTTCTGCTTCCTCAAAGCCATTCCACTTGGCTCATTTAGACTACATATGAATTAAACTCCATTTTGTGTTTTTACTAGTTTTACCGACTGGCCTCCCATGACACAACAAGGTAAGCTAAGCTTTTCATGGGCGTGAACACCAAAGCTTTTATGCCAGCGTATGTTTTCAATTGTTTCCAATGGAAGCCGGCCACTTTTCAAAAAGCCAGCAGCTGGTGGGTTTTATCTGCACTAAGCGCCGAGAGTTGAAAAATATTCAACTTTGGGTGAAAAGCTCAGCTTGGTCCATCTCACTCTCACTCGGCCGTCCAATCACAGTGGAGGAGGGTCGGGACAAATATCACAACAACCAACCGCACATCGTTTGACAACTGATAATCAAAGCAGAAGTATCATAGCAATCAAACAGTCACTGAAAAAGCAGGTAGTCTGCGTCCACCTAGTGTTTTCAGCCGCATGTAAAAGCTTTGTTATGCACCCCCCCAGGCTATAAAAGCAATTGTTTTATTAAAATGGCACAAGAATACAAGTAAATGGCATCTATTCCAGTAAATGTTTTGGACCCACCCACATTTTTTTTTGCCTCCGCATGGAAATATTAATATGTAATAAAGAAAGCACAGAAACCATTTTGTGAAATCGATTGACTCATCGTCTTAAAGGCACGCCGCAGAACTTTTAGGCCACTAGGGGGTGCTAGACATGTATTTTTCACATCTAGCGCCCCTAGAGGCCACAAGTGCTGCAGCACTGTCGGAAAGGAAAAGAAGACAACTCTTTAGTTCACAAAGTGTGCCTTCCAGCATGTCATATGAATATAATTTCATGGGTTTTATTTATTTACTTACTGTATTCATTTAGCTGACGCTTTTATCCAAAGCGACTTACAACTGCTATACTGTATATGTCAGAGGTTGCACGCCTCTGGAGCAACTATGGGTTAAGTGTCTCGCTCAGGGAAAGAATGGTGTGTCACAGTGAATTCGAACCCGGGTCTCTCACACCAAAGGTGTGTGTTTTATCCACTGCGCCACCCCAAAATTATTTTATTTCAAGCGCCAAAAGATCGTTTAGCTCACATTTTCAAGCCAGTTGTAATGGTGGTCGCTTGGTTAAAGTTTATATTTTAAAAAATGCTTTAAAGAGGAATTGAACCTGGGTTGCCCATGTCGTAGGTCCATGGCGCCACAGTGTCACGTTATATAAGTCTCTCTCTACACTCTCCAAGTAGACTCCAGTAAAATCTACATAAAAAAAACAGTGTTCAGGCGGCAGACAGGACTTAAGTTATATATGCAAGCAATATAGCATTACTTACTAGTCCAGTAGCATGTCCAACGGCACCTCCTCCTCCTTTAGTTCACGCCAGCACGCGAACGCTGGCCCAATATTGATCCTCGTCCTTCTTGGCAGATTTTTGTAATTTTTTTTTGTGATCGGGTTACTACCCGAAACCCCAAGTTTAAAAGTACGAGTAAAAGTGATACAGACCCGGTCAGGCTGCGGTAAACATGTCATTCAACCTATTTTAAGTCAATGTACCATCACAAGGGTCTTAAAGATATATTACGAAGGTTGAAAAACTACAAACTGTGACTTTAAAGAAAAAAAGGTACAATAAGGTACAAAAGTTGTCACCTTTTCAAAAGTACACAATTGTACCTAATGGCGCTTTTACATTGCATGGTCACACACGGTTTGGTTTGGGTCAGGTCGAGTCAGCTCACTTCACTTTGGCTTGGTTAGCTTTTCCATTGAGTTTAGAAAACACTTCAGCGTGGGAAGGATAGGATAGGCGTGACGTTATATTTCCGCTGCCTACTGCTGTGACATCATACAAGTGAGAGCGTTGTTGTACATTCCCATATATTCATTTATTTCTCAGTACACCGCAAAATTAAAACTGACCACAACAAATATATGTTTATATGCGTTATATACGCGTTTATCACTACCTCTGTCTCACATGTCAGTTTTTGTACAAACACCTGTGGCGTCCGCTGAGCCTCATTTAAGTTGCATTTCAGCATATATGCGTATGTGCACGTCGCGAATGTGTTGCCACAAACTGCAAGTCTGGAAAAAAACGTATGGTGTTCCTGATTCACAACCTGTGGAAGTTTTTCATCGCTAAAAGGGAGTTTGGGAACTTACAGCAAAGCACGGATGACAACAGGTTTCCTCGAGACAGCGCAAGCTAGCATGAAGGTAAAGCTAATTTTTTACATTATAGCGACGACGCTGGTAGTGACGATTCTCTCGGACCAATCAGTGATCTGCAGTGTTTTCGTGTCACGTTTTGGTATCAGCTCGGGTCACTTGGAACCCCCATCGAGGTGGTACTAAAAAAAGTATTTGGTACTACGTACTGCACCCAGTGATAAAGCCCCCAAAAGTAAGCTGACCCGACTTAAACCAAACCGTGGTGTGCTATGCAATGGAAAAGCGCCATAATGTGCATATTAGCTTAAAGCAGAGATGGGACCAAGTCACACATGTGCAAGTCTCAAGTAAGTCTCAAGTCTGAACCTTCAAGTCTCAAGTAAGTCCCAAGTATTTTTTTTCTTGGGCAAGTCAAGTCAAGTCGAGTCACAGGCTATGTCAAGTCAAGTCAAGTCAAGTCCTATAGTAGGTCAAGTCAAGTCCAAGTCAAGTCACCTTATTATTGTAATTTTACCTGCAGAATCTGATCTTAATAAAGTGACAAGATATACAGTAAGTAACTATCAGTAAATTACAATAATTTGGATTTGCATTGTAAATACTCATGTTCAGTAAAATACATCTTGGAATCAAACAAAATTGTAACTTCATTAATTATTTATTTTTCACTTCTGCCAACCGTGTTTGAAATTTTCCACATTGAGTCCATAAAACAAATAACAGCTTAACATCCAACAGACCCCTCTCTGAACACCTCCCTCTCTCTCAAACACAGTTTACGTACAACATTAAACTTTGTTACTTGAAAAAGAAGCATTCAAAAATAAAAAATAAGTATTTTAAAAAATAAATCAAAATTATTTTGCCCACATTTGTCCCCAACACAGTATGCTACGTTACACAGGGCTACATTAGCTATTATTACATTAGCTAACTACCAACTAACCAGATATTAACAAATTGACAAGCACTTACTGGGCATAATGGCTCTTTAAATGACGACCAAAATTGGAGGTTGCCTTCTGGCTGCTTGTGATTTTAATGTTGCATGTCTTGCAAAGCACTGTTCGTCTTTTGCAATCTTGTTGAAGCCAAAAGCGATTACCCTCCGTACCCCTCCGGCTGACATGTTGATATCTGATCAAAGTGGGCGTGGTGTGCGTAAGGTACGAGAGGGCATGACGAATGATAGTGTCGTGATTCAGTCATGACAACACCATTCTCAGCCTGCGCTCCAGCTGGGTCGACTTTATTTTTTAAAATAATTTATATATTTTTTATATTTAAACTGAAAACATGATGTGATTAACACTCAAGTCATTCAAGTCATTCAAGTCATTCAAGTCATTCAAGTCATTGTGTCTCAAGTCAAGTCAAGTCCCGAGTCTTTAACTTCCAAGTCCGAGTCGAGTCTCAAGTATTTAATTTTTTGTCAAGTCAAGTCACAAGTCACAAAAATAGCGACTCGAGTCGACTCGAGTCCAAGTCACCAAGTCACAAGTCCCCATGTCTGGCTTAAAGGTACACATTGGTGCTTTAGAGGTACATACTGGTACCTCAAAAGTACATATGTGTGGGACCTTTTTAAAAAGTAAGCCAATCCATAGATCAAAACAACAAGTATGTGAATAAATAATGTAAATATATTTCTGAGAGAACATTTTTTTTACCGTTTGGGTAAATATAATTAAATAAAGTATAGTCGATATATATTTATGAAACTGTAGTTGTAAATCAAAAGTTGTGGCACACAGAACTGTTCAAAACTGACAAACTTTATATTCAGTTGCGTGACAACAAGATGAGATACTCGAACATGATCGCATTAGCAGCGCCACAGAGATGATCACAGGGATAATGTTTCACCATATAATGAAAAATATTGGAATGTTATGCTAACTTCCTTGATTTTCGCAATGATCACTGACAGCAGCGCTTTAACTGAGATGTATCTCCAATGTCTGATACAAATGTGACTAATTTGTGATGTTTATGTAACAGATGGAAGCCTGATTTAGTTGTAATAAAGGGGGAAAAACTGAATTACAGTTTCAAGCAGAATGTAAATGGTTTTGAAGGCTGTTTGTCATCACAAATAGTCTGTTTGCATTTATTAGATTGAACGCCGTCGTGTTTATTTTATCTTATCTTATTTTTCATCGATAGAAAATGTAACAAATGTACAACTAAGGTGTCAGAGAAACAAACAGCCTGTGCCAAAATAAGAAATAATGACTAGTAAGGAATCAGATTACACCCTTTATCAGTGGTTACTGGTTTTACATGATTTACAAAGTTACGTTACTTGACCCAATGTCTCCCACACGAGCACCATAGCTTTGTCAAAAGCTTGTTTCATGAGCCTGTGATGAAAAAGAAAACTTTCCTCCAAAATCATTTCTTCTACTCCACTGGGAAACAGCCTCCCGTTGAACCCACACATACAGAAATCACTGAACTTTACAAAAACCGATGCCGGCCATTGGGGAGCTCCAAATCTCAGTGGTGAGGGCACATTAAGAGTTCTGACATTTTTCATTCACGTGTGAGAAGTCGAAAAAGTGCGAATGTGTGATTTCTGTCGCATCAGACACAGAGGTTGCCGGGCCCCTGACACTAAAGTGTGGAGTCATTACCGAAAAGGTCACCTTCTGTTGGATATCTTTTTAACCTCACCATGACAGTAAGAACATCAACTTTCAATCCTCTGACCAAACAGCTTAAAGTTAATAAGTTTGTTGCGGAGCCGTCTAACTTTTACCTCGCCGTTTCATTTTGCGATGACATAGAGAAAAGGACATTATATTCCCTAATGGTTTGTCTTTGACTAAGAGCCGCTGACATTTGGCACAATATTAAAAATCCCATAAAATCGACACAGTGTCTTAAATGACTTTTCGGAGCTGCCGTAGGGCGATAAAAACCTGGAGCCTATATTCAGAGAATTACCTGATAGGCAAGAAATGTCTTTTAGCAGGAATTACTGGCCTCATTTCCATGATGAGCTTGCTAATCTGATGCACAGGTGATGTCGACTGCGCAGCCGAGTGTAAACAAGCACATTTAAACCCGTAGAAACATAAATCCACCATTAGATTTTCACACACAAAGACATGAAAATATAATCGTTCTGCAAAGGATGTAAAAATAAGCCTGAAAGATATGAAGAGAGTCAGTTGTGTATGAAAATGAATCAATGGGTGTCATTGATTCGGAGAAGAGCTTCACCTCGGTGTATTGACTTCTTCATTACTGTGGTAAACCTGTACTCTCTTACCATTGTCAAGTTTAACCCCAGAGAATATGAAGTAAACAGAAAACAAGGTCTTGTTAAAATGAAACTTTATTGACTTTTGTGTATTAAAATGTCAAACATCATGATTTGTAATGAAACTTACTTCACATGTGTGACAAAAGCCATCAGATTAGATAACATATACGTAAGCCAATATAAAATGTAAGGTATATTTTTATTATGAATCATCATAATCTTACAGTCTTTCAAACCGTGACCCGTAACAAGTGCATCGTATGTGACGTAAAAAGCAATTATGGGCCGGCATTAACTCTTAAGCAAATATGGAAACGGGTTTATAGCTTTACAAAAGATTTACTCATATTACTCAGTGATGCGGAAAAATTTAATTGTTATGTAAACAATTAAAGAAGTCGGTGGTAACTCAATTTTGAATGTACCACTTACAAATAGTCACTCGTGTGATTAAGTTTAAGCACCCTGAATTTAATTACCACACTTTGTCCGCTATCTCCATATTTTAATTTAATTAGCAGCCTGCTGAACAAAACCAAAATAAAATGCACTCAATTCATTAAGAAGAAGAGCAGCAGTTATTCCACAGGAGTTATGAGAATGTGTGCCGTAATGTCTTTAGTTAAATTCCCACATTGTTTTGTTTGAAATAAACAGGATGATAGTGGCAGGAGCTTTGAAGAAGTCAGCATGTATTGGGAATCTAATTTTAGGGCAATCAAATACAAAATTGGTGATATGCACAAGTGACACAATAAGGCAATTGTGGCTTATTTAAAAAAATTGTACGTTTGCATTCAAATGTTTTAGTGGGATCTGCTTTCATAACAGTGACAGTTAGGTTTAAGGGTAAACACTTTATAATAAGGGTCCATGAATCATGACAAATTAATACATACATTATCTCATAAACCACCAGCTATTATTTTTTAAGTTTTGTGATTTTCACAAAAGTTTCAAAAAATTCTTAAAAAAAAATATAAAAATACAAATATATCAAATGAAAGAACAGACCCTCTGCTTTTAAACAAACAAATAAACAAACAAACAAACAAACAAACAAACGTGAAAAAAACGGGAAAAACTTTTGATCCTTTTTTATTTTTTTTTTCTCTGCTGATAAACTTTTAAATATGGGTATTTTTCTTTGAAATTACAAAATGTTTAGCAAAAAGCTGATTTTTGTGAAGGAATTTTGAGATCAGACTCAGAATGATTATCAAAACATACACGGAGTTTAAAATTAGTAAATAACGTTTTGGCTTCAGTTTTTTATAAATTGCGTAAGTGGATAGTTCTAGTGGATAATTGCGGTATTGCAGATTAACGTTAAAAATAAATCAGGAACACGGTTTTTTTTCATGAAAAGTTTTCTCTAAATTGATGAGATAACTCGTCAATGGCGGGGAAGGAGTTAAAGGATTAGTCAATTTTCTTAAAAAAAATCCCGATAATTTACTCACCACCATGTCATCCAAAATGTTGATGTCTTTCTTTGTTCAGTCGAGAAGAAATTAGGTTTTTTGAGGAAAACATTCCAGGATTTTTCTGATTTTAATGGACTTTAATAGAACCCAACACTTAAAACTTAATTCAACACTTAACAGTTTTTTTCAACGGAGTTTTAAAGGACTTTAAACGATCCCAAATGAGGCATAAGGGTCTTATCTAGTGAAACGATTGTCGTTTTTGACCAGAAAAAATATGCACTTTTAAACCACAACTTCTCGTCTATCTCCGGTCCTGTGACGCGCCAGCGCGACCTCACGCAATATGTCATCACTTCAAGAGGTCACAGAGGACGAACGCGAAACTACGCCCCAGTGTTTACAAGTGTGGAGAAAGAGGAACGTTCCGACGTTGTTGTATGTGGAATAATAATTTATTAATGTCTTGTGTCAGTTTATTGTTTAAAATGGTCCGCAAATGTGCGTTTCATATATGTAACACGTGACCTTTCTAAAAAAAATCCTGGAATGTTTTCCTAAAGAAAAACATAATTTCTTCTCGACTGAACAAAGATCAACATTTTGGATGACATGGTGGTGAGTAAATTATCTGGATTTGTTTTAAGAAAATTGACTTATTTTTTAATTCTTACTTTAATATAATCATATCAAAATATATAATTTCAGAAGCCATTTCACTCGGATATACATCACCACAGGGAAAATCAGACAATCGCTACTTCCATTTCATGACAACTTTAAAGTGAAAAACTAGCCTATTTTGAGTGTCTGTTTTCAAACTCATCCATTGAATGGCATATGTTTGGCATATTTATATTTCCCCCACTGCCAGGCAAGCACTTTAGCCGCTGACAAGGCAGACCTGTTCGTGTGCTTCCCGCTGACCCTGTACGCCTCAATCACCCCAGGTTTCCACTGTCTACCTGCTTTATCTCCTGGGCCCGAGCTATTTCAGTTGAGCAGACAGCGAGGTGCTTCAGCATGGGGTCTCCCTTGAATACGCCTGGTGTTTAAAATAGAAATAAAAAACAAACAAACATGGAACAACTGTTCCTGTTAAAGGAAATAGTGTGATTGGAATCATGATTGAAGAATTGGAAAACAATACAAAGCTGTTGTTGAATTAAATATGTTTTCTTATTTTGTTATTGGCTATACATCAATTGGCATACAGTGCATATATTATTGTATAAAAACAGTACTAACATGGTTACTTTCTTCAAAATGGTTGTATCGTTGCCCTAATAGTGTAAAAACACACATAAGTGCATTCCATGTTCAATGCAACTGATCACAAAATAACACTATACGATACTAAAAATGATCCTAAACTAAGCCTACATGGGCAGTCTGAGCTGGTTGGGACCTTTGTCTGTGTTCCCCTGGAAACAGTGTGTGAGGGAGATCAAGAGCCTGTTCAAAATGCCAGACGCTTTTCCCCCATAATGCACTGCACTACTCTCCTCCACACACGCATGCATGAGAAAATAAACCTCCCCTCTACATATTTTCCTGGGAAGGATTCCCAAAAAGCCATGCTTTGATCCATTTTCAACTTTATTTCAATCTCAAGGTGGAATTTTATCCTAGATACATTTGTCTTTTGTGTCCCACACAAGGGAATGAAAGCCATTGCAAATAAAAATCAAACATATATTCCCAATTTGTATTCAATTCATGCCTCTGTTCTATTTCATTATTTCCAGTTCAAGGGAGTAACTTAAAAATGACTTAAAAACGAATAGTACTGTAACTACCAAACTTTATTTTTTAAGTGGTGTGACAGTAACTGTGCTCTTTTCATAAATGCACCTTATTTTGCACACGTAGAAGACAAGAAAGGTGGTGCTTGAGTTTTATAATTATATAAAAAAACTGAACAAGTTAAGTGTGTGTAAATTTAGCGGCATCTAGTGGTGAGATTGCAAATTGCAACCAACAGCTCACCCCTCATTTTCAAAACGCATGTGGTATCTGCCACAGGACAAACACGTCTTCGTCTGAGACAACGTAGGGACGAAACGTTTTCTGTAGCGCAGTTTGTCCAATTAGGGCTCCTGTAGAAACATGAATTCCTTGTAAGAAGAAGTGTTTGTAGATAAAAATGTTTCATTCTAAGGTAATAAAAACAATACAGTTCATTATATAAGGTCTTTATACACCACTGATAATATGGTTATGTAAATTAGATTGCATTTCAGTCAAGAGATCATTCTAAAAGTCACACATTGCACCTTTTACAAATGCAAATGTCTTTCGCTGCAAAACCCTCTAAGTGCATACAATCTTTTTTGGCAAAACATTGCTTTCCAATCTCACCAATCTTTCTCCAGCCATGCTTCACTGTCCTTTCTGAATAAAGGTAAAGGTTTAAAAAAATGTCGCAATTAAAATCAGACATAAAAATGCATGAATATATATCCTGCATTTAGAGGACTTTGCTGAAAAGGGACGTGGCGTTTAATGAATTTTGCCATCAAAGTAGTATTTCTAAATAATCTAAGGGTTGGAATTAAGTGGATTTGAAGCTAGATTATTTGAACATATAAGAGCGTTCGGTCATTATCATTATCTTACTTTTGGTGGATCCGGCCTTTAGCGGCTTTCCATTTAAATTCATATTTACTGTTTCAATATAGTTATTCACTTTGAAGGAACAGTTTATCTAAATATTATGAAATTTCCACATCTTCTAATAACTTATTTGTATGTGATTTTTTTTGTTTAGCTATAATTAAAATTTACAATTAAAATGCTGTCACGTTTTCTTCTTATATGGGACACAAAACATATTCTCCAACCAATACAATTGCTTGCATTTGTCCATTTCACCAAATACGACCAATAGATGCAATTACTAAATTAGTGCCTTTACCGGCAGCAGATTTAAACTTAATATATCAGGGTATAAAATGATATTTTGGGGTATCATTTTGCTATGATGACCTGTACTGGGATAAGATTTTTAATTTATTAAACCGCCAGGATTATTTGTATTTTATTACACATTACACTATTCATGCATTTATGACAAATAATGGACCCATTTATTTATTTTATGATATAAACACAGCAGTCAAAACCAGTCACAACTTTTTAAAAATATACTTAAAATATTCCAAGTGTACTGAGGTCAAACGATCAATTTATTTGAAGAAAAGATGCAAAAGTGATGACAATCCGCTGTAAATATCAGATTAAAAAACATTCAAAAACTGCCGCCAGAAGAAGCGATGATACATCATCTATGATTGTGAAAAGGCATTGGCTCTCGTGTGTCTCGTGACCGATTGCATCATTAAGTTAGCTAAGAATGTGAAGTGCTATTGGCTCTTGTGATCGACTATGTCATGCTGGTTTATGTTTGAATGAGATCTGATTGTGCAATTCGAGTTCCTCATATAAAGTATTCGTATGGCTTCAGTTCGCAAAGTTTGCAACGCGAATGGTTTGTAATAATTTTATTTGTAGTTCTTAACGTAGTTTCAAGAGGAGCCTAAACATTCAGGTCTGTCAATCATCTTTATGGGCGTATTTAAGACAGCCTTCCGGCCTCCGGGTCCAGCTGCAGTTTTTCCGGCATCCCTCCTCCTCCCCATCTCCTCCTTCACTGCTCTCTTTCTTCCTCTGTGCATTTCTGTTGCAAGGGGGGGTTGAACTTGGGGCTTGACCCCCGGCCTCAGGTTCGCTCTCTCTGAAGGTTCAGAGCTCAGCTGCAGAGCTCCCTTCGAGGACAGCAAGCCAAGTTTGTTTACCATTAATCATTAAGATCGGAATGCGCAGGCGAACTATTGAAACTCTTTTATGCAATAAATACCTGTGACTGTACGTTTACTTGCATTTGTGTTTTTTATGATTGAGAAGTGGTTGGGTGGTTTAGGGTGAGGGTGGAGTTAGATGCTCCAAAATATTTTTAAAACCATAAATGTTTATGAAACCGTTTTTGCATTTACAAATTCATCAAATTAAATGTGTCGAATCTGTGGTATAACGCAAAAACCTTAAAACGTAACAACAGGTTGTATAAGCTACTGCGGCTAGAGGACACAAATCCCTTAATATGTCACTTTATGTCGTAATAAGGTGCTTGCACAAAAAACCTATGAGGTCATTATTTTTAAAGGACAGTCTTGAGACACAACATGGCAAAGCTGCAAAAAGTAAATACATTCATCATTAAAGTAATTCAAATTACTCTAGTGAGTTAATATATGTCTTATAAAGTGAAATGATATGTGTGTGATTGTCGAATATTTCACGTATTCATGGTAACAGATCACAATATACAGATGTGATTGCTGCAAGTTCAAATGACATTTAGTTAGAGAAATGGTTATAATTGGAAGAACTTTTCTTTTAATTGGTAAATTATAGTGTAGGTTATTACGTTTGGAAAAGTAATTCATCTACTACAGTAGTTTGTAGCCTGATTACTAAAGCAATATCCCAAATGCTGTTATTTTTTAAGATCAGTGAATCTTAATTAAAGGAAAATATCGAAATTTCTCACTTACTTACTAAAGATTATGATGATACATCAAGAACTCACCGCAGCATATGGCAGTGAGAGAGACATTAAACAGGAAATGTAATTCTTAGTGGAGATGGGGTATAATATATCAGTTGCCCTTCTATCAATCTGTCAGAGAAAGTTGAAGCAAAGTACTCTTCATTCTCAAAAAGCTCTGTTAACTTCAGTCAGCAGATATGGCAGTGACTGGTTTGGCTTTCTGCCTGATCTAACCAACCGGAGTAGATATTCTTTTCAATATTACTTCGGATGTCATAACACCCATCCATCAGTGTTTTTAGGCACTGTACATTTACATATGGTTCAAATCTATGTTTTTACAAAATTAAAAAAGATATATTTTAAAGAGCACCTTTTTCATTTCTAAAACAAAAGTTATTTTGTGTATTTGGTATAATCCAATGGTTAAAAAACACTTTATTTCCCACATGCCATACATTTTTGTAGCTCTAAATTTCACTATCGTTGTGATTGGCATGAATACCTCTGACATCAGCCGGAAATGTGATGCTCCTTACCATGTTTGAAAGATTTGCTCACAATGCAATAGGGCTGTAACAATAAGACCTGTCTAAAATCGATTCTACATTGCAAGGCTGTGATTCTGTGTTTCATGCACAGCTTGTGCGTGTACTATGGCGTTTGGTCGGTAAGAAGTCCTTATCAATCTAAAATCATTATGAGTCGGAGTCGTTTATAGCGTGCATTTAAAAAAGCAACACTCATTAAATAAAATTATTCAAAATATTCTTTATTATTATGAAAATACATGAAACAATCTAAAGAACGGCAATATAAATATAATTCTAGACATTTCCTGGAATAGCGTCCGTAATGCTATTTCTTATGTGGCACAATTGGAGTTTCTGCACCAAAGCGCCCTCTGGCTTTTGGATGTGGCGGCATTTCATTGTAATTCATTCAAATTTATTCATTTAGAAAACGCGCATTTGCACAATAAATCGTCACAGCCGTACAATGCAATGCTAACAGGAGTTAACTTACAGGCTGTGAGTCTGAAGCGGGATGAATTATGATAATGTCTGTCTTGTCATCATCAAACCCTGGAAGTAAACTGTTGCCTACAATCCATGTGTTTGTTGCAGTTCAAGACAAGAGATTTACATTGGAGACGATAACTCGCGTCATCATTTACTTTGGATTTCGTACCTTTTGCATATCGTTAACATGTACTAATACGCACTTAAGGGCGATTTATAGTCGTGCGTAGGTCATACGCCGTAGCTACGTGTAGCTATCCGTAGCCTGTGCGTAGCTCTGCTTAGCCTGACGTGCACTTCACAAAATTTCTAACAGCGCGTCAGCTCTACACGGACCGCAAGCGCTAGGATTGGTCCACCAGAACCCCGCCCATCAGGTAAAAAAACTGCGTCATAGGTATTTCCGTTTGAGACGGTGAAAACAAAGATGAGCCAAGTTGAGGAGTGATTTAACTCAAACTGCAACATAAGTCGCTGTTTATTTACTTCCATCATTACTGGTCTTCTCAATTTATACACAACAAGTTGCTATTTCTTCTTCGTTTGTGGGTTAACTAGCTTAGCTTCTTCTTCTGTGACGACTTCTGCTGCTACTGTGGTTACACGCGTGATTACTGCCAACCAGCGGTTTCGCGTGTGTTTGCACGTCGACGCGGACGCCGCCGCAAAATTATAAATGAAAACTGACGCGGAACCTACGCTGTCGCTGCTACGCCGTAGGACCTACGCACGACTATAAATCGCCCTTCACACACCAAAGAAAATCTAAAAACGTGAATCGAACAATAGGTGCTCTTTAATGTATCTTCAGTGTCTAGGATTAATGGACAATTAGGGCAGAACCGGGGGAAAAATCAGAGGACGAAAGTAATAAAACGATTTTCTCCGAGCCCTGATAACATTTGCATCCCAAACTATGACAGCATCTTTAGCACAGCAACCCTTAACAGACCTGACAAGTATCGCGTTATTTACTCACCGTTTTCCGCATGTAGATCCAGAAAGCGTTTTCAACCATGATAAGTCAATTCCTAAAGTGGTAATTTTTCTTATACTGTGTTGTGTTTCTCGTTTTATTGTTTTAAAGTACTGCTCAAACTACAGGTTATTTAGTGCTCTAACACATACTGAAGTTTGACATTGTCAGGGGTTCCTTTCGGGATGAAAGTATTGTTACTTTTGTCCCGTTGGTAATACTGTTGTATATGTTGAAAATGAATATTATTATAAATTGATTTAATTTTATTTTCATACGGTTCAAACTGTTGAAAACAAGTTTTTTCTCAAAATGCAAGTTTGTACTGTCAGTTGCTTTTGAAACATTTGATAAAACTACAATTTAAATTAAAATGTAATTTCATTCTTTTTTGCAAAGATAAATGACAAAATATGTCTGCAGTTACATATTAACAAGGTTTTAGTCGTGTTTATTTACTAAAACACAAAAATCTATCTTGTTTTGTTGTATTACTTTTGACCCATCTCTGTGTTAGTTTTGTCTCTAGTGACAGGGTCAAAGGTAACAATTCGCTACTAAAATTTTACTTAAGTCGTTTTACATTTGTTCAAAATTTCACTTTGGATTGATAGACCACATGTGAGTCTCTGACCACAGCAAAAATATATCTCTCTTAAAAATTTGCTTTTAAAATTAAGTTTTTCTGAAAAATTGTACTTTTGCCCCTGCTCTCCCACACAGACTTTGGTATTGAACATCAAAAATAAACAAAAATTACTAAAGTTGCATCTATTTATATTAGATAGATAGATAGATAGATAGATAGATAGATAGATAGATAGATAGATAGATAGATAGATAGATAGATAGATAGATAGATAGATAGATAGATAGATAGATAGATAGATAGATAGGTGTTGCTAAAGGCTAAGGGCGCAGTGATAAATAGAACCATTGGGTGATGCGGTCATAGCCGTGTTTTATCGTAAATAAAGCACAGCTATTGACAAATCAGAATCAACGATTGGTACTTACCATTTTATAAATCTCTCTCTCTCTCTCTCTCTCTCTCTCTCTCTCTCTCTATTATATATATATATATATATATATATAATCATCCTTATAAGGAAAATTTTCCGCAATTGTAATGTAGAAATAGTTTAATAAACATTTATGGTTTTAAAGATATTTTGTCACATCTAACCACCGCTACCCTAAATTCAACCAGTTACAGTTGGTGTCCAAAGTTTTTTTTTTGCATTTTTCAAATGGTTTTGTTTGTACTTATTTTAATAAATTGGCACTGATTTTCATGGTTTTTAGATGTTTTTAACTGTCTTATGTTGTCCAAATTAGTCCGTGTCAATTTTGTTGCTCACATAGTCCATAAGTTTGAACGCAGATATATCAATTTGTAATGAACATGATTGTGTTTAGTGGTACTTAAACCTGATCTGATCTGGTTATACCTTTAAAAAGTTTGAGGCCCGTTAAGTGATCAATGTTTTACAACAGAAATACATCTATACCGATTTTGAATCGTTTTACAAATATTTCAGTTCTTCACTTTATTTGTTGACCATGATGAAGAATCTATCTGACCCAGCGACTGTTCC
This sequence comes from Paramisgurnus dabryanus, assembly GCF_030506205.2. Lineage (NCBI taxonomy): Eukaryota > Metazoa > Chordata > Actinopteri > Cypriniformes > Cobitidae > Paramisgurnus > Paramisgurnus dabryanus. Next base: position 18,181,676 of record NC_133359.1, on the reverse strand, counting down.
TGGAACAAACCCGACACAGTAGTATTTTCAGGCATGTTTATCAAAAGGAAAGCTTTTAAAGTGTAGGCTGAAAGCCTCTCTTCAAAGGATGGAGCGAAAAAGCTAGTCTACAATTTATTCCCTCTGAACTGGAGTAAAAGAGCGATGGAGTGTGTAATTTTCTGTACTTGGGTTATATTTGGTCAGCGTTATTAATAAACAAACAGATTAAGGACCATCTTGAAACTCCTGGGCCTGTAAAGAATTGGCCACAGTTGCATCATCTGTACTAGGCATGTGGTACTATCTAAAATTACAGCAAAGACTATAAATAATTCTTGCTGTTCTGCTTTAGACAGCACACTTATGGGTACAACTTCAGTGACCTGTACCATCGCTTAAATTAAGCACTGTTTCACGACGCCTTTCGGATCGTTTCGTTTTTCACGACTCGCGATCTCAATAAATAAATAATGAATCTTACACGACACTTGCTGGCCTGCCAGGGTGCACACATTTGTAAAGCTGATACAGAACTAGCGAAGCTTTGCTGCACGTTTGAAGGTCACAGTTTAAGAGGTGAATTTTGCCTCTAGGTATCGTTCATTAATCTAAGCTGCAACCAGGAAGGAAAATGAATCTTAGTGATAAATGCTATAGTAGGGAGCTCAGCTGTGTGCTTTGACTGGGAAATAAAACCAGTGGTATATTTCTACAATGATTACTCTACTGGTTGAAAAAAAAAAAACGAATTTCTGTTTAGTTCTTTCGTGTATTTGCAATCCTTGATAATGTAAATCTTTCATAATGCAAATGCAGTCTTGTGACTGTGTGTTTTATCTGTGAAATAAATTTATTATTAATACATTGATTGTTGCTACATTGCTTAGCATCCATTAACAGTCTACTTTTCCAACTTGTTAGTCTGCGAAACCACACTGACCTAAATTATTTACTTATTTAATTTTTAATTATTTAATACATATAAAATTTGCACAGAACATTTTCATGATTAACTTTAAAAACATTTATTTTTCATATGCTTTAAAGTTTTCCTTCTTAGTATTTTACATAGTTATTTAACCTTAATCTGGTCTGTACATTCTGCATGAGTTTTCAGTTTTCTAATATATTCTGGTGTTGTGTTATGGTCACATGACATGCAAATAAAATATATATTTTGTTAGTAAATGTTTTATTTTTGCTTGGATTTTAACATTTTGATTTTAAAATTATTTATTAACATTTTATAATTTTAATTTATTGATTTTTTAATCACATCATATGCAATTCCCCTGTATCTATACTGGGTGCGTTTTCCGAACAACTACGTAACTCGCTGCTAAACCACCATAATATGATGCATAGTTGAAGAAACTACCTTGTCAAGATAGTAACATAGTAACTTTGTCATACATTCGTCCTTTGAACCATGTTGGTTCAACAACACAGTTGATGATGTCACCTGGGAGGTGAAGTACTTATTAATCTGTTTAAATCGATTTAATGTTAGATTATTTTTGCAAATAACATACAGGGCATCGAAAGACTGCATTACCATTATTTGGTTGTTGTTTTTTTCAATATATTTAATTCATGCACACGTTCCCTCTTACGTCACTCTTCTCAGGGATTCCCCATGGTCTTAAAGCTCGTAGACTATGCACATGCGCAGTTTTCAAATACAGCGCTTTAATTCTGTTTACATACTTAAAGATGTAAAATAACATTTGTGTATATTTAGAATGATGGATATAGAATGCACTACATGTTTTTTGCTTATTTCGTTTAAAAGCATGAATCATCAAGGTACGCAGCTTGCGAATGTTCGTTTGAACTATAGTTTCGGGAAACAACAAATCGTTGAACTTTGTCAGTAAGGACGAAACTTACGGCAGGTGGCAAACAATGCTTTTGGGAAACGCACCCCTGTATAGTACTGGCCTATAAGTAGACGTGTTGTTTATTTTTACTATGTAACTTTTTAATAAACATCAGCATCTTTTAACATATCACTATTGAATCTGTTTTGCAATACTACTGAATTGGGCCTAAAAACACCATTTACTCACAGTAAAGTCAATGTGGAGTGGCTTATTGCTTGAATGGCACGAGCATCACACACACGGGGAAACCTAATCCTCCTGAATTAATTTACAAACTTCCTGTTCACAGATTATTATATAAGTGAGTATTGATTTTAGAGACACTAGTGAGTGAAGAAACCACAGTGTGAATGATGATCGAGCTGGTGGAAGATGTGTCATCATGTTGTGAACCTCTATTTAAGCAATGCTGATGTATATGGGAGTAATAAAATGATTTGAACGATTACGCAATAGGATTTTAGTGTCACTGGGACGCAAAGCCATATTAGACCACCAGTGTAAAGTCTGGTTAACTAGAGAATACTGGTTAATAATGCAAGCTGTACTGGAAAGTGATGTTTAATTATAAAGAATGTGGTCTGAGATGTCTACTGCAATGTTCTAATGCAGTACTATAATATAATCATGTTGAATAAATCAGATTACAAAACAGACACATTTTTTTTTTACATTTAGTAACCTGTCAGAAAAAATGGTCCCAAGCTGTCACTGGGGCAGTACCCTTTAAAGGCACACAAGGCAAGTCTGAGTATTATTTGTCTACTAGCTCCCCCTAGTGTCTGGGAGTAAATGCGTTCTATATCTAAGACTATACGAGACTGAAGGACACCGGGTCGGATACAGCGAACTTGCAAGTGGGGTATTCTTCCTACAGACGGTAGGGGCGGGCGAGAGAGTCTTCATTCGTCATGTAATGAGTCATTTAACCATATACCGACTTACGAAGATGATTTATTAACATAAAAATGCTGCCTTGTGTCCCTTTAAAAGGTTAGCCTAAAATGTACAATTTAGATACATATATGTATACATTCGGCACCTTTGAGGTACTAATATACATTTTTTTAGGTGCAAAGGTATACTTTTTGAAAGGATACTGCCCAAGTGACAGCTAGGGACCATTTTTCTAACAGTTTACTGCTAATATATGTTTTTATATACTTGACTAAAATGTATTTACAATAAAACTACTGTGCTACAATGGAAAGTTTTTTTAACATTACTATTAATAATAACATTAACAGCAGCATCATTTAAATGCCACGGCCTACCTGAGCATTGTTTCTGACCATGTCCATCTCTTTATGACCACCATGTACCCATCCTCTGATGGCTACTTCCAGCAGGATAATGCACTATGTCACAAAACAATGTTCAACTTGTTCAAATTGGTTTCTTGAACATGACAATGAGTTCACTGTACTAAAATGGCTCCCACAGTCACCAGATCTCAGCCCAATAGAGCATCTTTGGGATGTGGTGGAACAGGAGCTTCCTGCCCTGGATGTGCATCCCACAAATCTCCATCAACTGCAAGATGCTCTCCTATCAATATGGGCCAACATTTCTAAAGAATGCTTTCAGCACCTTTTTGAATCAATGCCATGTAGAATTAAGGCAGTTCTGAAGGTGAAAGGGAGTCAAACACAGTATTAGTATGGTGTTCCTAATAATCCTTTAGGTGAGTGTGTGTTACAAGCATTGGTAGCTCACAAATATAAATTATAATATCTGAACTCTTTAGAAGCATACAGATAGTCCGGTGTGTTTTATTCCATTGGAGAAGCGGCAAATTGATCTTCAGCCAATTAGATACAGAGAAACGCTGTTATTTGGACAACTTATATGCTGCGATACCAAATTTCGCGTGCACCTCTGCAGTTGAGGTAAACAATACTCAATATTGAAGTAATTCCTGATGGGTTAGAGAAGAAATGGGTGGGATATCTGGCATTGCGAGAGGAACAGTGAGGCCGGTTCATCTCCAGATCTCTGCGGGAGTCACTGGAGTTTTAGCTTTTCTCAGAGTCACACATCAGTGCTATCTCACAGGAACTCATGTGCAGTTCTCATTCAAAGTGAAAAGGAATTTGAAACAGAGTACAATGCAAACCCCCTTTCTAGCCTTTTATCTACAACAGACAGATTGCTAGTAAATGCACTCTAAAAAAAGGTGGGTTGGAACCAACAGTTGGAATTGTCCACATTTGTCCCAACTATGAGTTAAGACACACCACAGCATATTTATAGAGTATACATTTACATTTATGCATTTGGCACTTTTATCCAAAGCATTTTACAGTGCCTTACAAGGTATACATTTTTATCAGTATGTGCTCCCTTGATTCGAACCCATGAGCTTAAAAGCCCTCAATACCTTCATTTCCCCTACATTTTTGCCCTAACCCTTGCTTTTGCGCGTGCATGTGTAACGCGTCCCAACACGAATGGTTTCATTGGTTAAAATTATAAATTGGTTAAGTGCGACCATGCAAGTTAATATTAACCTAATTTTTGAATATCAATCATATAGGGTCTAAATGTGAATGCAAATAAATGCACGGCACACCTCTGAACCGACTTTCAATACCAAAAACCTTGTGAGGGTTTCAGAGACAACAAGTCCAACTGATGTGCATAGCTTGATAATGACTTTAATTAATTTTTGATTAATTGCCGATAAAGGAACATATTGGCACTGGCTGTACAGCGGTGATATATTGAGTTACTGCAATTATGTGGCATCCTTTTTATCGCCTGTCACATCTGCCTGCAATCCGATCTAAACATCTCTGAGATTCCATCACAGCTTTAGGCTCCTAAACAAATGAATGAAGTTTTAACGGGAAGTTAAAGGCAAGATCTGTCCATTCCAACTTTTCCCATAAACAAAACGACTTCATTTTATCCAATTCCACAGTCTAGAGCTTGAGGCGAGACTCGGCACCAAGCTCCTTTAAAGGCAACCTGATCCCACAGCACTACAAAAGTATTTTGGCTAAGTGGTATGAATTCATACAAAAATGTATAAGCTTTTATGAAGCCCCACTCCTAAACTAAACTTTATTGGAAATGAATTCATATGAATTAGCCAACTCTTTCTTTGTTTAAAGTTATTTATTTGTGGTACCTTTTCAAAAAGTATAAACTTTTGTACATAAAAGGTCCATATTGGTACCTCAGAGGTGCATAGTGGTTCCTCAAAGGTACCAAAATGGTACATTATAGGACCTTTTGCAAAAGGTACAGTCCCAGTGACAACTTTTGTACGTTTTTTCTGAGAGTGTAAGCAGTTGAATTTGAGAGGAGAGGTTTATGGGTAAAATTTTGTGCCCCCAACGGCACAAGCATGTTAAATGACTCATCAAAGTCGTCTTACCTAGTCTTTCTTCGCCTACCTTTTCAGAGCTGAACTACATAAGGATACAGCCTCCCACAGACTGTGACTGTGCTACTGTGCATCAGATCTCCGGGGAGCTGCGCAAAACAGGCAAAGTAAAGTTCAGAGGAGCCCTAGAGGAGCCACCTGTAGGATGTTTTTATGTTAATAGGAACCGTGTCGGACGAGCGCTTTCTCCCTCTGCCCTCCCTAGAGAAATGGCAGACATCATCGCTGCCTATCAAGGCCGCTCTGAGAATTTTTAGCCCTGTGCCGCTGTCGGGCAGGTTTTAGCTGTGTGTGAACCAAGCCACAATTCATAACAGCTTTTTTGATGAATAAAAATGACTACTAATGATACTAGCATAATATAAATGTAAATTAATAAGGCAATGAGACATGCAGGGCGATTTTGCAGTAAAGTACAGCATCTGCGTTTGGGAAAAAACAAGGTCAGTAAAAAAAGTGAAGTGAGCTTTCATAAAGTCAGATTTTAGAGTCTTATAGTAGCATACTGAAATAAAATCTTAGGGAAACCAAAGCATGACAATTGATTCTGGTAGTACAGTACACAACCAATATGAAATCTAGAAATGGGTGGAACTGTGATGGTCTATAGATCTCATCTTGAAAGCCATGATATTAATGTTACACATGTCTATTGGATCAGTAGGGTCTCACAGTAATCCCTTCATCTGCCAGGAGAACATAGTCCCTCAAAATATAATTTCCATCTGAGAGAAGAAGCATGATTTGATTGGATTCAGTTCTGCAAACAAATTTATCTCATTTAACGATAAACTCCAACGCAAAACATGAGAACATTATTTATATTAATGTCCAGTCTGCTAATGTCACCATTATTCAATATTTTATTATGTTCTTACCTCAACTTAGATATATACCTGTCTTTTTTCAATGCGCGAACTTAAAGCAACACTAAAGAGTTTTTGCTCTTTGCTCCCCCTACAGGTTGGAAGCGGAATTGTCCATTACCACTGTCGTAAATAATTTAGCCTACTGTAGGAAAGCTGGCTCTGATTGGATTGTAGGTCTGCCGTGAAGCAAGTTTTTGTAGTTTTCACTCAAACTACAGGACCGTGACCCGATGGTTGGAAACTTCTTTAGTGCGGTTTTGGCCGATAGAGGGCTACAAAGTGGATGTGAAAGTGCTGTCCACCCTGTTTCGAGTGGATGAATGACTGAATTTTTTTGGAAACGTTATTTTAGGTAAAAAAAACTCTTTGGTGTTGCTTTAATCTTTGTACAGTGCGTCGTGAATGTGTTAGCATTTAGCCTAGCCCCATTCATTCCTTAGAATCCAAACAGGGATGAATTTATAAGCCACCAAACACTTCCATGTTTTCCCTTTTTAAGTTTCATGAGTAGTTACATGAGTAAGTATGGTGGCACATGAATAGTTACTCGTGTATTCATCCCTAGATTTATCCGTTTGGATCTTAAAGAATGAATGGGGCTAGGCTAAATGCTAACACATTCACAACGCGCTGTACAAAGATTAAAAGTGCACGCACTGAATAAATATATATGTATTCATTCATCTAAGCTGAGGTAAGAACATAGTAAAATATTGAAAAACTGTGTCGTTTTTCTTTAATAATCACGTGATAATGTTAGCAGGAGGGTAGGTCTGCGGTAGCCTGGCTCCGCCCTCCTACGTGCTTCCGCTTAATTTTCATTTCGCTTCAGCAGTACGTCTGGGATGGCTCTATAGAGTTTTGTTTTCTCCTGCAAAAATCTGCAGGACCAATCAGCGAACAGATGGGGGTGGCTAAGAACGATGACGTTGAGGTCGTGCGTCAGTTTGAGTTGTAGTTCAGTAATGGCAGCGGAGAAAGACGTGAGAAAAGCTATTCGGTCCGTTTTTGCAAAACTGCCGAATATACAGAAGTTAAAGCCGGAGCAAGAACCAGGTTTGCTAAGTTTTGTTTGTCTGATTATTCTGACTTGTTGTATCCATCCGGTTTCGGTGCATGATATACGTCACGACCACACGTTAGCGATTGGCTTTGGCAGATCCTGAGTGACTCTGGGCAGATCCAATAGTTTTAAACTTCAACAATGGACCCTTCTTAACGGCAGTAACGCTTTGCAATGAAGCGTGGCCAGACTCTCTGTACAAATGAAATGAATGTACGAGAGTCTGGTTGGACCAGGCTAGGTCTGCGGTTCTGTTTTGGCTAAAGATATCTGAACAGTTTTCTCTTTGTTTGTGTATTTGGGGTAATGCAATGTATCCATGCAGTTTATGGTTCAAAACCCATTTTCCACATATTGTTTAGTATTGTTTCTGAAAGGTGTAAATTTCTACAAAGCCCATCGTCCTGAGAAAGTGTGGTGTGCTCCCATTGGCCAGCTATCCAGTGCGTTGTGATTAGGGATGTCCCGATCAGGTTTTTTTGCCCTCGAGTCCGAGTCCGAGTCATTTGATTTTGAGTATCTGCCGATACCGAGTCCCGATCCGATACTTCTATAATACATTAAAAAAAAAGAATAAAGAAGAGCAAAAAAACAGAACCAGTCCAGGATGTTCCTTATGTCATGCCGCACGCATTGCTGTTTCTGTGTGGAGTCAAAAGAGTCTAACTCTGTGCCAGCGCATAACTACAGATGTGTTAAAAAATAATGAATATATACTATATATGTTCAGGGGTTAAATTGGGGTTTGTTTTGTGGGGATGCTCTGTTAGGAGGGAGGGTTCGAGGGGTAACATGTTTAATCCTGATGACAGCAAAGCCACTGGTGTGTTTCAATGACATTTTGTATCTCTGATAGGATTTTATAAGTTTCAGTTTTAAAGCTGTGCCACATGTTGACCCAAACTTTAAAACCTGAACTTTAAATTATGCAAATCTATGAGTCTGACACCCTATATGCATTTGGTGCACATGTCATTATGCACAATTGATCAAACTTTGAATGAAGTTATAAGACTTAACCTCCTTGACTCATTCTAGGCATAAGATAGGCTACCCAAAAAGACTCAATTAACAAGAAAAACAACATACTGATTCAGCAATATATCTTATAAATTAGCCATAGAGATTCCCTAAGCTGGTCAGCTGTTAGTTAAACAATCACTATAGTTAGGTCATAATTGATTTGTATAATCAAAATACATTATTTTATTAAACTATACAATCAGTTGTATCCAGTTATCTAGTTAACATTTTGTAATGAGATGAGTGACATGGCTATACATACTTTAATACTTTGTTTCTAGACTTCTATTAAGTTTTTTCGACATGGGCACCATTCTTACCTCTCTTTCTCTCATCTCTACAGTAATGTCAAATGATCCTGCGCGAATGCGCGTTCTTGAGGTTCTGAGTGAGACGCGGAGCTGCGTCTGAGCACATGTTGACAATAACGATCAACGCGTCGTTTAAATGAGCGGTAAAAACGCGGTTTTGTCGTGGGTTCCTTGCACGCACGAGTGTGTGAAGCCTATGAATGAAAGCACGTCAATAGGCTTGTTCGACTTCATGCGGCGCCGCAACACTCGACACCCTGGTGACGTCAAACTACCGCGAGAGTGATCCGCGAAATCATACGGAGGAGTTTGCTTTTACATCGTTCTCGCGGAACTTTGACGTCATGCAGCACCACAAGAACCGGCAGCCGGATGAAGTCGAACAAGCCTATTCTCTTCAGTTCACACGCACCAGCGCAGCGCGTACACTGGCGCGGAGCAGAGCGAGAACTTAATGGATTTTAAACCCTGCATATGTATCCGAGTCCTGATCGGGAGGTAACGTCCGATCCCGATCGAGTCTGAAACCACGTGATCGGGGCCGATTTCCGATCACGTGATCGGATCGGGACATCCCTAGTTGTGATTGTCCAAAACATATAACCATGGCTGCATTTGTGTTCGTAACAATGACAAACAACAAGTGCTACTCTACACTGCTCAAAACTCATGTTTGAGTCATGGTTTAATTACTTGCGTCATTGTAGACTTTGGGAGATTTGTGGATCGTTACATGTACTAACACACACATACTCAAAAAAAGTAAAATAATTAAAAAGGAAAATAGCGATCTTTAAAGTACCGTATGCTTCACATAACAAGATTCTTTTGAGTTTCATTCCAGAGTTCAAGACTCTAAATCAAAAAGTTAAAGATCAGGGGCCGTATTCACAAAGCATTTTATCTTACCACTAAGAGTACTCCTAAATCGCACTAAAAGATTTTAGCTAGGAGTTTTCTCTTAAAAGTTATTCACAACGCCTTTCAGACCTACTTTTAGTAAGGAAAAATGATAACTCCTAAACTAAGAGTGAGTCTTCGTTGCTACGGATGACGTCAATTCTCATGCACGAGCTGCCTCGCAATGACCACGGTGATTGGTTGTAAGATGACAGCTGTCATGCGTAACATAACACAGACGCACCAAATCATGGAATTACAACATTGAAATATGTCTGTGTCCTACACAAAATAATAATAGTAATGCCATCAAAATGCATATATTAAAGATATTAAAGTCGTGAATGAAATTAAATTAAATCAAGGTAGCCTAATACCCAAATGAAAACCGCCAATTGCCTAATAATAAAAAACGACATTACATTAACACTTGCTTGATTAATTGACATCCTATTAGCCTAAATAGACTACTTAAAGCAAGTAAATCTTGCCCATATTGAAGAATCCTAATGTAATAAATAAATGACGGTGGATTATGAACTCGCCAAAACGGAAAAGAAAGCCCAACTGGATGCAGGATCAGTTACTGCTGCTGTTCCAGTTGGTGCTGGAAAAAAGAAACGTAATAAAAGGGAAATTCGGCACTGATATATCAAGCAAAAGCGTGAGACATGCGAGACAACGATGCGCGGGTCAATGTACAAAACAACCGGCACCCGACCAACGTTTTCAACTAACCCGCCCGCAAGTCGGACCGCAAAAAATCCGCGGGTGACCTCAGGCATCCGCTCATTTCGGATCAACCCGCGCATTACTGATGGGAGAGGATTTGTTGCAGATCAATGCAGCATTCCCGCTTGTGTCGCGGACCCCGGACTGCGAGAAGCGGTGGTATGCATTACAATCGCAGTAGAGGGTTGAGATTGCAGCCTTTAAACAGACTAGCATGGCAGGTATGCCTATAATATTAAATATTTAATTTCATTATTGTTTCATGTAATTCTAAAAAACTTCCTACTTGCCATGAATGTAATGAATTATGAAACAAATGTTATAAACAATATGCTTACATTAAAGTGTGCTTTTAAGTATGTGCAATGCTTTTGAGTTGGTGAAACTGTCCATGTTAAGGAGGATCAGCATCTAAGACATTTTAAGATCCTTTGTGAATAGGTCTTAGTGAGTTAGGAGTCCTCTCGACTTCTTTTAAGCTGTCCCAGACTTAGGTGCTACTTTTAGGGCTAAAATGCTTTGTGAATTACTCTTAGTGAAAAAAATTAGGAGTCCTAAATTTAGGAGTGACACGCCCAGTATTTTTAGGAGTTGCTCCTAAATTCGCCAGTTAGGAGCTACTTTTAGCCTTAAAATTCTTTGTGAATACGGCCCCAGATACATAAAATGTTCATGTCCTAATCTGGGATTTAACAATTAATTGGTTAACATTTGTTAAAGGATAATTCCGGTATTTAACACTTTGAGTCTCATTTCTGGTTTGTTTTAGATGAACTACAGTGATCGACACAGAAATTTTGACAATGGGTCGTGTCTTGACTTTTTGACTCATTTAGAAGCGTCTCTTGACTGCTTCAGAATGGAAGTCAATGACCATGCACAAACATGTCATTAAAACAACACCTAACGTTCATTTTCAAAACTGTGCTACTCACTGAGTGCTTCGTGGTGTTCGTTGATGATAAAAAACAAGTTGTGTAGCGAAATACAGTTTCTGTCGTGTTTTATTTGGCATTTTGTAAAATTCCATTGACTTCTCTTGGAAGACTCATTGCTCGCTGATATATTACTCCGCCGCCGGAAACAGAAAAGGGGTCTGATTACATGTGGTTGTAGCTTTTTCGCACGGTTTGTCTCAGAAGAAATTTTTCCCATATTTTATGGCTCAGTGACCAGCCTTAGGTTTGAAGTTGAGCTCGATTGTGACTGTCTATACGCTAGACACAGAGTTCCGTTCAGCGTCCTTGTATGGCAAAGTGGTTGTCGCCATCAAGTGGTCCGGAGTGTGCTAACGCTTCAGACTCAAATATATAGCTGAAGTATATACGCAGTTGTGAGGTATCTGAAAAATAGTTCCACTATAGCAAATAACATGGATTGAAATCATACATTGCACCAATATATTTGTTTTTAATCATCAACGAACACCACGAAGCACTCAGTGAGTAGCACAGTTTTGAAAATGAATGTTAAGTGTTGTTTTAATGACATGTTTGTGCATGGTCATTGACTTCCATTCTGAAGCAGTCGAGAGACGCTTCTAAACCAGTCAAAAAGTCAAGACACGACCCATTGTCAAAATTTCAGTGTCCATCACTGTAGTTCATCCAAACAAACCAGAAATGAGACTCTATGGGCCCTATCTTGCAGCCAGCGCAATTGACTTTGTCAGTGACGCATGTATCATTCGTATTTTGCACCGGCGCACAGCGGGTTTTTCCCTCCACAGATGCACGTCGGCAAACTAGGGAATGAACTTGCGCTCCCTGGGCGGTTCAGCGCAAAAAAGGAGGCGTGTTCCGGCGCAAACCATCCCTGGTGCTATTTTGCAGTTTCAAAAAACAATTGCGCCACTGACCAGAAAAAAAAGTTTAAAGTCAGTGGCGCATACACTTTGCTTATCTAATCTACACAGATGCAACAGTTATTTTTGCAAATCATAAATTGTTGCACTAAAAAATATTAATACACGAGATAAGGGGAATCATAGTGGTGAGCATTGTGGTGATAGTTTTTATTTATTGTGTGGCTGCGTTAAAAAATTCTCATGCAAAATTAAAATATTTTCATAAGTTTGTTGTGTGGCTGTATTACGTTTATTTTATGTAAATAATAATTAAAATGTTTTCATAAGAAACCTTAATGTATATGAACTTGATTTGTAAGAGTACTTTGGGGTTGGACCTTGGTTGCGTTTCTTGGGTCCGATTTCAAAGCCCCCAAACCCTTTCAGCGGTGAGGGTGGACGCAGCGATGTCCTCTGCTGGCGTCAGGTCATGTGTAGGCAGATCCACCTCCCGTTACACGGCGTGCCCGATTTGGAATTTACAAGAACGTCGGTCTCCTCGGCTGTGAACCGCTCCTGGCGTGCGCCTGGTAAATCAATCATAATAATAGCAACCCGCCATGGAACTTGCGCCCTTGCGTTTAAAGGGAATGTTGGATAGCGTTCTGATTGGTTTATTTGACGTTACGCCCAAACCACACCTATGAATAATGAACCTACTTCAGACCAACCCCTTATTGATTTGCGCCCGGCGCAAGAGTTATTTCTCCCGCCGGGAAAATAGCAACAGCGCCCAAGATCCGCCCACAAACTCACTTGCGCGTTGTGCTTCGCACTTGCGTTTCAGATCGTTAAAATAGGGCCCAAAGTGTTAAATACCCTACCCAGTCTCACAAAGTTTCGTGATATAGTCACGTATTTTTTTGATTCTTTTTTCGTGCTATTATCACGAAATTTCGTGTTTTTTCGTGATCGTATAACGAATTCCTGTTTTCGTGTGATTATCACGTATTGGTTACTCAACTGCTTTTTCCTATTTTTAAACCATTGTCGCTTCGGTTTAGGGTTAGATTTGGTGCTTGCATTGCAATGTCACTTTATATATTGGTTTATACTATTTTTTCTGATTTATTTTTTTATATGTCGCCTGGCGTTAGGGTTAGAGTTGGGTTTGGTTAGGGATGTCATTTTATGTAAATCTAACCCTAAACCGAAGCGACAATGGTAAGAAAATAGGACAAAACAGTTGAGTAACCAATACATGATAATCACACGAAAACAGGAATTCGTTATACGATCACGAAAAAACCCGAAATTTCGTGATAATAGCACGAAAAAAGAATCAAAAAAATACGTGACTATATAACGAAATTTCGTGAGACTGGGCTGTAAATACCGGAATTATCCTTTAACTATTAAAAAATGTAAAATATGCGAATAAAAACTGTAATAGATTTAACATTTAATTTTACAGTAAAATACTTTTTTTTTGTAAATTAAAAATACAAGTCACCATAAAAATTATGGTAATAAACTTAAATAATGTTATTACTTAATGGTAATAAGTACAAAGCTGATTTTTATTACAGTAACAGATGAACGTATCAGTATATTAAATATATTGTTAAAATTGTGAAGTTTATATAACTTTGCCGTGAAAAATATAGTTAAGAATTGTAAAATATACAAAACTTTGCTGTAATAAAAAAGAAAATTCCACCATATTATCTAACGTATTTTAACTGCAAAGTTGTTTACATGTTTTCTGTACTTTTTACTGAGGTTTGTGGTTTGGCGGCAACCACAGTTTTTTTACAGTGTAGGTTAAAAGGGTGATGTGTTTTAATTACCCTTTTCATCTGCAGTCTGGAGGATGTAAACAGTACATTGCTGTATTATATTTGTATAAGTATTTTTAGGAGATCTTAAATTTGCTGCAATGAATGAGAAACCAGAGCTTCATTTTTAAGAAAGCAAATAATTAAACACTTTTATTATATACTTTTAGATGACAGCGGTTGGCTTGGAATTGAAATTCAGTTTCCCTTTCAATACGGTTCACTTCGCATTGCGTCAGTTAGCTGACGCTATGGGGGAAACTCCTGTTTACTCCGTGACTGAAGCCTATTGGTTAACGTCTGTACAAAGTACAGACCAATGACGTTTGAACCCGCGCGCGGGAGGAACGCGTCCCTATATAAGCGCGGTTCAATCGTCAGCAGCTCATTATTTTCTCCTTCAGCGCGAACCTCTCGCTGCTCCGAAGAAAAGAAGAAGCCTTACCTCGCCGTTGACAAAAGCCCTGCAGCGGAGTCCAGGCCTAGCGTCTTCCCCTGCCGTTTTCCGGCTGAGAACCGAAGATAGCAGAGTCCAGGCCTAGCGTCTTCCCCTGCCGCTTTCCGGCCGAGAACCGAAGATAGCCTTCGCTTGCCGTGGTACGAGCCCTGTGCAGCGGACACGCCTGACGAGGTCTCCCCTGCGGCCGCCCGGTAAGATCAATATTTTTAATATAAAGCTATAAGCTAAAAGAGCAGGCGCTGTTGTAATAGCGTCCAGCACAGCGGCTCGGTGAGCCTCTCTGCTATGAATTTCCTCCGAGCGCGTTACCGGTCTGGCACCTCTTCTTCTTCTTCTTCTACTCAAGTTTAATGGCAGTTGGCAAACCAAACTTAAATGGTGCATTCCCGCCACCTACTGGATTGGAGTGTGAATAACGTTATGGTAGTAGTGACCTAAATCCTGTTAATTAAAAAAGTATCTTTTAAGAAATTAAATATTCCTTCAAATACTTTAACCTGCTTTGGGCAATCACCTAATAATGCTTGCATAGACACAACGTTCATTTCCAACTCACTTAATGCTTGAAATAACTTAAATCTTTCTCTATCATACGCCTCACATTTTAATAATACATGTTCAACTGTTTCCATATTTTCTGAGCCACATTTTTGGTCTGGCACCTCCCACGCCGGGACCGCGCTTATGCTTTGGTTGTCTTATCCATGTTTCGTGCTCCCCCTGCTGTTCCTCTCTCGCCGGGATGAACACACGGCGAGCCATGAGACTAGATGGATGCATAGACAAGCACACACGGACTAACCCCCCCTGTGTTCTGTCACACCGCAACCGTTCATGCTTACAGAGTCCCTTCGCTCCTCTCAAATTCAGTGGCGAGATCTCTGGCACATATATTAATCCCCCGAGTGCATCGGGTGATACCGTCACGACGCATGGCTGTTCTGTCTGTGTTGCTGCTCCCCTCTGCCGTTCCTCTCTTGTTGAGATGAACAAGCGGGGAACCGTAGACCTGGATAGATGCATACGACAAGCAAACACGGGCGGTCTGCCCCTGTCTCTGTCATAGCACAGCCACTCGTGCTCCACGCTCGCGGAGTCCCTCGCTCCTTTCCCCACAGTGGTGAGGTCTCTTAACGGCTTAGCTAGCACGCGGTATTACGGCTCGCTGCCTCTAAATGCAGCTGTCCAGTGTTCAACGATTACAGAGCTTCATGCCCCTCCCCTCTGGAGCGGCGCGATCTCATTCGTCTGCTCGATAGGGCCGATTCGCCGCTATTGGAGCACCAAGAACACTCATTATAAGAGAGCTTCATGCCCCTCCCCTCCTGGAGCGGCACGATCTCATTCGTCTGCTCGATAAGGCGGACACGCCTCTATTGGAGCGCTAAAACACTTATTATAGAGCTTTACTGGCCTGAGCCGATCTCACTTCAGATAGCTCTTTTTCGTCTGCCTGGTAATTTCTCTCTGGTTTAGACGGAATCAGAGGCAGAACGAATTTGTTTATAATATACTGAGGCCCGAATACCTCCCTTTATTCAGTCCCGTCCTATATCAGTGCGCTGAATATTGGTACATTCTTATATATATACCCGGTTTTTCTGCCCTTTTAATAAACGGCAAAACCGCGGGCCTCACGGCAGACTTCCTCTCTGCGATGGGTTCAGTCTGACATTAAACCACCTAGACATACTGCTCTGCTCCGTGAGCCGTTCGGTCACCGTCACTACTGAGGCTTGTGCACCTGAACGGCTGAGCTCTGGTCTCCGCAGCACAGCTGCATCAACAGAGAACGAAACTGTCTGGGTGAAAAGGGGTTATGTCGCGCCTCGGCTGGACTGCCCTGTAATGTTTTCTGTGTGCTGTTTATCCAAACATACTGTGTAATACTGTCGGCTATGCGACCTCACTATAGTGGCGAACGGTATTTAATTCCTCTAAAAAGAGTAATTTCCGTGCTTACTATACTGTGTATTGACACCCACGGTTGTACGGTGTCTCTAAACACTTTATCGCCTTACTGACAAGCAATCAGTAATACGCACACACGGTCCGCTGTCCATAATTCTATCGACGCTAGCCGAAAAGACCCCGGTTTGGCCATATACTGTGTATTGACACCCCACGACTGTACGGTGTCTCTAACACCTTTCTGCCAAATTCGCTCGCAGCCCACCTCAGTTTCTCCGCTACGATGCTGATGGCGCAAACGAGCACGGTCTTACGGCTGTTATTTTCTCTTCCTAGAGGAAGGACAGCCTCAGACTTTTGCATGGCTCCAAGCGTTTGAATCGCGCCCTCTCCGGACGGCCACTCAAAGGCTTACGGCCAAGCGGTTTATGACGTTTTTCGGCCATATAGCTGATTTATATTAGCGGATCCGAAGACGCTCACACCTCCGCTCCAATACTCGGAGATATTAAGGGTAATATCAACCTCAAGTGAGCTTGCTACCCGCCACAATAAGTTTCAAAGCTTAAAGCGCGCGCACAGTCAGACGCGCGCGGCATCTCGTTTAAGACGGGCACACGTACCCCTCTAACGAGCCTCAGAAAGCTGAATATCGTGGCATTCTGTTCATAAGTCCACTTCAGTTTGACTAAGCAAAGGTCCCGCCCCGAGCTGACGGCCGGGAAGCTTGCACTGTAAAAAATTGACTGTAGAATTTACAGGATTTAGCTGGCAAAAAAGTTGCCAATAAAGTTCTGTAAAAAAATTATTAATTGCTGTAAAATGGACTCCAGCATTATACTGTAAAGCAATTTACAGCTAATTGTTGTTTGTAAAATACAGTACTTTGTTGTTTATTTTACAGTTATAATGAATTATACTTGTATTATAAGTTACAGTATTTTTTTGTAATTCCAATAAATTACAGTATATAGTTGGCAACTAGAGTTGCCAATAAAATCCTGTAAATTCCCCAAAACCCAAGATGATATTGTAATAGTTTTACATTCAAATGCTGTAAAGAATTTTTACTACATTATTACACTGTAATATATTTACCAAATCTATTCCTGTAAATACATGAGAATGAAAACTGAATTAAATGTAGTTTACAGAATAATGCAACCAAAGTCAAAGGTGCTTCAAGAACAACATTTATTAAAACTGACAGCAAAGTACTTTCAAAAAAATTATGTTGTTTCAGCAAATATTCCACTCAATCCTTAATATTCTAAAACAATGGCATCTATAAAACATCTAAACACGGTTTGTGTTACATTTAAGATCTTGTTGAATCTGTGTTAGAACATAACATAACTTGTATGTCTAGAAACACAAGTGCTCAATCACAGAACTGGCCTATTTACAATATGTTTTGGTCTTAATACATGAACAAGAACTTACATGCGTAACCATTCAAAGTCCAATAATTTTCTGAAAAGAGTACACACATGAGGGTTGATGGTGTTGTTTCTCTTCTCAGAGGCGTTTCCACTTTTTTGCCTCCAACCTTTGTTTTGGCTGTCTTGATGCCAGTGGTAGGTGTGATTCCAACAAAACATCTGCACAAAGAACAAAAATAAATTTTAGAATATACATGTACATATATGTACATTTACAGACAAATGTACATATAAACACTTAAATATCATATGGTAGCATGGGTACTTTCCTGGTGTGTGTGTATATATAATTTTATTTTTCAAATGAAAAAAGTATAATGCAAGAAAAAAACACATCTACAGAGTGCCCACATAACGTTACGTTGCGTGATGAAATCCAGTAAGAAAAAATTAAACAAAAATTGTGAAGAAGTTAGTATTAAAAGGCTTACATTTTAGACAGCATATTTCCTGTTTTTTCACCAACAAAAATAATTACAAACGCAGCCACAGCACTGTTTTGATTATCTGAGGACAAGAATGGTCTATTTTAATTAACCTGTTCATACTCTAAAGTAAGAACCTTATGTTACCATATTTATCTATAAATACAACATATACACCAGGAAAGTACACATTTTAAAAAAGTGGTTGTCAACCTTTTTTCTTTTCAACCTATTGTCCAAAACAATGTCAAAAGTCTTATTTCTACCAAATAAAATATACTAGAGCAGGGGTGCCCAACCCTGTTCCTGGAGGGCTACCATTCTGCAGATTTTAGCTCAAACCCCAATCAAACACAGCTGAAGCAGCTAATCAAGGTGTTCAGGGTTGCTTGATAATTACAGACAGGTATTGGTGTTGGAGCTGGGTTGGAACTGAAGTCTGTAGGACGGTAGCCCTCCAGGAGCAGGGTTGGGCACCTCTGTACTAGAGCTTGGCGTGTCTACACAATGTAAATTTGTTACAAAAACATCCAAACAATAAGAAATCTCTTGATTTTTGATTGTTTTAGCTTATCATGCTTGTTTCGTTGTATTTTGAATAACTGTCATTTAAAAGTCTTAAGGCCTACTTGGGGGGTCCTATCCCCCTGGTTGAGAAACACTGCTATAAAACAAATAGCTACCTATGTGAATATAATTACCTTAGAACAAATTCAAGTGTGGAGGATGCCTCCTCCTAATAAACCAGGTTGAAGTTGTAGTATGATGCGAACAAAGCTGCAAATCCAGCCACAAGGTTGGGGTGGGGATTCACAACCACCTGACCGTCCATACTCAGCATCCACTGAGTTGCATTGAGGATTTCACCTAAAAATAATCTTGAAAACAAGAAATATAAAATGTAAGAGAAAATATAACAGTCAACATTTATTGAACAAATACAACAGATTTCAAAACATTGTTGTTTTTATGTATTCTTGAGACATGAGAAGCAAATATGAAGTTAACACTAAATGTCCTCTCACAGCTCTTAAAAGGGCATTTTATCTCCCTGCCTTCATCTATATGGTCTTTTAAAGGAACACGCCCAGATTTTGGGAATTTAGCTTATTCACCGTATCCCCCAGAGTTAGATAAGTCCATAAATACCTTTATCATTTTTATGCGTGCTGTAACTCTGTTTGACGCAGCCCCCGCTAGCTAAGCTTAGCACAAAGACTGGAAGCAAATGGCTCCAGCTAGTATACTGCTCCTAATAAGTGACAAAATAACGCAAACATTTTCCTATTTATGTGTTGTGATTTGTATAAATAACAAGGTGATATGAGACACAACTATCTTTTAACAGTATACAATATACTCGTCAGACAGAGTTACAGCACGCACAGAGATGAGAAAGGTATGTATGGACTTATCTAACTCTGGGGGATACGGTGAATAAGCTAAATTCCCAAAATCTGGGCGCGTTCCTTTAATTGTCCAATAAAGTCCTTTAGGCTTGTACATGTGAAATTACAAACTTAAATTTGTCAAGTCAATGTGGTGCCTGTTTGGTCAAATCTGACACTTCTATGATACCCTCTTAGGTCTCTGTTTAAATGAGACTTGAATGCTGAAATTTTTTGAATGCACGGGAGCATTCAGGTACTCCACATGTAAAGGAACAAGTTAAGAACATTACTGTGTACTTTCATATGCTGAGTGTAGCCTATAATAGTATTGCTCTCATGCTGACACAACTTGCAGTGATACATGTCTAAAAATACTTTTTAAAATAGCAAAGTCAACAGTGAAGTATAGCATCCATCCATGAAAAAGGGCACAGTGGGTTTTTCACCTTTTCTCATTTGTCTCACACCACCAGTCAGGTTAAGAGTTGCAATCTCTGCTGTCTCGTGCCTGAAAAACAATGTTAAACTTAATTACACTCCATCCTAACCAAATTTCACGTTTAAAACAACACTGCAAAAGCACCTATACTTACATGTAAAAAGTGAACTACAAACTGGAAAATTAATTACATCTGACTATGTTGGCTAATGTTATAAAATATTTCTGGTCGAAATAACAGGCATCAAATTGCTTCACATTAACTTAAGTATGACACAATATGTTAAATACTACCTTAAGTAAGGAAAATAAACTGACGAAGTAAACTAGAATAGAAAATCGCAGCATCCAACCATGTTAACATATTTTCTAAGATGAGAGCAAATACGCATTTATCGTGTAACCTTACGTTCGTTTTCTTTCACAAGCAATTCCGTTTAAATATCACGTTCATTTAACAGCAATCCAAAATACTTTAACAAAATGGCAACAAACTACAGCCGTATGCAAAAATAAAACGTCCTGTATGATGTTTCTGTTGGTGCTTCTTTAGTCTCACCACCCTGAAGTTGACCCGTATGACGTGACATCTTTGCTGCCTTGCGCCTGAATTCAAAACTCCTGCACATTCAACTCAGATATAACGCGGGTATTATGTTAAACATGTTGACGTGCCCTTAGTAAGGAGTATAAGCTGGCGAAATAAACTAGAAATTTGCATGATATCCAACCATATCTTATTTTTTAAACTGGCAGCAAATAACGTACGCGTTTATAACGTAGTTTTCTTTAACAAGCAATTCAGTGTCGCGTTTAATTAACAGCAATGGTTTAAAAACACTTTAGCACGCATCCATGATAAAATGCACAGCATGTACAATGTTTTTTACCTGTAAGTTCGAAGATTCGTCTCACCACCACTCTTTGCCACCATGCAGTCCAGCCGTTACGGACCCCTCGCGCTTTTTGCTGCCTCGCTCATGCCTGAAACAAACATCTGAAACGTTATAAAGTTAATGACACATAACTACCAAATGTAACATTTAAAATAATGTAAAGAATTTAATTTTATATTTTGCTACATGTCTTAATGACACGCTGTTGTGAAATACAAATTATTAACATCTGTTATGTTAATAATCTGGTATAGCGGTCGCATACCAGATATCACTATTTAAATGACCATAATAGTACTATATTAGTTTAATACTGTACTATATTTGAATGATTTACGTGAACTTACCAACAATTTTGAATGATGACTCTTCAGTGTTCAAGTCCATTTCAAACGTAAATACACCCACGCAATCCCATGATGCCATTTCACAATTAATTTTTGTAAAAACATATGATATACAGTGGCAACACCTCCTGCCTGTAAATTCAATTACAGTTTAAATGAAAATATACTGTTAACAGCTGTAATACTTTCTTTTACCCATAATGCATTGTGAACTACACTAAAATCTTGTAAAATGTTAAAACAGGAATTTCCTGTAAAATTTTGCTGTAGAAACTACAGCAATTTGTTACAGTGTGCTTAAGTTACACACGGCTGCATGAAGTGCTGTCATTACGAGCTAGCCCAGCATTTGCTGTGGGTTGAACACGCTTTACGACGGCAATCAGCCTTCGGCGCGTGGAACGCCGTTTGTCTCATATAAATCACCTTGTACTGTGAATACGGTACATTATGAGGATGATTTAGCACTGCAGCACTCTCGACCGTGTTATTGTGATAATGCGGTCGGGCAATCTACGGTGGTTTCATTATTTACCGAACCAGACTGAGATCTCGCCCCCTGAACAAGCTGACGAGTCATCTCCTTTATAAACTCATTGCATCGCTTTATAAGCTATGTTCAATCAGAGTGATACGCATCTCATGCTTAAACTACCAATATTAACCCATTACGATGGGCGTGCGGAGATGGCATCCGTGGGACACGACCTACATTACGTGCCTTATGACACATTGACACAAGCTGCTAGGACCCCTTTCACGAGGCGTCCTTATGCAAAGTCTGATCCATTCTGTCTAGTGACATTTGAAAGTCAAAACCCCCCGCGAATCGCCGGGGGAACACTTTTCTCCTCACTACAGAGGCACGGCGGCTCTCTCCCCTACCTATATCTATGCGGCCGTGATAACAGCGAACCACGCTTTTACGACCGACCATTCATTTAATTCACAAGCCTGTCATCTCTCAGATGCGGACGGCGGCGGTAACAGCGAACCATGCTTTTACGGCTGGCCATTCACTTTATTCATAAGCCTGTCATTTCACAGATGCGGACGGTGCCCGAGGCACAGCGCTCTGGAACTGTCCAAGGTCCTGTATGACACATACGTCTGACGTACATCAGACGATCAGCTGTTTATCTGCGTCACAGATCACTCACTAGAGCACCTGTCAATACAGGCTATTTATGGATCGTTGACGTTATCACCTCCCGTGACAATTATGCTCACTTGTCTTAGAGCATGGGCATGGTCTTAGAGGTTTCTCATTTGACAATTGTGACACGGCCGGCTGGTCCCCGCCGTCCACGTTGTCAGTTTACAGCTTCGACATCCCTGCTTCGCGCACTACTGAGGTTTGTTGCATTAAAGGTGCGCCCATTAGCTCACCTGTATGCACGATATGGGTTTTAATTATATGCGTCCACCGTGCGCTTAGAGAAGCTCACATGTACACGCTATAACATTTTGGTATACAATAAGATGCGCTTGGGAAAGCTCACCTGTATACACAGCTGTGTTATGCTTTGTGACACATACATTGTTGTTCATCTGTGTACGTTCACGGTGCGTTGGGTGCCCACCGTTACGTTCATCAATCATATCTGTACACATTCACGGCGCGTTGTGTGCACTGATTTATCTATACGCATTCACGGTGCACTGAAGAGTTCACCCGTGTGCGCACAATTTATTATCAGAACACATGACGGCGCGCTCGAGAATCTTGCCGGCCTGTGCATTATAACACTCTGATTCATCTATATGCATTCACGATGTATTCAAGTGTTCACCTGTGCCCGTGCAATTTATAGTCAATACACATTTACGGCGCGCTTGGAAAGCTCACCGATCTGTGCACTATAATACTACCTATATGCATCCCGATGCGCTCGAGGGTGCACCGGGGTTCACACTATTGTGGTATCTGTATAATCCCACGCTACGAACCGTTCTGCCGCATATTATAGTCAGATCGGCCGTTCGTGAGCTTCGCAGATCACTCACTACGTATGTCTGTTGCTAACAGTGGTTATTTAGATGGATCGTTGAAACCATCGCACTGGCTCACGCCCCTCTATGAGCTATGTCCTATATAGAGCCCACTCTGTGCGAGTTTGGCTTCTTCATGAACTTGGTCTACAGGGGTATCTATATCTATATTTAATATCTGCTACGCGGCCGGCTGGTCTTCGCCGTCTACGTTGTCAGATTGTACAGCTTAGACGTCCCTGCCCTACGAGCGCAGGTTTTCTCGGCTCAATCATGCACGCTCATGCGTTTTATGTGTACACCACGGTGCGCTCAGCGAGCTCACCAACGTGACTCTGAATTTACTTATCTCGCACAGCCGCGGCGCGCTCGGTACCTCGCCGTCTTGTGCTATGTTATGTGCCCCCGGTGCGTTTAAAACCCCACCGTGTGCGCGTCAACAATTTATATGGTGCTTACACATTTGCTTTTAAAGCTGTGAATATGCCGGGTATAGGGCCACACGCAGTGTCTCTCCGGTAAGGCACTTCAGTACGTTGTGTATGCACGGCGTGATGGGATTACGTTCCCCCATAGCGTCAGCTAACTGACGCAATGCGAAGTGAACCGTATTGAAAGGGAACGCTTAGGTTACTCACGTAACCCCGGTTCCCTGAAATAACGGGAACGAAGCATTGCGTCTCTTGCCGTGCTACAAACGTATACGCAGCGAGTGTTATTCGGCTGCGCGCTTCAGTCGAATAATAATGAGCTGCTGACGATTGAACCGCGCTTATATAGGGACGCGTTCCTCCCGCGCGCGGGTTCAAACGTCATTGGTCTGTACTTTGTACAGACGTTAACCAATAGGCTTCAGTCACGGAGTAAACAGGAGTTTCCCCCATAGCGTCAGCTAACTGACGCAATGCTTCGTTCCCGTTATTTCAGGGAACCGGGGTTACGTGAGTAACCTAAGCGTTCTTTTCTTTGTAATATCACAGTTCAACGTTTGCTCAGTATCTGTTTATTATTATTTCAGTATTATTAATACATTTTCATATACTTTTCAATGTGGTGCTTGTGGCTTCTTTTGGTGTTTATCTTGGAATTAAAATGTGCTCTTTGTTAATCTCTTTCTTACTTGATAACAGTTCTAACAAATAACAGAATAAAACAATGTATTTTTTAGGTCAAGCAGCTGCTTTGCAATAGAGCAAAACTGTGAAATGCTATTAAACTCTGTATTGATCCTAGTTTTACATACCTAATTTTTCCCTGTAAAGCACCACCATATGAAATATTTAACCAAATGAGCAAAAATCCAGATTAAGTAGAAAGATCTTGCATTCCCAGAGACATGATTTTGCATTGCATGTAGTAAATGTATGTAATGTTTGGATTATGTGTAGACTTAAGGAGTTAACAGTATAGGGTCTGATGGCCTTATGGCACAGCCTGTGGAAAAACTAATTAGCTGATGCGTTTAATTCCTTCAGAGTCCAGGGTGCAATCTATCATGCTTGGGGGGTGGGGGTGTGCACAAAATACAATACTCATGCAAATGAAACTCACACGAGCATCTAGCGCTAGACAAATCACTTTCATTCTCTGATTCATTTATATCTTTCCCATCCCCTATCCCTTATTCCCGTCCTCACTCTGCCATCCTTAATAAACACCAGGGAATGTGCTGATTCAATGCTTTGCGGCATGGTCAGACATGGTTTGATGTCCTTACTGAAATGTGTCGACTTTTATGGTCTGCATGCCATCTGGTAAAAGCAGTGGATGTATGTCACCAGTGTATTCTGATGCCATAAAATGCAATAAACCCCCCTCACCGAGACATGTAATGTAATGTACGGGGCGTGTGTTCTTATCCTCCCCATCTCGTGAGTTTCTTGTGAGCTGATGCAAAGCTCATTTCGATTGGTTAGCTCTGCGTAATAGGCCAAACTGGAATATGGTGAAAATTACATATTTTTCTTTTAGCTTGCTTGTTTCTTTACAACAGTCAAAACAGGATTTGCATAATTGTTGTAGGTTGGGGAGTATGAAAGAATTGAGATTGAATTATGTTAAGCTGTTTAAATCTTGATTTTTCTTTTTATAAATTCATACATGCCGAATCCAAGCGGTTGCTTGTTTTTAAGTCTTGTCTGATCCCCAGGTTATCAGAAGAGCCCTCCAAGAGATTCGCATTATGACTGGATCATTTCAAAGTGTTTTATTTAGTGGAACAGTTTGATTCAAAAATCGGATCTAACTGCTGAGGTATTAACTACATATGCATAGAATTATGACATAAACTATCTGTTCTTAGCTTGGTAAGGTGATAACTTGGACACTTACAGTTTTTCTCCATTGGTTTGGCTCATTTCTTGAAACAGAAATTACATTCTCAAAACAACATGGACAAACCTCCAAACCACTTGGCAAGTGTTCACAACAGAATTGAATTTCTCATTCATTTCATCAAATTGCAAATATCTAAGTACATGTCTCAATAGCTCAGTACATCTTTGCAACTGATTAAGTACAGGTAGCCTACATTTAGCACAATTTCCAAGTGAATAGATCTTGTTGATCTAAACTGATTGGTTGATTCTCAGTCTAATGGTTGTTCACTCCAAAATGTGTCAGCGTCATTTCATTGTATAAGTCATCACATGCACAATAGTCTGTTCAACTGGCAAAATTAGTCAAGAACATAATACCATGAATAACATATATGAATGCTTCGAACATTTGATACATTTATTACAGCAATTGACAGTCAGGTAAAACTAAAACTTGACTAACAAAGTAGGAGTTTACGTTTTTGTAGAGAATAATGGCATTGGAAGGAACGAGGCCCCTCACATCCTCGCCAAGGCCCGAAGACGTGGCCATAAAATTATTGCCCACCGGGCCACGGTGGATGTCCGAGGCCAGTGAGGGGGCAATATAACTATGTTTGATGCCATATCGGAGAATGGTCTTGGCCCATACTATACACAGATGCTCCTCATCTTCTTGGACCGCCTTCATTTTGATTTGATCCCTCAAAATGAGAAAGGTCTCGTCGGGCCTCACCTACCACAATATGTCATTGTATGGGACAATGTGAATTTCTACAGTGGCCTGCTAATCAGGGACTGGTTCACTACTCATCCAAGGATGGTCATGGTGTTCCTACCACCTTACTCTCCTTTCCTCAATCCTACTGAGTTTTTCTTCTCTAGGAGGTGGAGATATATGAGCATAGGGCTCAAAATCAAAGGTCCCTGCTCCATGATGAACGCTGCGTGTTAGGATATTACAGGAGATCAGTGTAGGGGATGGTTGCGACAGGCACGACGTTTTGTTCCCACGTTGCATCGCAAGGGAGAATAATACACTGTGATGTGGATGAGAATCTGTGGCCAGACAGACAGCAGCGTGTGGATGGTCAGGCGGGTGAGGATGGTGGCCAGGAGAGGAAGGGTGATGACAGCGACCAGTGAAGAAATGTTAGTTCTGAAACTCCCGCATTATTTACAGCAGGCTGCATATAATTTTCATTGTTTTTTTTGTTTATATTAGAGTATATTATGCTTTATATATTTTATTTTGGTCTGGTGTATGGAAGTTACTTTGTGTGTGAATAAAAGTCGTTACAATTTCCTTGGCAGTGTGAGTGCAATGTGTGGTGTCAAACCTTGGAGGCTACTCTTCCCTAAAATCATTTTTTTTTTCAGTTTTATACAAAATTGTATTCTGTTAGTTAGACAAAAAACAGTACAGTAACCATTGTCAATAAAGGGCTAAGACTGAAAAGTGGACATAAGAGATGGTCCCCTGCCATAGTGACAAAACATCTAAACATTTCGACTTGCAGTGCTTACACAATGCCAAAGGGACGATGCATTTTGGGGGCACTGACTGTTAAAATGAGAAGGATATTTAGTTTTGACACATGAGTGAACTATTTTGGGAGAGGTATGAGCTTTTGCAGGTGAACCATGGTGTTGTGCCGAACCATCCACTTTATTTTGACAAAAGCACCAAGAGTGTTGAGAACGTCCGGTCTGTTTCAAGAAATGAGGCAAGCAGTTGAGAAGGATATTTGCCATTTTTGTGGCACTGACTCTTTATATGGGAAAGGAATTTAGTTTTGAAGCATGAGTGAACAGTTTTGGGAAATATATGAGCTTTTGCAAGCAAGCTATAGTCTTGAGCTGAACTGTAAGACTGTTTTGCCAAATTATCTTAGAGTTTTGAGAATGTAATTTCTGTTTCAAGAAATGAGCCAAACCAATGGAGAAAAACTGTAAGACTTGTGGCATTTTGCAGACAGACAGATTAGATCAGGGGTAGGCAACTTTGGTCCTAGAGTGCCGATGTACTGCAGATTTTGATGGAACAGATTCTGACAGAACAATAGATGGATGTACAGAAAGACAGCCAGATAAACAGACAGATGATAAGACAAACAGACAGATAGACAGACAGACATATAGAAAGACAGACATACTACAATAGATTGATATATAGAAAGACACACAGGCAGGCAGTCAGACAGACAAATAGACAGAAAAATATTAAGATAGACAGACAGACAGACAGACGGCCGGATAGATAGACATACTACAGTAGGTTTATATATAGAAAGACAGACAGACAAATACGGTAGATAGACAAATAGATAGACAAATAGTAAGATAGGAAGGATGGATGGACGGACGGACGGACGGACAGACCGACAGATAGACTAGATTGATAAACAGAGAGACAGATGGACTAGATTGATATACAGACACACAGAGGGATGGACTAATAGAACAAAAGATAGTCCGACAGATGAACAAGCAGGCAGACAGACAAATCAGATATAGACAAAAATGGATAGATAGACAGACAGACAGACAGACAGACAAACTGATAGACAAATAGTAAGATAGACAGACAGACAGATGGATAGATAGAGATACTACAGATTGATATAAAGACAGACAAATAGTAAGATAGACTGACAGACTGACAGACAAATAGACAAATAGTAAGATAGACAGATGAACGGACAGACAGACTGACAGACAAATAGTAAGATAGACAGACAGACAAATAGTAAGATAGACAGATGAACGGACAGACAGACAGACAGACAAATAGACAAATAGTAAGATAGACAGATGAACGGACAGACAGACTGACAGACAAATAGTAAGATAGACAGATGGACGGACAGACAGACAGACAGACAAATATTAAGACAGACAAAAAGACTAGATTAATTTACAGACAAACTGACAGACAGATAGACTGTATTGATGTACAGACAGACGGACAGATGGACTAGATTGATGTACAGACAGGCGGACAAAAAATGGACAGACTGACAGAACAATAAATAGTCAGACAGACGAATGGGCAGGCAGACAGACAAATAGATAGTTAGATAGACTTAAAAACTGATATATAGAGGGACAGACAGACAGATTATATAGATGGATGTACAGAAATGCAGACATATGAATAGACAGATAGACAGACATACTACAATAGATTGATATATTTAGAGACACACAGACAGACAGACAAATGGACAGAAATTTTTTAAGATAGACAGACAGATGGCCGGATAGATAGACATACCAAAGTAGATTTATATATAGAAAGACACACAGACAGACAGACAGACAGATAAATAGTAAGATAGACAGACTGACAGACAGACGGTCGGATAGATAGACAGTAGATTGATAGAAAGACACACAGACAGACAGTCAAACAAATCAGATATAGACAAAAAATGGATAGATAGACAGACATATAGATAGACAGACATACTACAATAGATTGATATATAGAAAGACACAGACAGGCAGACATAGAAATAGACATACAGACAAATAGTTTGACAGGCGGACAGACAGGCAGACAAGAGGGATAGACATGGACTAACAGGCAGACGGCTAGATTGATATATAGACAGACAGATCTATGACTTACAGATGAGGATGTATGTTAACATATTTATTTCTTAAGGGACCAACAAGATATATCTACATCCAAATCTATTTATCTTGTAGACACAGAGCTGTGACATTTTTACAAGCAATGTAATAAAATGTAATAACATTTCACAACGCATGATATGCATACATATCAATGATTTAATAGATGTCTTTTGGTGACTTAGATATCAAAGAGCATATGGGAAAACGTGAACATATGGAAGAGGTTATGGATATGACTCCTAGTCCTCAGTTATGAGCTATGCAAATAAATAATGCATATCTCTCGGGGAAATAAAGAATCTCCTGGCCAAAGTCATGCTTACCTCGAACATTCATATACTGTGTCCTGAACACCGCTGCATATTCACCAAAAACACAGAAATGTCCTTAACCGTAGAACGGATTTGTGAATAATGTAGTTGATTTTCTTGAACATTTTCCAGCACAAATGAAAGAACGTGGAGCTGTTTTTGTGTGCAGTCCTTGCAGCTGGGGACAACATTTTCTGCTATGAAGACAGCTGTGGCCTGGTCCAAAAAATATAGAAAAGAGAAACAAATAGAAAACAAGGCATCATGGGAAATGATCAAAGCACATAAACAGCAGACTTTATAAAATACTAATGATAAGTTATGATAAGGAATTGGAGACTGCTCGGTCTCGGAGTTCTTCAAAGGCACAAAACATTATCAAAGCATTACATCGTAGATTTCATAGTATGTGGCTCATGCAGTTCATTTTCTTGCCAATTTGTATTTTCTTTTTGCATCATTTTTTAAACAGTAAATATTGCTTTTTTACATTACATTAACATTCATGAAATTGGCAGACACATTTAACTAAAGTGACTTAGAGAGCATTCAAGCTATAAGTTTTATCAGTGTGTACATTGCCTGGGAATCGAACCAATAACCTTTGCTTTACCGACCTTTAATGATATACCAATTGAGCTACCTAAACATTTATTTCCAGACTTTTTGTCCTAAATATTTTGCAGATATTATTTATAGCCATCATTTCGATTTGACTTTGACCAGTATTTTATGTCACTGTCGAAACTGAGTAAATTCCTCTGTCAGTCACGACTGTGGCTGGCCTTGCCTCGCCCTGCGTCTGGCAGCCTGAGAGACATTTCAATTCTCCAAAACGTGGATATAATTTGTGTATACAAATGTCAAAATGTCAATAGATGTAATCCTCTCAAGAGGTGCTGGGGTTTGTTCATTGGCGTTTCGGCTGCGTTCCTTAATCCAATACCAATGGAGTGATTTTCACGAGCCACTGTGAGAAGGAGGGGGGAGCCGGTTCCAACGAGATGGGTTTTGTGATGGGATTTCTCAGGCCTTTTGGAATTGATAGTGGCTATCACGTCAAGTGGGCTCTGACATTTAGCTGTTTCCTACAGAAACCTTTGATGGTTCATGAACTATTACGATTGCATTGAGATGAAAAGGAAGTTGATTACCTCATAAATGTTTCGAAACTTGATTTTTCAATGTCCATCTTAAAATGGAAATGGTTCTACAATTTTCTCATGTTATGTTATGGTCTACAACATTATGCTTAACTTTTTACCATGCACCATTTATACTCTTTATACTCTTTTAACACTTAATTGTAGCAAGGTGCTTATTACACATCTACAGTACAAAGGATTTCTCTTTTTTTATATAAAAAATATGCAGTGACAGTACATGCATAACTTTTTTTATTAGTTATTTGTAAATTTTACCTTTGAAGTAATATATAGGTCAGTAGTTGGGTGCTTGCCAGGGTGTTTAATAAGGCCTTGATTCTGATTCAGACTGATCTCACGAGAAGTCATGTTATAGTCACAAACAATTTGAATAATTTATTCGTGTCCATGGCAGGAAATTCAGCTTTTTACGTCCCTTCCCTACTGAAAATCCAGCAAAGACCAGCATAAGCTGGTAGCTGGTTTTAGGTGGCAGTAGCTGGTCTAAGCTGGTAGGTCAGCTGGTCTTCCAGCATGACCAGCTATGTCCAGCCAGACCAGCTTAAAAAGTGACCAAAACACAGCTAGACCAGCTTACTACACCAGCAATACAGTATCAGCTAAAACCAAGCTGGGAGACCATCTAAAACCAGCTCACCAGCTTATACTGGTCTTAGCTGGATTTTTCAGTAGGGTTAAGCACGAATGTCTGTTTTGTGTCACTCGCATGAATTTCTATAAATAATTTTTCGTAGCCTTGGCACGACTTTCTTTTTCGTGTCATTTTATGTATTGTTTTCTCCTATTTTCTTACCATTGTCGCTTGGGGTTGGGGTTAGAATCACTTTCTGTGACATCGTACCCAAACCCTAACTCTAACACCAACTCCAGGCGAGAATAGTTTTAAAAGCAGAAGAAAAACATGTTGAAACCAAAATACATCAAAGTACATACTAACCCAAACCCCAAATCTAATTCCAACCCTAAACGACGATTTAAAAATAGGAAAAATTTTGAAAACAATACATAAAATGACACGAAAAAGAAAGTCGTGCCACGGCCACGAAAAACTATTTATAGAAATTCGTACGAGTGACACGAAAAAGACATTCATGCTCAAGGCATGAAAAAAAGCAGATTTTTGTCCCATAGACACAAATTAATTAACCCTTTTTTATGATTGGTCAATAGCTGTGTTTTATTTATGATAAAATATGACTTTAACGCGCAACACCCTTATTTACGTAAACATATGTGAAACATTCCAGCATGATCTCACGAGAATTCGTACATACTTTACGAGTTGGCAAATATGGATGAATTCGTACAAAGTTAGTTGTGCAAAACGTACGATTATAATAAAAAAATAACGAAACCCCATCCCTAACCCTGACGTCACAGGGATCAAGGCAAATCATATAAAAATGTATAGATGTGGTCGTACGAATTACTGTGCGTCAGTGTTGGGTGTAACTAGTTACAAAGTAACTAGTTACTGTAATAAAATTACTTTTTTCAGTAACTAGTAGTGTAAGGCATTACCCGTCTGAAAATGGTAATATTATTACAGTTTTCCCGAGCTAGTTACTTGAGTTACATTCGCCAGTAGCACCTTCATCACACAAGGCACAAAACACAGAGAACAAAAGGGAAGGGGAGGAGGGCGTGAATGGAACAGTGATTGGTCTAAGTTTGGCACGAGGTATCATTTACCATCACCGATTGGTCGACACCCGGCAGCCAGCAGCACAGAGCGGCACACTCAAAGACAGATCGGGAAAATGGAAGCGTCAACAACGGCAAGCTCTTTTTCAGAGGAAGGTTCCCAGCAACAGAAAGCTAGTTTCGACGGGTGGAGATTCAGTCATATTTTATTATGTTCAACGGAAGGAAAATAACTTGACGGTGAAGTGCACACTCTTTAATGTTTCTCCGAACGCTGTGCCCCGCGTCCGGTAGCGGGTAAGGAAGCCAGCATTTTCTTGGCCGTGGCTTGCCCAAATAAACATTCTTGTCCAGAAAAAAAAATGTAACTAAGTATCAAATAAGTATCTTTGCACGTGCATGTCAACTTATTCCACTAACCCAAACCTCTTCCCTAACCCCAACCCTTACAGTCTACTAATACTCTAATGACAGTTAGTTGACGTATAGTTGCAAATTATTGAAAGTTAGTTGACATGAAGTTGGAAAGTTATTTATAGTTAGTAGAATGTCTAAAGTGGACTATCAAAATAAAGTGTAACCTTACTTTCTTCCAAACAAGATCCTTTGAATTCCTGTAGAAGTATTAAGATGTCTCGTGTAGCAGTGATGATTGTCCTCCATTGTTGTTTTGTTTTTCTGCCTCTGCTCACTTTCTTTAATCACATGACTGCTAGAGCAAGCTCCTGATTGGTTAACGCGGTGCGAAAATCCGCCAAAGTTTAGATTTTCCAACTCGGATCACGCAGCAACGCCCAATTCGCACCATTCACAGTTACCGCACCGCAGGATGCCTATTCACGTCTTTTCATTGACGTAGCATGTAAATCACTCGCGCTTGCTGCCTCTTCAGCGTCTGGTGTGAATGCACCTTTAGCCACCTTGTAAAATACGTACAAATTGTAATGAGGTAGCATTCTGTTGGTCAGGGACTATTAATCCATTTATCAGGGATTTTTTTACTTCATGAAAGTTGCAAAGATTATTACTTACTACCTCATTTATCCAAAGCGACTTACAACTGCTATATATGTCAAAGGTCGCACGCCTCTGGAGCAACTACTGGGTTAAGTGTCTTGCTCAGGGACACAATGGTGTGTCACATTGGATTCGAAACCGGGTCTCTCACACCAAAGGCGTGTGTCTTATACACTGTGCCATCACCACCCCATTATTATCATTTATTTATTTTTGCTATAATATTTGCATTGTGTGATAACCATTTTATAAAGGATTAAAGATACTCAAGTCTGTGCTTTATCGTGAATAAGTCACGACTGAAGGGGTTGCAGTGGACTGTACCTAACAACAGTCTTCATCCGTGACTTTTTTCATCATACAGACTTTTTGCTTTCTTAAAACTTCCATATTTAAGCAGAGAAAAAAAATGTCTTGGGTGCTTAGGGAGCTCAACACGCGTGGGTTGCCTTCTTTTCCCCATGTATTTTTAATTTACATATTTAAGCGTTTGTTCAAGTTCATAATAATAGTAATGCTTGCCATAGCAAGCGGCAAGTTAGCATAGGCTAAAAACGAACAAATGAGACTATTGATATTTATAAAAGCAATGCATCATATAAGATGCCAAATGAGCCCATCTTTGTTTTGGCCGTACAGAACATTCTGTCGAAAAATCAATAAACATGGTGTTGGGTGAGGTCAAATGAAGCTTGAAATAATTATTAGAGTCATGATCCATTTTTCAGACGTTCAATGATGATGTTTTACTTCCTGTTTGCCCAATGGAGTTATTGATCGGGTTTAATTGCTCGCTGGACACATCGGCTGAAAGTGTGAGAAGTGATATTCTGCTGTTTAGTATTAATATCCATAAGTTGTTTACAATGGTTTCAAAGATTGTTATATTTGCCATTACCCATGTGATATGGCACACGGGCTTATTATGCATTGATTCAGATTCTGATTAATTTCGCAAAGCTTTGCCGTGGACACCAGACACTGATCAATAAACGTGGCGTTATCCGAAGACAGATGCGGCCAAAGATGATTTAGCACCGTGACGTTCACCAATCCGCTGATGGGGTTAAAAAGAATGGCACACTTCCTGTTTTTCCTCCTGCTAATATTGATTACGTTTAATTATCAGTGAAATAAAGCGACAAGCTTAAAGGTCAAAAGCAGGACGTCTGCAACTTAACCATTCACGAAAAAGAAAACACAAGATTAATTCCAGCTATGTTTGAAATAACAAACTACCAGTATTTATGGATACGGCATTTAAATGTACAGTATGTAGGCGATTCTGTTTCATTGGTTGATTTTTACAAAGTCTATTAAGAAAATAATGCATAAGAGATCGTCTTGGTTTTCTAAAGGCCACATTAAAACTTAGCTTGATTTTAGCTTTTACTGTTTTCTAGGGTAACAAAAAAAGCAGGTTTCTAATGATCAACTAATAATTATTTAACTGCACAACCTTAATTAAACGCATTATTGCACGAAATTCAATTCACATTTATTTGTGTACAGAGAATGACTATGTTACTAAACCAGAATCGTCTGTTAAATGTTATCAGAAGTGAAGACTTTTTAAGATGTCAAATAAATGTTTGGTGTCCTCAGAGTACACATATGAAATTTTAGCTTAAAATATCATATAGATAATTTATTATAGCATGTAAAAAATTGCCACTTTGTAGGTGTGAGCAAAATGTGCCGTTTTTGGGTGTGTCTTTAAAAATGCAAATGAGCTGATATCTGCACTAACATGGAGTGCCTTGGT
The DNA here is from genome assembly GCF_030506205.2 of Paramisgurnus dabryanus. Lineage (NCBI taxonomy): Eukaryota > Metazoa > Chordata > Actinopteri > Cypriniformes > Cobitidae > Paramisgurnus > Paramisgurnus dabryanus. The sequence continues at coordinate 18,146,732 of NC_133359.1, read as the reverse complement.
TGGATAGTGCAGATTAAGGGGCGGTATTATCCCCTTCTGACATCACAAGGGGAGCCAAATGTCAATGGCCTATTTTGTCATGTGCTTGCAGAGAATGGTTTACCAAAACTAAGTTACTGGGTACTTTTTTCCAAATTTTCTAGGTTGATAGAAGCACTGGAGACCCAATTATAGGACTTAAACATGGAAAAAGTCAGAATTTCATTTAATGTCCCATTTAAAACATTTTAGGCAGTATATATTGTATCCTGTATAGTATGCAGTATAATAATAGTTATAAGCCATCCTAAACCTTAACAGAAGTAAATTGTAAACTTGTAAATTGTAAATTTGTATACACATAGCTCTTTGTATACATGTAGCTCAATGTTTACATGACACAATGGTGAAATGTAAAGAGTAAAGCTGATTGGTTGGTTCTTGTCACATGACGTGCATGCGGACATAGCATTCAGAAAAGTTTTAATATTGTCTACTCGCAGGGCCGGCCCGAGGCATAAGCGAACCAAGCGGCTGCTTAGGGCCCCGCTGGCCACCAGGGGGCCCCCGCCCCAATCGTTTTTTTTATTTTTATTTTTTATACAATTAAATAACTTAAACATGTAATATAAATGGATGAATGAATGAATACGAATTTATAAATGAATAATTAAAGACAAGAAAATTTTGATTTGCAGACAACTATGTGTCTGCAGTGCTAGCGTTTTAGTCAGGCGCAACATAGACACCTGCGCCACCTGCGCGTCGGCGCGCAAGTGCACAACGTCGTCACTCACTGTAAACAATGATGAGCCATTTGACATGTCAAAAAAAAGGATATATCCCTCTGGGGCCGAAAAGAGAACAAAGAAAAGGACCGAGGATGAGAAAAAAGAGCAAGATAAAGGTATGTTTGCATGATTATATACAGTATGTTTAATTTGTGTTAGTGGTGTGACAGATCGACGTTAATCTGTGACCGTGATCGACCCACGGTTCGGCTCGCATGCGCTTAAATAGTGAAAGTTTATCATTTGCACGTGTTTCAAAGGCTTGCAAAAGTTAACATTTCAAGTGATTTTAAACAATTTATCCCGCAAAAAGGCGCTAAAGTGAGCAGTATTCTGCAAGCCCATGTGGTTTAAATTGTCCAGCCCAGCTCCCTTCAGAGATCAGAACACTAACACTTGATGTTTAAACTTTAGAGAGAGTTACGCTATTTTGTGTCATACTGTAGTCCATTAACATATATTTGAGGAATAGAGCACTGAAAAGAACATAACGTTTTTATGCTCCGCCGTTTGTATTTCCGTCTGTGTGAGCGCGCCGCGTATAAGTGCACTTAGTAGGGCACACATAAAATCTTTCTGTTCTTGACAGGGCACATACAAACAAAATGATCTCCACAGTACTCTTTTCCAATAAAAACTGTTGTTTATGTCTTTAGACGGTTTGTGTATAGATTAGGCAGAAATCAGGTCCGTGCTTCTCTTAAAGAGACAGTAACCTTAATTAACCTACTTAAGTCTGTGTCATTAATGTTAATCAAACCTTCCAAGACAAAGAGAAAATCACTTCTGTAGCTCTAAAAAAGAATAATTATATTTAATTCATACAATATAGTGTTATGATTCATTTGATTTGATTTCTGTACCTAATGCTAATTTTAGCCCTTACTTACTGGCAACTTTGTTCTTTTTATAAATGTTTGTAAGTAATTTCTTCATTTTTTTATTAGTTTTTCCAACCCCTCATTCTGCTGATCCGAAAAATGATCAGATCTGTGCCTCAAAAACCATAATGTGATCCGAACCGTGAGTTTTGTGATATATCACACCCCTAGCTAGCATTGCTGTATGTGTTGAAGTGAACGTTCCAACATCGGTAACGTTCCAGCTTCATAGGCAAAGCACATGCGCTCTCTGTCTAAGATCTTTGGTAAGAGATGGTATTGGACTTTATGAGAATATATACCAATACCATGTTGGGTAGGGAGATTTCTGTGATGAAAATGGACTTCAATCTTATTTATATGGTGGGTAGTGATGTAACCGTGCTATCCTATATTTATTTATTTATTGCTTGTTGTGTAAGTAATGAAAAATAAGCAAAATAAACTCATTCTGCTCGATCAACTATGCACTTATCCAATGCTATTTTTTTCAGGAACACTGTTGAAGTACTTTGGAGCACAACCAACTCCACCCGCCCCTGATGTTTCATCAAGTGTCAGTGTCTCCACAGCTGATGATGCAGCAGATGAGGTTTTTCTTGTTGGCCAATGTTAACATTCCATAGCCTGTTAATATGACATGACACATTGAAGAATAAAGTATTTTATTTAAGTATAGATTTTTTTCATTATTTAAATTATTATTCATTTATAATGTAACATTAGAGCGTGACATTTGTGTCCGCGTGGTGGGAGGGGGGCCCCCAAACACATTCTGCTTAGGGCCCCCAAGAGGCTCAGGCTGGCACTGTCTACTCGCTATGGTGCCGACGCACCTGGAAAAATTTGCTTGTTTGAGCTCTCTATTTAAGTGCATTTGCTGCGCATCTACATTGAAATAACTGGGTTATTTTCAACCCAGCAATGGGTGTAAAAGGAACAAGCCCAGCAGCTAGGTTAAAATTTACCCAGAACATTTTTATATTTGACCTAACAATGGGTTAAAAACTAGCATTTTGGGTTTAAAGAACCCTCCATGGGTTAAATTACTCGTCCCTTTTTCATAATAACCCAGCATTTATTTTTATTTTATTTTTTAGTGCAATTTATTTGTGCGCACAAAGATGCAAAATTTAAACCGTCCTAAAGCAGCTTAACCAAATTTGTGCTTAAAACAAGCAAAAACACCTGCCAATGGAATAAGACATTTTTTTGCTGATTTTTCTTGTATTAAGTAAATTCAAGAAAAAAAAATTATTCCATTGGCAGATTTTTTGTGCTTGTTTTAAGCACAAATTCACTTAATTTTGATATGTTTTGTCTAAAAACTAGAGTTATTTTCTTAGGTCATTTGCTCATCAAGAAAATACATCTTGATTGAATAATTTTTTGATAATTTTACCGAAAACAAGACAAAAAGTACTAAGTAAGAAAGTCACTTTTTGCAGTGCAATTGTATCAGATAATAAAGTTCCATCAAGCACGGATGTGTTTGCTTTCAACCCTTGACTTTTGGCTATCATGGACCATGTTTAACACAAATAGTACCCATAAAAGGTAAAAAACATATGTTTTTCTTAGAAAGCACACAAAATATTATTACATCAGTAATTTTGATGGTTCCAGGAAGCTTCTCAGAAGCTTTTTATCTCTGTGTTAATAAAATATCTGAAAACCTTGTTTAACCAATATCACAGTAATGTGCCATTTGAGTGTATTTTTTATTATTAATCATGTAGTGGTTTTGAGTGTTTTGTACCATTTCCTTTTCATACTCGAACCTTTCCTTTCCCTCCATTGATTTAAAGAATGAATGTAGGCCTCTGGCCTAAAACGCTTAATGAAATTGAATCAAATTAAATTAGTGAAAAGGCAATTTTCTTAACAAAAGAATTTTGGATTGATTGGCAAGGCCAGGGAAAACAGGGATAATATGAGCTTTAAAAAAAGAGTGTATGGGGTATGTACTTGGCAAGAAATATATAATTTATGTAGGACTTTAATAAGGGCCTGCATGTGGAGATGGTCAAACAGTTCAAACAGAACTAGTTTTTTTTTCTTGTTCTGTTAAAGGTGCAGTGTGTACATTTTAGAAGGATTTTTTGACTGCAATGCATTATAATATACACTCACCAAAAGGATTTTTAAGAACACCATACTAATACTGTGTTTGACCCCCTTTCACCTTCAGAACTGCCTTAATTCTATGTGGCATTGATTCAACAAGGTGCTGAAAGCATTCTTTAGAAATGTTGGCCCATATTGATAGGATAGCATCTTGCAGTTGATGGAGATTTGTGGGACACTGAACCTTTAAGCACCCCTCAAATTTAGGATCAAATTTAATGTTACATCTAAATGAGGTGTAAAAGGGGTGCAGCATGCATTTTGCTGGTTTTGGGGATGAATTTGAATCCAGGTGCACTTAGAGAGGTCCAACTAATGATTTTTATAAAAAATCCCAACTCTATACGTACCTGAACCCTAATTATAAATCATAATAAACTCATAAAACTTATCAATCTTTAAAGTACTAGGTGATACTGGACCTCCATTGATATCCTACTATTCTTCAGATCCAAACTCTATGCTTTACAAAAAACATCTAAAAGTTTACCTGCATGTCGGGCCGATAGATAAATGTACACTTCTTGTAAAATGCATTGCGGTTTAAACTTCTGATGTAGCAATAAAACAGCCCTAAATCAAGCTTCAGGGCAGATGAAGTCGAATCAGCTCTTCACCAAGACACCTCCGGGGCTGAAGGTAGATCTTGAGAGAGATATTAATCTAGCTACAGGGTCCTTGTTTCCAACCCCAGCTGTCTGCCTGTCTACAATGACTAAATGCTCTTATGTTGCTTACAGCGGGACCCCGACAAGAGGGCCCATCACACTCCACCAATAGTCTGAGGTAAACTCAAACACTCACCTTGAGAATAAATAAAGGAGGACTTAAAGAAGCTTGTCAACCCAAAATGAAACAAAAAGAAGAATCACTGGCCCAATCACAAGAATGATTGGTCTTATAATATTTTTATTATCATGCAAGTTATTTTTAAACGATGCTGGCTAAACATTGGACAGAACACACCGCTGGATTCAAATTGACCCGATTTGGGTTCTTTTAACCCAACTGTGGGTTATTATAAACCATGATTGCATAGCAACAACCCAACACTGGGTCTTTTAACCCAGCATTGGGTCATTTGATCCCAGCATGTGTTCTGACAAAAATGTACCCAGGCATTTTTAAAGTGTGTCTCCAAAAATCTCTGGGACATAGAAGAAAAAAGTGCAAGATTTTCCTCAGATCCATGCACAGTAGTTCTTACTCTAATTGAATTGAAGTATATGTTCACCGATATTCAGATCACGGGCACACTGGGAAATGTAACTGACATTTGTACTCCACTAGAGGTCTGTTGCTATGTGAGGTTTGCACCGGAGAGCAGATGGCTGCAGATGGTTCGAGGAAGCTCATTCATGCCCTTCTGATTTTCCTGCTGATCTGCTCGGTTCCTGGATGGAATCGAGATGAAGATAAATCGGATTAAACAAATACAACTTCTGATACATGTTTTGCAGGACATTGTTAATATTGAATCAAATATTACTTTTGGTACCTGTTGTGTCAGTGTAAATAAAACTCAGAAAATAAATTATTATGCATACTGTTGTGGTTATGTGATCGTAGATTAATATGGCACATACATACTAAAAGTTACAGTGGGGTTATACAGTGGTGTAAAACAGTGTTGCCCCCCTTCCAGATTTTTTGCATGTTTGTCACACTTAAATGTTTTAGATCATTAAACAAATGTAAATATTATTCAAAGATAACACAAGTAAACATGCAAAATGCAGTGTTTAAATGAAGGTTTTTATTATGAACCGAAAACGAAATCCAAACACACATGGCCCTGTGTGAAAAAGCACAGTTCACACCTGAGTTCAGTTTTTCACGCCACACCCAGGCCTGATTACTGCCACACCTGTCCGCAATCAAGAAATCAATTAAATAGGACCTGTCTGACAAAGTGAGGTAGACCAAAAGATCCTCAAAAACTACACATCATGTTGAGATCAAAAGAAATTCACGAACAAATGAGAAAGAAAGTAACCGAGATCTATAAAGCCATTTCTAAACCTTTGAGACTCAAGCAAACCACAGTGAGAGCCAATATCTACAAATGGCGAAAACATGGAACAGTGGTGACTCATCCAAGAGGTCACAAAAGACCCCACAACAACATCCAAAGAACAGAAAACTTCTTGATGATCCCCAAGACTTTTGGGAAAATACTCTGTGGACTGAGAGACAAAATTTGAACTTTTTGAAAAGTTTGTGCCCCATTATGTCTGGCGTTAAAGTAACACAGCATTTCATTAAAAGAACATCATACCAACAGTAAAATATGGTGGTGGTAGTGCAATGGTCTGGGGCTATTTTGCTGCTTCAGGACCTTGAAGACTTGCTGGGATAAACTGAACCAGGACAATGTCCTGTCATCTGTTTGTGACCTCAAGTTGAAGCGAACTTGGATTTTGCAGCAGGACAGTGATCCAAAACACACCAGGGGTGTATTCCAGAAAGCTGGTTATGTGGCTTACCCGGGTAAGTTTAGGAGTAAGTAAGCGGATAACCTCTGCTTTCGGTTCCAAAAACGGAGGTAACTTTCGGGTTATGTAAGTAACCATAGCAACTGACTCTCTGAAGATAACCCTCTCCGGAGCAGGTTATGTTGCAGGGTAAGTTCATTTTAGTTAATAAAACGAGGCTTCGGAGGAAGTCTGCGCATGCGTGCACTTATGACGAGCGTACAGCGGGCGTGGAAGCATATATTTTGCATAATATTACAATGTTAAAGCATTTATTTTATTTTATTATATTTACAGTCGCGAATATTTATTGCTGTCTTAAAAAATGTGTGATATGAATTTTTTTTAAAGAAACTATTTTTTTAATAACATGGATTGTTATTGGTGATTGGACTAATTACTATAAATTTTATTATTAATTAAATTTAATTAAAAATGTATTCATATTTGTGTTCGGACTAAATACTATACATTTAATTATGTTCATTAGTAATATATCTCCAAATATCAGTGGATGTATGAAACATAATTCCATCAGTTAATTAATGTTAACAATAAAGTACATTTCCATATCAATTTTGTCAATTCATAAATAACCTCATCTTTCACTTACTAGATAATTTGAGATGAATCTAAAGTTATAATAAATGTGTGTGCAAATACATTGTCATTAATGAATCTTAACCTATGTTACTTAAGTGACAATGTGGCAATGTTACAGTAAATGGATATAACAAATAGAAACACATGATGCCTATCATAATAATAATTACTGAGGGATCGAAGTTACCCCTGCCTGCAGTCTCTGATAGGCATGTGCATCTGACCTGGCCCACAGAATGACACCCATGAAGCACAGGCATGATTTAACACTGACCCACATAGTGACACGGGTGAAGCACAGACTTCATTAGGTGAAACACCATTGAATCACAGACATGGCATAGTGGTCAGAGATTTTCTATTATATCAGTTAGAATCATGTACACAATGAAATGAAATTATAAATATATATTTCATAGTATAATATTTATTTCTTAAACATGCACTTCAGATCCTTAGCCCTCTCTCTACATTTGATCTATAGTTGGTGTTTTTCTAAATCACCTTTATTTCTTTAAAATTGACCTTTTGTAGCTGCTTTCCTGAGCTATCATTTTTGAGCAAAGGGAAATTGAGATATTTGCATATATTAGATGATACAGGACATATATTACAACATGTTACTATTGACACTAATGTAACATTTCTATTCTCCAATTCTGTCACAGCAGATCCTAATCGTCCAATGCAAATGAATGATCATTCTTAGTGTAGTGTAATGAAAAGCATTACACAACATTATTGAAAATCTGTAAGGACTGTAAGGAAGCTTTACAATTAAAAGAGGGTGCATTAATCTATCAGCTATCAGTAAATGTTAAAAAAGATGGTGACACAGTGTCATACAAGGAAAGTCCTAAAACTAAACAGGGTCACCCAAAGGAGCAGAAGTAAAATAAGTACAATATAGTGAATATTATCATAGTGCATTTTATGCCTACACAATACAATCATATCTAAAAAAAAAAAACAACTTTAAATAAGCCTTATGATGTATTTGCACTTTATGTGCCACAACTCTTATGAAATTAACCATGGTTTTATTGGTGTATAGTTGTAGTAACCATGTTTTTTTTGTGCATTGATTACTATCAGCAGAACCATGGTTTTACTACACTAACCATCGTTTAACTATGTTTTTTTGAAAACGCTTAGGTTACTCACGTAACCCCGGTTCCCTGAAATAACGGGAACGAAGCATTGCGTCAGTTAGCTGACGCTATGGGGGAAACTCCTGTTTACTCCGTGACTGAAGCCTATTGGTTAACGTCTGTACAAAGTACAGACCAATGACGTTTGAACCCGCGCGCGGGAGGAACGCGTCCCTATATAAGCGCGGTTCAATCGTCAGGAGCTCATTATATTCGACTGAAGCGCGCAGCCGAATAACACTCGCTGCGTAGACGTTTGTAGCACGGCAAGAGACGCAATGCTTCGTTCCCGTTATTTCAGGGAACCGGGGTTACGTGAGTAACCTAAGCGTTCCCTTTCAATACGGTTCACTTCGCATTGCGTCAGTTAGCTGACGCTATGGGGGAACGTAATCCCATCACGCCGTGCATACACAACGTACTGAAGTGCCTTACCGGAGAGACACTGCGTGTGGCCCTATACCCGGCATATTCACAGCTTTAAAAGCAAATGTGTAAGCACCATATAAATTGTTGACGCGCACACGGTGGGGTTTTAAACGCACCGGGGGCACATAACATAGCACAAGACGGCGAGGTACCGAGCGCGCCGCGGCTGTGCGAGATAAGTAAATTCAGAGTCACGTTGGTGAGCTCGCTGAGCGCACCGTGGTGTACACATAAAACGCATGAGCGTGCATGATTGAGCCGAGAGAACCTGCGCTCGTAGGGCAGGGACGTCTAAGCTGTACAATCTGACAACGTAGACGGCGAAGACCAGCCGGCCGCGTAGCAGATATCAAATATAGATATAGATACCCCTGTAGACCAAGTTCATGAAGAAGCCAAACTCGAACAGAGTGGGCTCTATATAGGACATAGCTCATAGAGGGGCGTGAGCCAGTGCGATGGTTTCAACGATCCATCTAAATAACCACTGTTAGCAACAGACATACGTAGTGAGTGATCTGCGCAGCTCACGAACGGCCGATCTGACTATAATATGCGGCAGAACGGTTCGTAGCGTGGGATTATACAGATACCACAATAGTGTGAACCCAGGTGCACCCTCGAGCGCATCGGGATGCATATAGGTAGTATTATAGTGCACAGATCGGTGAGCTTTCCAAGCGCGCCGTAAATGTGTATTGACTATAAATTGCACGGGCACAGGTGAACACTTGAATACATCGTGAATGCATATAGATGAATCAGAGTGTTATAATGCACAGGCCGGCAAGATTCTCGAGCGCGCCGTCATGTGTTCTGATAATAAATTGTGCGCACACGGGTGAACTCTTCAGTGCACCGTGAATGCGTATAGATAAATCAGTGCACAGAACGCGCCGTGAATGTGTACAGATATGATTGATGAACGTAACGGTGGGCACCCAACGCACCGTGAACGTACACAGATGAACAACAATGTATGTGTCACAAAGCATAACACAGCTGTGTATACAGGTGAGCTTTCCCAAGCGCATCTTATTGTATACCAAATGTTATAGCGTGTACATGTGAGCTTCTCGAAGCGCACGGTGGACGCATATAATTAAAAACCATATCGTGCATACAGGTGAGCTAATGGGCGCACCTTTAATGCAACAAACCTCAGTAGTGCGCGAAGCAGGGATGTCGAAGCTGTAAACTGACAACGTGGACGGCGGGGACCAGCCGGCCGTGTCACAATTGTCAATGAGAAACCTCTAAGACCATGCCCATGCTCTAAGACAAGTGAGCATAATTGTCACGGGAGGTGATAACGTCAACGATCCATAAATAGCCTGTATTGACAGGTGCTCTAGTGAGTGATCTGTGACGCAGATGAACAGCTGATCGTCTGATGTACGTCAGACGTATGTGTCATACAGGACCTTGGACAGTTCCAGAGCGCTGTGCCTCGGGCACCGTCCGCATCTGAGAAATGACAGGCTTATGAATAAAGTGAATGGCCAGCCGTAAAAGCATGGTTCGCTGTTACCGCCGCCGTCCGCATCTGAGAGATGACAGGCTTGTGAATTAAATGAATGGTCGGTCGTAAAAGCGTGGTTCGCTGTTATCACGGCCACATAGATATAGGTAGGGGAGAGAGCCGCCGTGCCTCTGTAGTGAGGAGAAAAGTGTTCCACCGGCGATTCGCGGGGGGTTTTGACTTTCAAATGTCACTAGACAGAATGGATCAGACTTTGCATAAGGACGCCTCGTGAAAGGGGTCCTAGCAGCTTGTGTCAATGTGTCATAAGGCACGTAATGTAGGTCGTGTCCCACGGATGCCATCTCCGCACGCCCATCGTAATGGGTTAATATTGGTAGTTAAGCATGAGATGCGTATCACTCTGATTGAACATAGCTTATAAAGCGATGCAATGAGTTTATAAAGGAGATGACTCGTCAGCTTGTTCAGGGGGCGAGATCTCAGTCTGGTTCGGTAAATAATGAAACCACCGTAGATTGCCCGACCGCATTATCACAATAACACGGTCGAGAGTGCTGCAGTGCTAAATCATCCTCTTAATGTACCGTATTCACAGTACAAGGTGATTTATATGAGACAAACGGCGTTCCACGCGCCGAAGGCTGATTGCCGTCGTAAAGCGTGTTCAACCCACAGCAAATGCTGGGCTAGCTCGTAATGACAGCACTTCATGCAGCCGTGTGTAACTTAAGCAAGCTTCCCGGCCGTCAGCTCGGGGCGGGACCTTTGCTTAGTCAAACTGAAGTGGACTTATGAACAGAATGCCACGATATTCAGCTTTCTGAGGCTCGTTAGAGGGGTACGTGTGCCCGTCTTAAACGAGATGCCGCGCGCGTCTGACTGTGCGCGCGCTTTAAGCTTTGAAACTTATTGTGGCGGGTAGCAAGCTCACTTGAGGTTGATATTACCCTTAATATCTCCGAGTATTGGAGCGGAGGTGTGAGCGTCTTCGGATCCGCTAATATAAATCAGCTATATGGCCGAAAAACGTCATAAACCGCTTGGCTGTAAGCCTTTGAGTGGCCGTCCGGAGAGGGCGCGATTCAAACGCTTGGAGCCATGCAAAAGTCTGAGGCTGTCCTTCCTCTAGGAAGAGAAAATAACAGCCGTAAGACCGTGCTCGTTTGCGCCATCAGCATCGTAGCGGAGAAACTGAGGTGGGCTGCGAGCGAATTTGGCAGAAAGGTGTTAGAGACACCGTACAGTCGTGGGGTGTCAATACACAGTATATGGCCAAACCGGGGTTTTTTCGGCTAGCGTCGATAGAATTATGGACAGCGGGCCGTGTGTGCGTATTACTGATTGCTTGTCAGTAAGGCGATAAAGTGTTTAGAGACACCGTACAACCGTGGGTGTCAAAACACAGTATAGTAAGCACGGAAATTACTCTTTTTAGAGGAATTAAATACCGTTCGCCACTATAGTGAGGTCGCATAGCCGACAGTATTACACAGTATGTTTGGATAAACAGCACACAGAAAACATTTCAGGGCAGTCCAGCCGAGGCGCGACATAACCCCTTTTCTCCCAGACAGTTTCGTTCTCTGTTGATGCAGCTGTGCTGCGGAGACCAGAGCTCAGCCGTTCAGGTGCACAAGCCTCAGTAGTGACGGTGACCGAACGGCTCACGGAGCAGGGTAGTATGTCTAGGTGGTTTAATGTCAGACTGAACCCATCGCAGAGAGGAAGTCTGCCGTGAGGCCCGCGGTTTTGCCGTTTATTAAAAGGGCAGAAAAACCGGGTATATATATAAGAATGTACCAATATTCAGCGCACTGATATAGGACGGGACTGAATAAAGGGAGGTATTCGGGCCTCAGTATATTATAAACAAATTCGTTCTGCCTCTGATTCCGTCTAAACCAGAGAGAAATTACCAGGCAGACAAAGAATGAGCTATCTGAAGTGAGATCGGCTCAGGCCAGTAAAGCTCTATAATAAGTGTTTTAGCGCTCCAATAGAGGCGTGTCCGCCTTATCGAGCAGACGAATGAGATCGTGCCGCTCCAGGAGGGGAGGGGCATGAAGCTCTCTTATAATGAGTGTTCTTGGTGCTCCAATAGCGGCGAATCGGCCCTATCGAGCAGACGAATGAGATCGCGCCGCTCCAGGAGGGGAGGGGCATGAAGCTCTGTAATCGTTGAACACTGGACAGCTGCATTTAGAGGCAGCGAGCCGTAATACCGCGTGCTAGCTAAGCCGTTAAGAGACCTCACCACTGTGGGGAAAGGAGCGAGGGACTCCGCGAGCGTGGAGCACGAGTGGCTGTGCTATGACAGAGACAGGGGCAGACCGCCCGTGTTTGCTTGTCGTATGCATCTATCCAGGTCTACGGTTCCCCGCTTGTTCATCTCAACAAGAGAGGAACGGCAGAGGGGAGCAGCAACACAGACAGAACAGCCATGCGTCGTGACGGTATCACCCGATGCACTCGGGGGATTAATATATGTGCCAGAGATCTCGCCACTGAATGTAAGAGGAGCGAAGGGACTCTGTAAGCATGAACGGTTGCGGTGTGACAGAACACAGGGGGGGTTAGTCCGTGTGTGCTTGTCTATGCATCCATCTAGTCTCATGGCTCGCCGTGTGTTCATCCCGGCGAGAGAGGAACAGCAGGGGGAGCACGAAACATGGATAAGACAACCAAAGCATAAGCGCGGTCCCGGCGTGGGAGGTGCCAGACCGGTAACGCGCTCGGAGGAAATTCATAGCAGAGAGGCTCACCGAGCCGCTGTGCTGGACGCTATTACAACAGCGCCTGCTCTTTTAGCTTATAGCTTTATATTAAAAATATTGATCTTACCGGGCGGCCGCAGGGGAGACCTCGTCAGGCGTGTGTCCGCTGCACAGGGCTCGTACCACGGCAAGCGAAGGCTATCTTCGGTTCTCGGCCGGAAAGCGGCAGGGGAAGACGCTAGACCTGGACTCTGCTATCTTCGGTTCTCAGCCGGAAAACGGCAGGGGAAGACGCTAGGCCTGGACTCCGCTGCAGGGCTTTTGTCAACGGCGAGGTAAGGCTTCTTCTTTTTCTTCGGAGCAGCGAGAGGTTCGCGCTGAAGGAGAAAATAATGAGCTCCTGACGATTGAACCGCGCTTATATAGGGACGCGTTCCTCCCGCGCGCGGGTTCAAACGTCATTGGTCTGTACTTTGTACAGACGTTAACCAATAGGCTTCAGTCACGGAGTAAACAGGAGTTTCCCCCATAGCGTCAGCTAACTGACGCAATGCGAAGTGAACCGTATTGAAAGGGAACCATGGTTATTTTGTGGTTACCATGGTTTTACTGTAACCATGTTTTTTACTGTAGTAAAACCATTGTTACTTTTCACAGGGGAAAATATATTCATAATTCATATGTTTACAATCATATATAAAATCTATGATTATTTTGACTATATTAATTATTTTAGATTGTTTTAGATTATTTTAAATAAAATTGTGTGTATTTTCGTTGAGACACATATAATATTGGACTTAAATGGGGTAAAATGGGTTCGTATTAATTATTTAATTAATTAATTTGATCTGTTTTGTAATCACGCACTTCTAAGCCGATTATAAAACGTTGATTTTGCCAGAAAATATTAGTTTATAATGTTATTTCTCATTTAAAAACTTTTAAGTTCTCTGACGTTTCCATGGTGACTCGTGAAATCTGCGATCCATTGACAATGCCTTTATGTTGTTACCGTGAGCGCGCGTTAACTCTGGGTTACTTTCAGCGAGTTGATTGACCTAACTCTTAAACTGTGTTTTGGAACCGACATACCCCGAGTAAGCAAGTTTGGGGTTGATCAACCCAAAGTTCGGGGTTAATCTGATGGTAAGTTAACCCTGCTTTCTGGAATACACCCCAGCAAGTCCGCCTCTGAATGGCTGAAGAAAAACAAAATGAAAACTTTGGAGTGGCCTAGTCAAAGTGCTGACCTCCAATCCTATTGAGATGACGTGGCATGACATTAAAAAGGCGGTTCATGCTCGAAAACCCTCCAATGTGGCTGAATTTCAACAATTGTTGCTGATAAGGGTGGCCCAACCAGTTATAAGGTTTATGGGGCAAACACGTTTTCACACGGTGACATGTGTGTTTGGATTTTGTTTTCCCTTCATAATAAAAACCTTAATTTAAAAACTGCATGTTGTGTTTACTTGTGTTATCTTTGAATAATATTTACATTTGTTTAATGATCTGAAACATTAAAGTGTAACAAACATGCAAAAATAATATCAGGAAGGGGCCAACACTTTTTCACACGACTGTAAATCAGCATGAGAATGTTTGGGATTGTGCTTTGCTAAGATAAGAAAGAATGTGGGTAGGTTTGAGTTTTAGAGATGCAAATTTTAGAAAGGGCATCTCTAAAACTCAAACCTGCCTACCCCCTTTCTCATATCAGCGAAGCACAATCCCAAACGTTCACACATCCACGCTGGAGGATAGATTCTCTTACAGTCATTATTACAAGCAATGGACTACACTGAAGCAGGATATGAAGTAGAACCAAAAATTTACGACCATGTGATAGACTGAAAGCCAATGCTTTGGGGGAATTATTCAGAGTGCATGAAGGCAATAGACTATTTATTGTAGAAGTCATTAAGCATGCTCAAAGCTCTGGTTTAGGCTCATAAAAAGGCACAGCTTTGTGTTTCCCAGTCGTCTAATTACAAAATATTAACCAGAATCATAACTGACAGTTAATTGCATGGAGAGCTTTTTTGTATGGAGACCCAATAAGAAATGTCCTGTATGGTGTCCATACAGAGATCCGTGTGAAGTTATGTTAAAACGTCGTCTTACGTTTCATTTGTGCCTCAAATTACTATTTAAAAAATCTGTTTTTGTAATTTCGAAATGCCTGAAAGAACAGAAAAAATAATCATACGGTCAAAGAGCATACTAAACACAAAGATACTGTATATAGAAAGATACTAAAAATGATCAGTTGTTGTTATTATATCTCATGTACAGTATGGTTGTACTGTATGTGACTCTATATTAAAGAGAACCAATTATTCACATTTCAGGAAGACATGGAAATCTGGAGCTATAAAAATGTACAGTATGTGGAAAATAATGTGTTTTTTAACCATAAACCACACAAACACATTGTATTATACACCAAATAATGTTGTTTTTGAGCAATGAAATAGGTGCTCTTTAAAACAAACTTGAGGTCACTTCAGTTTGTTGTGGCTTGAAAAGAGAAAATCTTTAAAGATGTTACACTTGAACACGAACATGAAAACATGAAAAGCTCAACATTAGTCACAAACCTGCTTAATTAGGTGTTAAAGTGAGTCATACTGTAGTACTGTTTACTGCTGTTGTATTAAATCCACCCAACCAGATATTCATTAAAAATCATCTTTTGTGTTCTGTCGTATGACAGATTGTGACTTTGTGAAGGTCATACAGGTTCGAAGTGAAGTTGAGTAAATTATTGAAATTCATTGTTGGATGTTCCTTTAACATTACTACTAACAAAACTGTGAAACAATAATCCTATAACAGTAATTATTCCCGCTGAAATGCATGCTGGGAAATCTTTAACAAATCAGTTAATTTTTAATGAAAGTGCTTGTTGACATTTACCTGCTTTCTATTACCGAACTACTCAAAGCTTTTGTAATGCCGTGCATAAAAAATTTTAAACACATGAAGCGGAGGCAAAGAACAACCCGACGTGAAGCCCTAACATATGTCTGCATGTGTCTTCATTTAAAGTGGGCAGATCTATGTGCCCTAAAGTATTTTTGACCCATTCTGTCAAATATTGCCCTGCAAAGAGCAATAGTTGTGCAACTATCACAGAGTTGTTATGGTTACTACTATTGTTTAAGGGTAGCGCCCAGAGCCGGCGCCAGACCATAACTAACAGGGGGGCACTTGGCTTCCAACGAGGGGGCACGCAATAGCAACAATAACAAAAACAAGACATTAAAACAACAAATACAGTGCAAGCACACACTCATACAACTGGTACAGACTGTCAGCTCATTTCCCGTATAAAGTGCAAAAGACCACAAACTATGCGCAAAACTATTGAACTTCGACCGCGGCGTGAGCGTAAGCTGAGCGCAAGCTAAGCTCCGCTGCGCTCTCGCTTTGCTTAACGCAACAACAAACCGCCCTCGCAAGCTATTGAAATGAATGGGTTTCATAGCGCAGCGCACACCGCGTCCTAGCTTTAAAAAGCTGCTTTACCATAATCACGTCGTAATGCTGTTAACGGTCTATAGCCACACTTCACATTTAAGCTTACGTAATTTAAAACAACGCTAACTTACCTTTGAAATAGCTGAAGACGGCGTGTACGAACATTAAACTTCCTTAAAACAGTGTCCTGTAGATTTGTAAATTCCACCTCGACCTCTAATCGGAGTTTGAGCCAGTCTGTGTTTGCATGAAGTCAGATGAAGCAGGCGGTGTTGGTTCATTCTAAATGTTCTAATATCCATATTTTACACAATCCATAAAATGCAGCGAAAAAACAAGTTGTTAGTATCAAGTCACAAATATGCTAAAGACGTAAGAAGGGTGAGACGCGGCAATACATCCAATCAGAGAAACTGGTCTATTTTAATTAAAGAAAACACATATCAACTATATTTTCCTCATTTGATTACATTACAAGTCATGAAACATTCAATGTTTAATTTATTTTAATTATTCTTGATATATATTAAATTAATAAAAAACTTTGTAGGGGGGTACAACAACCTGTTTAGGGGGGCACTGCCCGCGAATGCCCCCCCTTGACACCGGCCCTTGTAGCGCCTTCATTTAGAACTGTGATCAAACTGACTGGACCTATCTGTGCATTAAACGATTAAATTGCAGACCTTCCAGCCAATTATTATTAATCAAAGGAGATGTAGGCATGTAATCCAAGCATTAGGAAGACAAGGAAAGGGCCGTCGAAGCGACCATGTATGAAATATTTTTGGGAGGTTATACAGTAGTATGTGATTTCGGATCTTTAAAGAATGATCATGTGACTTTAACATACACTACACTGTAGAAAGCAACTTAAAATTAGTTTTGTCAACTTAAAATTTTCACTTAAGATTTTTTTTAAATACTTAAATTGGTAACATACGGAGCCCCTAAGGAGATACTGAGAAAAAAATTAAATAAAAATATCGAGTTTAGTGTGCTTGCGCACGTGGTACTATCGCGTGCGCATGTGAAACTATCGCGTGCGCACGTGAAAGCGAAAGTTTCACGTGAAAACGCAAAAGTTTCACATGAGCACATGAAACTAAACTTTTGATTTTTTTTTACTCCAATATCACCTTAGGGGCTCGGTAGTAACACTTTACAATTGTAACCTTATTTTTTACTTAATTTTTCACTTAAAGTATTAAAGTAATTTATTTTTTTGGTGTTATCAATTGAAGAATTTTTTTTATTCAGCTGGCTTTCTACCTTTTACAGTGAAGGTGGCCTATAAATGCAAAGTCTTTCCATTTAAGTTTCTAAAATAATCTAAATATTACAAAAACCCCTTCATCTCTTCATGCTGTTAAAATCGCAATATGAACATGTCCACGTATGAGTTCCAAGTGCCGGACTCCACACGTGGGAAAACGTGGCGGTCTAAAATCGGCCAATTACATCCATTCATCTCTCGTTCATCACGCTGTTTGTCTGTCGAATGTTTGCTGATGGATCAGAGCCGTGGATCCATTCCAGCACTTTTCCACATGATTAGATGGAACTAATTATTCTCGCATCTCACGCTCAGTCTGGAATAAACTAATTACCCGTCTCTTAATGAAGAGAGAAAAGATCCCAGTTAGAATTCCTGCAAATGCCTTTCTGATCCGTGCCCATCTCCAAATATTTAGCTCGAAGTTAATTGTAAGTCCAGACTGCTGAAATAGCTGCATAAAAGCAGAACACAAAGCACCAACATTCATGTTCAGAGAAAAGACGGCGGTGCAAGACATTTGTTTTACCTTAGGGAGCAACACATTGCTGTTAATTGCTTGCTTGATTAATAGATCTGATTAAAGAGAGGAGTGATTAACACATGGAGAGGAAACTGATGTAATTATAACACAAATCATTCATTTATGCATGAATACTAGATTATGTTGGCTAGCAAATAGGCATGGATGGACTGCGACTAAAACAGTAAATACAAAAGTATGAAGTTATTGAATCTTGAAGTTATAAAGTTGTTTTTGGTCACGTGTCTGTTTGCACTTACAGTGTACCACATTAATTATTTCCATGTGGGTAAACCGGAAGATGTGGTCAGTCTAGTCCTTGGATGAGTTTTTAAGGGTTTTTTGGGCTGACAAGGGACTGCAGGTGATCAGGTCACAAGATGAATGGGCCAAATGCAATTCAATTTGCTAAGACATACAGTATGCCTTCTCATATAATCGACACAAAACATGACGACTACCACAAAACCAGCACTAAGCGCTACTGTCAGCAATTTCACCCCGGTACGTTTTTATCCCACCTCCCGCAAACACAAACAGATCCCTATACTATATTTTCACAGATGATGTCCAGGGAAAACTGTTTCTCTAATTCAGATTTTTTTCGCATAAAGTAGAAGTAGAATTTAGTGCACACAAGGGAGATGAAAGCTAGGATGCAGTGCAGTTCACAAACAAGGCAGACACAGAGCGCTAAAGACAGAAACTCCAGGGACAATGTTCAGAAAACAATAACATGCAAAGTACAGAGGACTACAAAGGGCGCACGCCGAATTTTAATGAAAACGAAAACGCAGTTAATTGCTGTCGAGCGAATTGTGTGGCTCTGTGTGAATAAGCCTGTTGTCTTTGCAGAAATTACTCTTGTCTCTGTCGCAGCGCGGCATTGTTAATGAAATGCAAAGATTTGAATGCACAAATGTGTCAATCCTTTCCCAGTCAATAAACCATTGCGCTCAACAGCATCCCGGGGAATATCAATTAAGACAAGTACAGAATTTGTCCACAGAATCTTCTTCCTTAAAGGCATCATTTGTGCCAGTTTTACTGTTCTGCAACAATCTGTTGGAAAAAAAGAAATCTTTTCTTTTAAACATCCAAATCCCTGGAAAAAATCTCACACAACCGGTACAAATCTCAATTCTTCTTCAAATCAAATGGGAAAAAAATAAGTAATGACATTTGGGTTAAACAAAAATACTTTCTAGGAACATTATTTGTTTTTTGACACTTACATTTTCCTATTAAAGGGCACCTTTTATACAAAATGTTGGACATTAATGTGTGTTGGCAGTGTGTGAACACAATCACCCTACAATAAAAAAAATCCTTTAATCCCCATTAAACCAAAGCAGTCTCATTAGACATGCCATTTGATTCTCTTGTTAATGTGACATCACACTGATAAAGCCCCGCCCATGACCACAAGCTGACAGTGCTGTATTCCTATAGTTTAATTTGTTGTAAAGAATTAGCTGCTGATGTTGTTGTGAAGTTTACCTCCCTGCTTTTTTTAAGAAAACTATTAATATTGAGGGCAGCAGAGGCACTAAGGGTTGGCAGAATCCCAGAGCACAATTTCCTCCAGTATTGTGGGTCAGCGTTTTAAGAGCAAGACTCTTTGAACCGGCCTTCAACTCTATAATGAGTCTTAAACGGGCGGTCACAGGACAGTTTATCAAAGCTATGACATCAATAGTAGGAAACAGAGTTCATCTCAGGATACAAAGCTTCAAAATACATAGTTCAAGTAGCCCATACTTTATTATTTAGCATCAGTATTATTTACCTTATGTAATGCTATTTTAGTATTATACAGTATCTAACTTGTTTAATGGGGCATACACACCAAAGGCGAGTTACATACAAAGTCAATGCAAAGACACGATCAGACACGTCATCGCGTGGGGCGATGCGAATGACGCAAATTGGCCCGAGCGATTGCCGCAAAAACATGGGCTATTCGCCTCAAACGCGCCTTCGCACAAATTGAAAATATTAAACTCATGACACAAAGTTAAATTCTGCGAGTAACATAGAGCGAGCAACGCAATGCTAAGCATTTGGTGTGTATGTATCATAATGCTGCGTTCACACCAGCCGTGGTAGAGGCGTCAAGCGCGAGTGATTTTAATGTTAAGTCAATGTGAAGACGCGTTGACGTGCGTCTGGAGGTCTCGAGGTGCGAATGAGGTGTTTAGCGTGGCTGACACGATTCCACCTCATTTGTGCGTCTAGTTTGCGCGAATTGAGCGTGGCCCCGAGAAACGCGTGAGTTGAAATATTTGAACTTTGGTGGAAAAACGCGTCACTGCTATTTTAGTATTATACAGTATCTAACTTGTTTAATGGGGCATACACACCAAAGGCAAGTAACATACAAAGTCAATGCAAAGACGCGATCAGACGCATCCTCGCGTGGGGCGATACGAATGACGCAAATTGGGACGCGCGATTGCCACAAAAACACACGCTATTCGCCTCAAACGCGCCTTCGCACAAATTGAAAATATTAAACACAAGCGAAAAATTTGCATGACACAAAGTTAAATCCTGCGAGTAATCTAGAGCGAGCAATGCAATTCTACGCATTTGGTGTGTACGTATCATAATGCTGCGTTCACACCAGCCTCGGTAGAGACGTCAAGCGCGAGTGATTTCAATGTTAAGTCAATGTGAAGATGCGTTGACATGCGTTTGGAGGTCTCGCAGTGAGAATGAGGTGTTTAGCACGGCAGACACGATTCCGTTTAGTTTGCGCATATTGAGCGTTGCCCCGGGAAACACGTGAGTTGAAATATTTTAACATTGGTGGAAAAACGCGCCATGTTAACCAATCAGGAGCTTGCTCTAGTAGTGAAGTGATTACAGGAAGCGAGCGGAGTTGCAGAAGCCGCTCCCATGAAACGAATTTCCGCGTGAATGTCTCGGCTTTCATGCGCAAATGAAGCGAGTAAACTCAAAATGTTCAAGCGGCAAACTAGACGCAGTACACGCGAATTTGTCACCTCAAACGTGGCTGGTGTGAACCCACTGTAAGAGTATCCACATGGTTTTGTCGCTTCTTCTTAAATACACTAAAACTGCAGTGCTGGTACAGTATCTGAAAAAAACAACACTGTGCAGTACTGGGTTCACCCTTTATCAGCATAACAATATGTGACCCTCCCTGTAAAAACACAGTTAAATGTATACAGTTTTCAATATAAAGTAAAGAACATTCTGAGAAAATATAACTTTGAAATCTTTATTATTATCTAAATAAAGTAAAGTCATGTCAAAGATGGCAGGGGTCAAGTTTTTCTGAAAAGTAAATAAAATACTTAACCTCCTAAGACCTGAGCTTTGGTTTATCTTTTTTTTTCAGATTTCTTCCAGCTATCTGGGCTTAGAACTAATAAATATAATAACCAAATATTTTTCTTTGAACATGAAGCAGTGCACAGGAATTGTCCACGTTTGTTCAGGTTCCAGTTACACAGAATTAAGTATTATGGTGCAAGCAAACAAAATACTTAATGTCCACGTATGTGGACACACCGATCTTAGGAGGTTAAAACGAATAATGCATTTTATGAAGTTTATATCACTCTCTGCTGGTATATCTATCCCAGTTAAGGAGGGGAAGTACTCTGGGTTCGAGCTAATATCCTCGGAGCCCTCCACTGGCAAATATGCTTTATTTCATGTGTTCATGTGTTAGTGTGAACTGATGAACAGAGCTACAGTATGACATTTCTTCCAAAAAGTATAATTGTACAAAAATGCACATAAAAACAGAACCAAAAAATCTTCTTGAATTCTGCCACTGACCCAAACAGATGTTTCTTCTCTCCCTTTGAATATTTCAATTACATACATTGAAACAGTCAGGCGCATGTAAACATATGGAGGTTGTTGAACAGAGTTCGATTTCACAGGTGGTTGAGTGGAAAGCGTGCTGTGCTTTTTGACATATGAAACCAAGCTGAAGTGCACTTGTACTGCAACACCTGCACAAATTCATTTCTCATTCTGCTCAAAACTAAAAAGTGGTATATAGGATTGTTTTTTGTTTATCACACACAAAAAAAGATTGTTTTGATGTAATATAATTTAAATATGACAGTAATATTCACAGATATGTAGCACCATATAGAGGAACAAAGAGGTTTTGTTTCACTGTGCACAGGCTGTATAAAGCCAAAATGACAATGAAGATTTTGAAAAACACTTTTTTGAGATGAAGACTAGTAGCCCCAAAATAAGATTTATTCAAAATAAGGGTGGTCGTATACCGTACGATGGCTGCCATTATGAAATCACATGACCAGCCCAGTAGTACATTACATCAGTACGCCACATCCTGTACACACACTTCCTGTGCTAAATAATTCAGTCACGGATAGAAAACAAAAATCTGCAGAACCAAGTTTGATGTGACCCAATGTTGCAAGTTTCCTTTGGGTTCAGGTCATTTTCACACATACTCGCCTACTTGGCTTACACGGCTGAAAAAGAAATAAAGTAGACGTGAGCCTTTGTTTCGGAACCTGGTGCGTTTTTTCCCTTGGTTCGGTTCATTTTGGCATATGTGAACACTGCAATTGCGCTCGATTGCAAACGAACTCCGGAGCGGTTCGGTAGACGTGTGAAAGCAGTCCGACCCAACGGACCAATCAACAGGCTGCCTTATTGCTTAATTAACCATTAACATACCTTATAGCTCCTTGGTGACGAATTCTGGTGGGCACGTCAACACCATTCAAAACCAAAGCGCACCTGTTTCTTATAAAATGTCTTGTAATTGCTCTTCTCCGCAATAGGTACATGGTAAGAATGTTGTCCATAATGTTTTGATTCCTGCTCCCAATAATGAAATAATATAACCGCAATTACAAAAAAAGCTACACAATAATACCACAAAGCTGCTGTCTGTCCATCCTGACAGACAACTTTGAGTGAAATCTTTGAAAATAAACAGATGCACCAATTTAAACGCACATGACTTGTATTTACAAATTTTGGTTCGTTTGGAAATATTGCTTTGTAAATGCGAACCGAACCAACATTGTAGCCATTTAACCCCTGGTTACGAAACAAACCAATCGATCTACAGGTCTGAAAACACCCTTAGTCGGGTCACAGGGAATCAATGACTGTGCAGGCTGTTAGCAAAAATATTTAGAGGGACTTTGCGTATGTGCAGAATCCACAGTGACATGACTTCCTTAAAGCGTACATTTCACAATACTTTTTTATGTGAAGTTTTAGCTCAAAATACCATATAAATAATTTATTATAACATGATAAAATTGCTACTTTGTTGGTGTGAGCAAAAATGTGCCATTTTTTGGGTGTGTCCTTTAAAATGCAAATGAGCTGATCTCTGCACTAAATTGCAGTGCTGTGGTTGGATAGTGCAGATTAGGGGGCAGTATTTTCCCCTTCTGACATCACAAGGGGAGAAAAAGTTCAATGCCCTGTTTTTTCACATGCTTGCAGAGAATGGTTTTCCAAAACTAAGTTACTGGGTTAATCTTTTTCACATTTTTTAAGTTGATAAAAGCACTGGGGACCCAATTATAGCACTTAAACATGGAAAAAGTCTGATTTTCATGATATGTCCCCTTTAAAAGGAATCTGCCGTTAGTGATTTGGGGAATTTCTATAGTTGTATCAATATAAAAAAAGTTCACGATGTTGGATTCATTCATGGTCTACGGAGAAAAATGAGCCAGTGAAACAAATGCAAAAATAGCACAATGATTCTGGCAGACATTAAACTGAGCTATAATAACTGGAGTGGTTCCTGAAATGGTGATTTCTACACAGCATATTTGTGCAGATAATTTCTCCACATTAGCAATCGTCATACTGTATTACCTTTTTTTACATTTCTGTGCTTTTGGGTGATTATAAACGAACCGATCAAAGCTTAGGCCATGTGAAAACACACAGAAGAGCGACACAGAAGTCTGAAAGAAAAGTAAGGAGACGACAGCGAAAAGACAATGATAGTTTATTTGTAACCTTATCTCGTGTATGAACTACAAACTCTGATTTCTATAATCGATCTCCATCTGTTTTTAAAGGTCATGAAATTATGTTTACATGAAAATCAATCCAGCCATCTTTTATAGCACATCCCTCTCGATCTTTCTCTCTCTCACTTTTAAATCTTTTAGAACAGGTTGGCACATGTAAAATTAAAATTTAAAAAGTTTTTGTTTTGCTTTTTTGTTTTATTTTCAAAATCTCTTTTTATAGAAATCTACCACTAGAACAGCATTCCCCCTCAGAGACGAAAAGAAAGAACTTACGTGGAACCGAGCCCAAAGTATCTCGTTCCTCCTAAACCAAAAACACAGATGGATTTACATGAGACAGAACGTACATGTAAAACTAAAAATCACAAGTAGTCATTAAATAAATAAAAAAACAGAACCAGTAACAAAAATAAACAAATTGTTATTATAATAATAAAAATGAAAGAAACATTGTCCAATAATCATAAGTTCAGGACAGAGATCCAAAACGTCGAATAAACAAATAAACACAAAATTACACTTTGACTCATTGACTTGGTTTACTTTTGTGCTAAACTCCAGTGTTTATAAGGATACCTGTAATGAATTTGGATTGACATCAATTTCAGACTTAACACAACGAAAAAATAAAGTTATGAATTAAAATTGAAAAGAGCAGCATATTCAGATAAACAACAGTCTTTTTTTGCACGCTTTGATGTCTCGATCAGACAATGTACCAGATGGCCTTTGCTTGGGCAGGAGGTGCACTCAAAAAGATTTTTTGCAATGATTTGATTTAGCAAAGCCTATGGAGCATAATCACAACCGATCTTGAAAATCTGAGTCTGGTGTGGTGTGCGATGAAAGCATGATAAAAATCTTGGTATCAAAACGCATCTGTATTACAACTGTAGCAGAAACACAAGTAAGAGGGTCTTTATGTGAGGATTGTGTGCTGAAATGCTACCAATCTGAATGAAAATGTCACAGGTATATTGGTTTAATTCAAATTACCTACAGTATAGCCCTCTGAGTTGCTTTATGGACTAAATTATACACTTCAAATTGGCTCTTTCACCCAGACTTGCTTTTTTAATTTGACTCTGAATGCATTGAAAGTGTCAAGCCAATGTCTGTCGGCAACACCCTCTCCGTCCAAGGTCGCCGGTTTCTATAGTGACCGTCTCGGGCCATTTTGATTTCATAAGTTAATTCATAACGCAAGTCATTCTGCCCGCAGCCAACGGCGTCTTGACTGCTGCATGTGTAAGCTGAAGATGAATGTATTTCAGTCTGCACAGAAAATAAATAAAAGTGATTGAATGTGACTTGTGAGCAAAAGTGTGTTTGAAAGTTTTTAAAAAGATATTGCATAAGTGCCCGAGGAGACTGATAGCTCAAAATGAGTAAAACAAAACATTGAAGAATTAAATAAAAAAAAGAAAAATCTCTCATCATTTACTGTTAAACACAAAAGAAAAAATAAGATAAATGATGTTACCACACTATAGTAGTAACAATAGTAAAAAATACTATGGAAGCCAATCATGCCGCAAAATGACTTCTACACTGCAAAAAAATGATTTTCAAGAAGAAAATCTACGTTTTTTGTATTGTTTTCAGTAAAAATATCAAAAAATTCTCAAAGTAAGATGCATTTTCTCGATGAGCAAAACGACCCAAGAAAATAAGTCTAGTTTTTAGACCAAAAATATCAAATTTAAGTGATTTTGTGCATAAAACAAGCAAAAAAATCAGCTAATGGGGTAAGCAAAAAAATCGTGAAAATTTTTCTTTAACACTTAATTCAAAGAAAAATTCTGAAAAATTTTCTTACCCCATTGGCAGATTTTTTGCTTGTTTTATGCACAAAATCACTTAAATTGGATATTCTTGGTCTAAAAACTAGACTTATTTTCTTGGGTCGTTTTGCTAGTCAAGAAAAAGCATCTTAGTTTAAGAATTTTTTGATATTTTTACTGAAAACAAGACAAAAATACTAAGATTTTTTTTCTTGAAATCATTTTTTGCAGTGTATAGTAGGAGAAAGATTATGAGTGCCATTAACTTTGTGGTTACTATCCTTTATCAGTTTTTTGCATTTAAAAGAAGAAACGTATACATTAGAAGTAAATGATGACAGACTTTTCATTTTCAGTTAAACTATCCGTTAAACAAAATCTAGTGGTAATGAAACCGCAAAATGTATCAGTTTTGCTACACTTACCATAGTTTAAACATGATTTTTGTAGTAAACCCTGTCTTATGGTTATCAAAACAAAAATGTTCCTTTTACTATAATAAAAACGGCTGTGTACGTAAGGGTAATACCTTTGATATATCAGTGGTGCTGGCTTTGCATACTTTTTATGGTTCTATGATGTTCAGCCCTTTTCTGTGTTTTCCCGTTGTCCGCTTTTCTTGTTTTGAAATCTTATTTGCATAAATTATTTGAGTACTTCCATTTACAGTAGCTTATTTAAAGTAGAAACGAAGAATCATGTGAAATTTTGTTGACAATTTTTGGAATTGTCCTGCTTGCCCTTTTAACTCTTTCCCCACCATTGACGAGTTATCTTGTCAATTAAGAGAAAACGCTTCCTTGTCAAATGACAAGTTTTTACGGCAATCCGTACATCTGCTATTATCCAGTTGGTGGCACTCTTACCCAACTTATAAACACTGAAGCATCAACTGTTTGAAAAATAGTAAAAACTCTGTGTATGTTTTGATAATCGTTCTGATCTGAGATCTAACAAAAGTCCTTCACAAAAATTTTACTATTTCAGCTTTTTCCCCTAAATTTGGTATTTTTGAAGAAACCTACCCATATTTGAGAGGTGATAAAAAAAGAACAAATGAAGATAGGATGAAACTTTTTTCTCTGTTCTTTCGGATTAAACTTTTTCTCTGTTCTTTCATTTGATATATTGTATGTTTATATATGTAAAGTAGAACATTTTCTGGAAGGCATTAAACTTTTGTAAAAATGCTGCCGCTGACTGGCAACTTAAAAAAAACACTGGCGGGGAAAGAGTTAACAGAGACACATAGGCAACTCAAGGGTGAAGAAGCCAAATCTGCATAAATTAGCCTATGAAGCAGACACATGTGAATAAGATGATATGGTTGAATAAAAATTTAAAGGGATTCGAATTTCACTGATTACGATGTTAATTGATGATGTCAGTTATGGGGTGTGGCAATTTTATATTCTATTAGATTCAGCTGCAATAATTGGATCCTCACATACAGAACAGGACTTTAACAGAGTTTAAAAGCATATTAGTAAACCAGCAACCCTTAAAATAACATTTAAAAACATGGAGAAATAATTACTGGAAAAATAATTGCAGATTACATCTTTTCTCGATTAAACCACAATAGTTTTTTTTCCTTAAATAAATAACTTCTGTTATGTAAAGACACTTTTGAAACTGTTGACATACACTCACTCTCAGTGTCCATTGGTTTTCTACCAGGCTCTTTTTGCATGTCTTGCATCGCTCTACTGTGTCTTTGTTTAAACAATCTTGAAAATCAATACGTCACATACTGTTCCTTAAAGAGTTTGTTTTGGAGGTCTTTTTTGTCCTTGTATTCCCAGTATTATGAAAAGCAGTTCAGATCTGGGTCTCTTGTACATTGTCTTTTGAACTGGCCCGAATTAGCAAAGGTTCGTGGGCAGAGCTATGTATAGAATTGATGGTGGATGCGTGGTTGTATGCAGTCTTGTAAGCATTGTAATGATTCAGGTGCTCATGCTCGAGTGGAGGGAGGGTCAAATGACCCTCCATGGTAGGTCCACCGGTTACGCAGTCCTCATCTACGTTGATGATCTCGATGGTTCGCGTTGGTGCGTGATGGTTCTGCTGGTGATGCTGTTTGCGCATTTTATAAAAGATTATCAGCATGACGGCCGCCATCAGAGTGATGGCCACGAAGCAGCCGATGATGATCTTGGTGGTCTTCATCACCTCGTCAAGGGTGTGGAGAGAGCCATCGATCGTGGCTGTGACGGGGATGGTGTAGGTCTTGTCGGTGGCCTTGGTGGACAGCGAAGTCCTTGCTGTAGTGGTGGTGGTTGTGGTGAAGGAAGGTGGTGAGGTCTCCCAAATTCCAGAGGAGGGGGTGGGACCTCCCTTCTGCTGAACCGTTGGGTGGCCCTCTTCGTGCGACGATTCCGTGGTCTCGACGGTAACTGTAGTGAAGTAACTGACGCCACCATTTTCTGTAGAGGACACATTGAGTATGGCCGAGGCTGTCGTGTTGCCTGCGGAGTTGCTCACCATGCAAGTGTAAGTTCCTGTGTCCTGCATCGTAACATTGGTGAAGTTTAACGTCCCATCATTGAGCACAGAAATCCGAATCTTGTAAGCCCCGTGTGTCATGATTGAGCCGTTGGGTGTGATCCAACTGACTGAGGTCAAAGAGTTTGCTCGACATTTCAGTTCTGCTGCCATGCCTTCGGTCACGTTCAGGTCAGCTGGAGGCTCCACAATCACAGGTGCGTAACAATGGAAATAGTTCTGGTCTAGTTCACCAATGTATCGCCCCTTGTGGCTAGTAGGTGAAGCACAGCGAGCACAGCAACTGGTATTAGCCGGTACCATTTCTTTAAGCCACCAACTAAGCCACAGGATGTCACAGTCGCAATTCCAGGGGTTGTGGTGCAAGTGTACTCTCTCCAAGTGATGCAGTGGGGTGAACAGGTCATGGGGCAGGAGGGTAAGGTTATTGTGGGCCAAATTGAGCTCTACGAGGGACTGAAGGTCGTCAAAGGCGTTCCTCTCAATCGTTTGGATCTGTGCATGCATCATCCACAGTTTCTGTAGGTGAATGAGGCCTTTGAAGGACCCTGGCCTTATTATAGAGAGCTGGTTTCCCGACATCTCCAACTCATCCAACCGGACAAGCGGAATCAGGTTGGGAATCTCTTTCAGGTTGCACATGCCCAGGTTCAGGTAACGCAGGTTGCTCAGGCCTTCGAAAGCACCTTCTGAAATATACGACAACCTTTTCAACTCACCTAAATCCAGCCTTCGCAGTGACGGTACGCGGTTGAAGGCATAGGAAGGTATACTTTCTACAGGGTTATTCCTCAACCAAAGCTCCTTAAGTTTGGACAGGTACTCAAAAGCCCCATTGGGGATTGTGGTCAGTCGATTATCAAAAAGCTCTAGTGTATTGAGGTTAGCCAGCCCATTGAAGGCTCCAATTTCAATGTTGCGGATATGGTTTTTGCTGAGTTGTAGTATCTCCAGGTGTCGCAGGTGCTTGAAGCTGTCAACCTTGATCACCTGTATGAGGTTTTCCTGAAGGTTCAGATACCTCGTGTTGGTGGAAATGCCGTCAGGGACATCTCGAAGGCCACGTCGCGTACAGATGACCTTGCTGAACTGGTTGCTACAGGAGCAGACGGAGGGGCAGGTCTGCGCTCGCACCAGGCCAGCCACCACCAGAAGCTGCAGGGCAAGCAACAGCACGAACAATGGGTCGGACAGGGCCCGGTTCCACCTAGGACCTCTCATCGTCTGCTGCATCAGGGAGGAGGTCATCTTGTTTATCATTCATAATTCGTTGACAGGTTCTCCACTCTTTGGGACGTGTTTTATTAGGCCAAACTGAAAAAGAAGGAAAAGGACATACTTAGAATACAGATATTTACATTTGCCATAGTCTTACTCTAGTCAGTTCTTACTGAAACAAACAACATGATCTCACAGAAAGTTGTGTTATAGTCATCAAAATTTGATTAATTTATTCTTGTCCATGGCACGAAATTCAGTTTTTTCCAGCCTTGAGCACAAATGTCTTTTTTGTGACACTCGCACAAATTTCTATAAATAGTTTCTCATGTCAGTGGCACGACTTTCTTTTTCGTGTCATTTTTAAATCATTGCTGCTTGGGGTTGGGGTTAGATTTGGGGTTTGGGTTAGGATGTACTTTTATGTATTGTTTTATTATTTGTTTTCCTATTATTGTTGCCTGGAGTTGGGGTTTGGGTTATGTCAGGGGTGGGCATTCCTGGTCCTGGAGGGCCACTGTCCTACAAAGTTTAGATCCAATCCTGATCAAACCCACCTGAATGTCATTTTATTAGGATTTTCAGAAGTGTATAATATGCTACAATACCAATAAATAGATAATACATTTCAATATGGAAACAGACACTGTCTATACTTTGTTCACTGTGAAACATTTTGTATTGTAATACCAAGATACATAATTAAAAGTACAATGTTCTCAGTAGCATTAAAGTTTATGAGAATTTGAGTAACTTGATTAAATTATTGTGGTTTACTCATACCTAAAAGTAGTACACACAAAGTGCACACTACAGTATGTACTCTCTGATTAAAGCAACAAATACATTTACATAAAATTGTATTATCCCATCCTCAACCTAAGCAAATCTTACACATTTTAGCATAATGATAACCACAAACATAACAGAACCTCTTTAAAACACCAACACAACAGAATACTAACATTATTATGTCTCTCTTTATCTCCTCTTTCTTAAAATAGATAAAATAACACTTTATTCTGCATATACTCTCCATATTCCATCTGGAAATCCTAAAAATCCTCTTTCTTGTTTTAACAATGATGCTTTAACAAAACAGAAACTATCCGTGAAACCAAACTGGACTATTTATCAATATACATTAAACTTGAATACTTAAAAATGGGATCTTAAACTTCTTAACTCAAGTTCGATTCCACAGACTACAGATTCATCGTATTGCCCTTCCACCTTGATTTTATTGTTTGCTATGCATTCAAAACTATCTATATTCCAGCCACACAAGTCCCTACAGCCCAACTGAGCTGAATCACAGACATAACATTTCTCACACGCATGCACCGCAGGCAACCTTGGTGGAGTGTTTCATATCCATTTCATTTTTCCGAGTGTGTGTTTGTGTGTCTGTATTCTCAATCTAAGTCACATAAAGTCGCACCACAATATTGGGTCTGCTTTCACCGTTTCCTCTCTCCTGAGAAGATATAACCGCAGCCATGTGTGTCATTTTCTATATTCCTGCAGCGGAGGCATAAGTAACAGCACAGTGACCCACCATTCAATCCTTCAATCATGAGCCTTCAGCTCTCTTCAGAGATACTTAAAGGAATCAGTTGTGCCGGACTGAGAATGTACTGTGGTACAGGAAGTGTATGGACAGATGCCCATTTATAGCTTAAGAGTTCAGTTTAGTCTAAAGCACTGTTTACACTGACAGCATGTGGAAGGTGAGGTGACTGAGTGCTCTATGTTTTATATATTTTTGTATTTGGCAGGTGCTTTTATCCAAAGAGATATACAGTGCATTTAAGTTATACATTAATTATCAGTGTTTGTGATCCCTGGGATCGAACCTATGACCTTTACGTTGTTAATGCAATGCTTATCAATTGAGTCGAATGCTGCTAAGCGTATCAAATCAGCAATTAATAAATACATATCATTCAAATAAGATTTTATTACTTATGTAAATATGAATGCATAAACGAATCAGAAAAAAAAAACAGTTGAAAAATATTCCCTAACTGTCACTAGGGCTCTACACATTTAAAATGTAATATTTATACCAAAGAGAGCTTATTACTACTACAAAGCTACATATTGGTACCAAATGTATAGGCAAAAACTAGTTGTAACACGGACCGTTTACATTGTTGCACAAGGTTGAGTGTTTTGTTTTTCCGGTATTTTATTTCACGCTGCCAAAAGACGATCTCCTGCGAATTTATGGAAAGATGAACGAGTGTTTTGGTTGCATGTAAGTAAATGTTTCCGGTTTCTGAGTTGGGTGTGTAAGATACCAAAACCATGGCTATGTCATATTAATCAGTGTCTTGTTAACTAAAACAAAGCATCGTTTTGAAATACCACCCAACTTTTAACAACTTTTTTGGTGGGCTTGAAAATATTTTGACCCAGCGGGGTTAATTTTAAAGCTGTGTTACAACTAACCCCTCAGCACTTACCCTATGAAAACTGCTAACGTTAGCGTAACTCTTGCCGTTGTTTTAAATAGGCTACACACGAATGATTGCTGGCTGCCAACAAAATAAATGTGCCTGTCTTATCAAAAATTGTGTGTAAAAATTTATTTTTGTTCATATCTTTAATATTGATTGAATAAGATCAAGTCAAAGATTAAAATAATGAAATTAATGGCTAAAATCAGACTTTGATTTTCATTATCTCAGAATTTGATTTTGAGACTTTTTTTGTTTTTACGCACTGGGTAACGTATTTTTTTTTTCATATTGTGCTGCTTTTTTCACATATTTAGACATTTGTATCCATTTATAATTGAACTATGGTTAGATGAGGGATGAATAGTGTAGATACGTGTCTATTATAGACAGATATATAAAAAATATCCACTTCAAGTATATAGACAAAATAGTATTTAAATATATTTGCCTACAAACTTCATTTTTAGCAAGTGTTACAACTAACCCCCTGCCTGTTACAATGAACCCCACCTATGGGGTAAGTTGTAACGTTTGCACTTCTGTCACGTTTGGTGTAATTGTCCAAGAATGGTAAGTACTACTGTAGAAACAAACTTCAAATGGTCATTTGTAGCAGAGATGTGTGTGTTGCTTGTGTAAAAATATAATTAATCAAACTCAAATATTTTTTGAATGATTAAATTGGACAATGAGCAACTTTTTTGGTGTGTGACGGATTCATGCACAACTTTAAAAGCTTACAGACTGGACTATTTATCAACTTACATTAAACTTGAATACTTAAAAGTGATGGGTCCTCAACTAATTAAAATAATTAATTCAAGCACTGAATAAATTATTAAAGTTTCAAAATAGAAATGTATACTTTGAAATTAAAGAGTACACCTTTGTATCTAGAGTTCATATTGGTACCAAAGAGAGCTTATTATCACCTCAAAGGTTGATATTGGTACCAAATGTATACATATAAAAAAAAGTGAAAATGAGAGCAACGTTTATATTGCACACATCTGCTAGACGTTACCAGGTTACCTTGATTATTTTGACCTAATACACTTCGCAAAGAAAATAAATAAAGGCTACTTAAAACTAAAAACGAATGATAGATGGCACATAGTAGGACATATTTAAAGGGTACTACCCCAGTGACATCTTGGGACCATATTTTGACCATTTTTTCTGACAGTGTCAAATGCTAATTATTGCAGAGATTTACATTTACATTCATGCATTTGGCAGATGCTTTCATCCAAAGTGACTTGCAATGCATTTAAGGTATACATTTTATCAGTACTGCTCCTGGGAATCTAACCCATAACCTTACATCGGCTAAATGAATGAATGTAAATGCAATGTTGAACCAATTTAGCCACGAAGAATAGAGATGAATCATAGCACAAAAAACTATAACTTTTTCCACCATCTTGCAAACACTAAACTTCAGTGTCTCACAGCGGACTGACAGGCTATGGTTCACCGTACATGAATGTTGCACCCTGTGGCTATTACATCATCCTCTACTGTACGGCTAAAGCTAAACATTGTTGTAAAACTGTTTACAGCACTTCTCCCTTTCTCTCCCTTTTATCCTCTCTGCAGGGTGCTGTTTTTAACCTAATACCGACTGCCATAACAATCAATTCTTTTCTCGCAAAACTGCTACAATCACCGCCTGAAGTCTTTTTGGCTGCTAGAGAGAATCACAAATAAAGCATATACTGCACTCAAGTTACACACAACTGCTATATGCTAAATATTTAACATCAGATCTTAGTGGCGTAGTTAGATACGCGCATTTAAATGAATTGAAATGAATTTCACGCAGAGCTCATTCGAATATACGTCTTGAGTAAATTACCAATTACGAGGAAAGATAAAGGCTTTAACTGCGCAAATATTTTAAAACAAGACCCGCCGGTTTGGGTGATGTGCAGGGTCTGGGTTTATCTTTCTTGATTTGATTTTAAGCTAATAAAATCTATGTTGAGAGGGAGGAACAGCAAATATAAGAGCAAAAGGCTTTGGAAAAATCTAGCAACCTCGCAAACAATAAGCCGGGCAAAATTAGATTTACTGTGGGAAGGGAATTAGATGAAAAAAATGATAAACAAAAAATGGGATTAGGAAATGAATACATTTTTAAACTTCTCTCCTCATAAGAGAGGATAAATGCGGCGGTAAGTGCTTCAGCGAGATGGGAGGTACAGCAGAGGATCAAGAGACGGAAATGCTGAAAAGGTAAGATTTGTAAAGAAGTGAAGTGAAAACCAATCCAATGACGTCTGTGTGTTTCTCTGCACAGATCAGCCGTAAAAGCGTTTGTGAACACAGTGAGGTGAAAACAATAATGACAATCACACATTTCGGCTATTAGAAGTAGAGGACGTGCATAGAGATGACATGAGGGCCATTGATGTCATTGTCCTTACAAAAGTGGCAGATGCTGCTCTGATCTTCTGAGCTTTCTGTTTCTACAAAAAAATATTTTTTAAATATTATAAAAAGTACAAAATAAAT
Source organism: Paramisgurnus dabryanus (assembly GCF_030506205.2). Classification (NCBI taxonomy): domain Eukaryota; kingdom Metazoa; phylum Chordata; class Actinopteri; order Cypriniformes; family Cobitidae; genus Paramisgurnus; species Paramisgurnus dabryanus. Next base: position 18,112,291 of record NC_133359.1, on the reverse strand, counting down.
AGTTCTTCTAAGAACCTTTGACTGAATGGTTCCTCAATGGAGGAAATACCTTTTATAAACACCTTTATTTTTAAGAGTGTAAAAGAGTTGTTATTTTGACAAAGATGAAGTTGAGGAAACGTGTGTCATACTGACGCTGTGTTTATTCGCACACCCAAGGCCCAAAAAACATTTTCTTATATTTGTCAACCATATCCAGAGAGACAGAAGCCCTGAGCCAGGCTTCATTTATCTGCAGGCTTGGGTTTATGCCATAGGCTGCTGAAGCAAAGTTCATAGGTATGTTGGATAGCATCAATAAACTATGATAGTTTTGCCTTCGTTTACAAGACTGGGAATTGGCTCCTATAAAAGCAAGGAGGATTGGAAGATCTTCATAGGGTCATTCATCTACAGCCGGATGAACAGGTGATGGACTGTAGCCTTGGAATGTTAGGATCACAACAGCACATGATGCAAAGTAGATGGACAGAGGATGGTTTGTGTAAAAAATCATGCTTATGAATAGTTTTGGTTCCAACATCTGATTGGATGTGCCATTTTAATCTGTAAATTTCATTCTATATTTATGTGTTTTTGGTTCAATAAGAATCATTTTGACAACTGTAAACAATTAGGATAATATTTCTATATATACTGAATTCTGTACTAATGTGTTTCTATTATTAAACTAGACATGCATTTGCATCTTAAGGGCTATTTTTATTTAAAATTGGAATACATTGTCAGAAAAAAAGATTTAAAAAATTGTCCGTTCTGGAATGGTACCAATTAAAAATATCCTAAAATGTACAAATATGTATACATTTGGTACCTTTGAGGAATTAGTATTAATTTTTTAGGTGCAAAGCTGTACTTTTTGAAAGGGTGCCGACCCAGAGACAGCTACAGTGTAGGGACAATTTTTTGACAAATTTTTGTGACAATGTATGACCCCTGTTATTTATTAATAGACTAAATGATAGTCAAAGAAAAAGTATATATAATTTATTTGATTTAAATCTGTTAAGAGAATAATCAAATTTAACTCTTTCCCTGCCATTCACAAGTCAATTAAGAGAAAACATTTGCATGAATAAAACGTCTTTACCCAATTTATAAAAAACTTTTTTTGTCTTTTACACTTCATGTATGTTTTGATAATTGTTCTGAGTCTGATCTCTAACAAATTCCTTCACAAAAATGCAATTATTATTTACCTTTTATAAAAAAAAAATATTTGTAAAGAAAAAAAAACATATTTAAAAAATTTTAAGCAGAGAAAAAAAATATATATAGGATGAAAGATTTTTTCCTGTTTTGTTTGTTTGTTTATTGTTTGTTTGAAAGCAGAGGGTCTGTTCTTTTATTTGATATATTTGTATGTTTATATATTTTTAGAAAAAAATATTCCTGTAAGAAATTTTGTGAGACTTTTGTGAAAATCACAAAAAATGCTGGGGGGCAACTAAAAAAAAGGCTGGCAGGGAATGGGTTAATATAATCTATATACTCTATGTTTAATAGTTTTCCAATTTTCTGTGGTATCTTTTCATTTTTTTATGTAAAGTTGCGTTGAAACAATGCAACATTGTAAAAATGTGCTATATAAATAATTTTGACTTGACTTAAATGTGACTATCGAGTAATAATTTTAATAATATTATTATTATTAATAATACAATCTTTTTTTTAATAATAATACAAATTATTATGATTATATATGTTATTATATAATTTATTTTTAATTGTCCTATATTTTATATTTTTTTATATTAAAATTTAATTATACATAATAACAATTATTTTTTATTAAAATTTTCATGTGATAATACAATTATTTATCAAACTCTCTTTTCCACTGTTGGCCAGAGCCTTGAATGGCCTATTGCTTCAAAATACATTTCAGTCACCCAAAAATTTTCCCACGTCGTTCTAATCCGAAAGTTTAACAGTTTACAACCTAAGCTCCAAAAAAGTCCAGAGTTCACAAAGTCGACATGTTTGGCAGATGCTTTTATCCAAAGTGACATACAATACTTTCAAGGCCAGTCTTGAAAAGAGTGAGAAGCAATGACGATTGATGTTATTGACATCTAATGTTTGTCACACCATGCTTCATGTGAGAGCAGCAAAACATTTTGCACCAATGATTTAATTTTAGAGCAAAACGTAATTTTAACACACAAGTCATATTGACTGTTTTTATACATTTGTATATGATGCATTTCAGAGCTTGACAGCTTGTGGTCACTACAAGCCAACTGGTAAAGCATTGCATTTGCTGCACAAAAGCTCATACCTTCGATCCCTGCGAAGACATACGCATACATTTACATTTATTTATTAAGCAAATGCTTTTATCCAAGCGACTGATAAAATATATAGCTTGAATGCACTGCAAAATCATTTCGGTTAAAAGCATCTGAAAACGTGTAAATGTACCATACAAAGCAAAATTCTTAGGCCACCATGTCATCATTTGATTTGTTGTTTTTCGATCCCGGGGAACACACATAATGATAAATTGTATAGCTTGAATGCAGTGTAAGTAGGTTTAGATAAATGCATCTGACTAAATGTAAACCGTTCCCTTAAGAAACAGAGCTAAAAGCTAGGTTGCATTATATAGGGGCTTACAGCTCCAGTGACGATTTCAAAATTTCATTTAAATAAAATACATTTCCCTGGAGCTATATAAAATCTACAGTAAGGTCATATTCCCAGTCCTACAGTACAGCCTTGGGTACGAGTCAGCTCATTTTCACATTAACAAGTCTTCCAAAAAGACCAAACAGCACCGAGTAAAGAAAGCCCCTCCTCAGGACATTAAATAATCCTGTAAGCTCTGCAGCGAGGAGCATCTCAGACCTGGTCCTTTAAAAAATTAAATAATGAGATGAAAAGATGACTCATAACAAATCAGCAAAAACTTCCACTGCAGAACTGTGACTCTCTCAACAACCAATCAGAAAAAAGGAAAAATTACTGCATCCATCACTACATGCCCATATTTGGAAATGATACGGATGTGGGCTCCGTCAGACGGTCGCAACTGGAGACTGAGACGAGGAAATGGGCTTGGCATTGCAGAAACAAATGTCGCCTGTATCTGTTTGCACCATGCAAGTCCAGATCCCCGTGGTGGTGCCAGGTGGAGACGACTGGCAGGGAAAGTGGTAAAAAAGCCCCTACAGAGAAAGATGAGTCGAGCACGGTCAGATAAACCAGCCCGGCGAGCTTGTGAGAGCTTAGGTGCCTAGATGTATGTAGCAGCAATATGTAAAGGCGGATAAAAGCATTTCAATTCGGAGAAAGAGAGGATGAACTTGGTGACACAACTACCTTTCTGGCTCACTAACCAGATTTTTTTTACACACTTATTCAGCTAACATAAGTTATGTTGTCTAAAGTGAATTATAAAATTGGGGGAAAACACTTTCATTTTACCATAACAAAGGCAATAACATTAGCAGCGAAATTATTTTGAGTCATTGAGAAACCGCCACAAGAAATATTACCACCCCCGTCTTTCAGCCGTACAGTATGTCACTTTTCTGATGAACAATGAAAAACAAAGCAGAACAATAAAACCGGCATGTGTTCATTTAGCTTTCCTGTCATCATTTACTCAACCACATGTCTTTCCATACCCATAGGATTTTTTCATCCGTGAAACACGAAGATGAGAAATGAGAGGATGGCGATCGTAACTGCCAAGCTACATAAAACACAGAGAAGCAAGATGGTTGCTAATGCGGTGAAAGGTGATGCTTATTTTAGGAGACCCGAAAAACAACTACTATGGTTGTTTGCTATTAGATTTGCATCGCATTAATATCCACCAATCAGATTTTCAGGAGCAGATCAGAGCTGGAATAGAAGTTTTAACTAAAAACTTTTTTTATTTTCATTTTCATCTGTTAAGTCATGTATAATAACTGTTATGTCAACGTGATCTCATGAGAATACATCTCAATTTTTAAATAAAGAGGGGTTGTACCGCACAAACATTTACTTTCACTTTTATACACATTGAAAAGTATAATATCAATGTAATGACAGGACTAATACATTCATTTTTTATGTATTAACAACTTTACAGACTGCTTTTTTCTATTCATAAATATTACAATTTTGGGAATTGACATTTCTTACTCATATTAATGATGTTTTCAGTTGTATTTTCTGACTATGTAGGGCAGTTTACTCGTTTACCTAACACAATATTAAACATAAATATACACTTTAAAATCTTTAAATAAATAACATTTTTGTAACCATTTTGTAATATTTTGTTTGTTTCCCATGACACACTAAAGGCGTTTTCCCCTATGCAACAACAATAACATCAAAACACAACATAAATGATGTCATAAAAGATGTTAATTTTATTGATTCGCTGTAATCCACATTTTTAAAACATTCCCCGCCAGCATTTTATGTTTTGAAAAGTTGCTCGCCAGCATTTTTTGTGATTTTCACAAAAGTTTCACGAAATGCAGTCCAGGAAAATTCTTAAAATATATAAACATAAAAATATATCAAATGAAAGAACAAACAAATCTGCTTTCAAAAAAAAAAAAAAAAACAGGAAAAAATTCCATTCTATCTTTATTCTTTTTCTCTGTTTATAAACTCTTAAATATGGTTATTTTTCTTCAAAAATCCATTTTTTAAAATAATTGCATTTTTGGAAAGAATTCTGTTCGATATCTGATTCAGAACGATTATCAAAACATACAGGGAGTGGAAAATCAATAAATAATTTTTGCTTAAGATTTTTTTAAATTGGTTAAGAGAATAATCATGGTATTACCGATTAGCCTACCAAAAAATTCACCAGGAACACATTTTTTAATGCAAATGTTTTCTCTTAATTGACAAGATAACTCTATTATTATAGATAACTCGTCAATGGCGGGGAAAGATTTAAAATTCATACAAATGTGAGAAACAGATCCAAATTCAGCCCTTTATCAAGCGATCTTGATGTCCGTTCTCATCAGCGACTGTAAAATATTGTGCCTCAAGAAGCTTTACAACACATTGCTTTACGGTAGTGACTTCATAAGCTTATTGGCTCTTTCGTGCTATGTCACAGATTTGCAACATTGCCGTCTTTCAGTCGATGTACTTTTGAAATTTGAAATGCGCACCTTGACAGATAAAAGCCAGATTAACGTTATCATGATTTAATAACTTTAATACTTCTCTGTACTTCATATACTTCAGAGAGGACCGCGGCTGCAGCACATCACCATTTAAACTACTTTTGGTACTGCTTTTGAAACGCTGTAATAAATAAGTTATTGTAATTACACTTAACTGTCTGTTATGCTTTTTATTTCTAACAGTACATGGTTTTAATGTTCAGTTTTGGCTAGGACTGTATTAGCGGCTTAAATATATATTTTACATCATATTGTTGCAAAATTGTACTAGACATTTCTGTCCATTATATAAAAAATAAATTATTTCCTTAAATTTTTGGTTTAAAAAGGGTTTGGGTTTAGGGTAAAGTTTGGGGTAGAGTTAGGGTGGTAACATTATCGACATAATGGTTAAAGGGAAATTATACAGCAATCTTTATGGAATGAAAGATTTGTAAATGTTTCACGTTTTATAGCTGTAAAAATTTAATAATGCTACGATTAAATGTTGCAAATACGTTGTATGCTTTAGCATCTAATGTATAAAAATATGTTTTCGTGTTTTTTAAAGGTACATATTAATACTACGTATTAAAAGTGACACCAGGCTGGTTATGTTGTATGCAAACCTTTAAACCAAATATATATAATGTGAATTAAACTGAATTAAGGGAATTTGTGCTTGCCTCCTGCCTTTTTTCATTTGATTGGTTGGAAAAAAAATAAGTTAAATTAGCTTAAGTTATTTTAACTTTATTTCTATAATTTATAGCAACTCCTCTCTAGTCAAGAGAGTTAAAATGAATTGTAATTTCTAACTGATTAAACAAAAAAAATATAATAATAAGTGCAACAAGGGATTTTTGCAGTTTAGTTTGATTGGCTGGAAGTCGCAATTGCTAACGCTGCTAATGCAACACTTTTACAACCGATCTTTAATCTTCAGCTTGTAGAAACCTTTACAAATCAAGCTACAAACCCTGTCATTTAATTGACTTGTTCAATGTTCTCTACCGGATTGAAACGCCTCAGACTGAAAGGTCGTAATTCTGCAACAGAACAGGCGCTTCCAAAAGTAACAAGTGACCATCTGGTGTATTCTGTATCCCAGAACACCATTCAGAAACTGCACGATTTATGCAAATGAATTCCTGTTTCCTATACCGTCTTCAAATTCGCATCTCTGCAAATACTTTACTATCTTCGTCACGCCCATTCAATGTGCCCCGCCCCCTCCCTCCTGGTTGTCAATGGGCGCCGCAAAGCTTCTGCTCTGCGTCTCCCTGGCGACCACATTTTTAGCTGGCGCTGATTTACTTCCTGTCCTTGGTTGCCATGCCAACCCCCCTGCGAGGAGTTATCTTCACCAGTCACTGGGACAAACTGTAACAAAATTGTCTTCACTGTCTTTCAATCGCCGCTAAATCTTCCCTCTTCTTTTGTAACTAATTATTTTGTAGGAAAGTGCCAAAGGAAACGTCTCCACTAACATCATTTTGTTGACATGAAATAAAACGCTCCTCAGCTTGAAACGAATCTAATGTATTATTCAATACAGAAAAAGACACTGCATATCTCAACTACGTCCTCATTTAGAGCCACGAATAGACACTTCACTTTAGATTCAGTCCTTGACAAAACATTTATATAACTGCAGTGGGAAGTAACTAACTAAAACGGATAATAGATGCTACTAACCTATATTTGACTTACATTTCTCATGCAGGATGACAAAAATTCAACTGACATGTGGTCACTAAAGTGTAGTATGGTGACAATAGCTATGTTTACATGCAACCAAATAATCGCATTGATGGCTCAATCGGTTTGAAAACACTTAAATCAATACAATTGAGGTCGATCTTTTGATCGTATTGAAAGGGGTGGGGTAGTCTAATCTGTGAAAAGTACACATGTAAATGCGTGAATTATGTTTTTTTCTTAAGAATTGTGGTTAAGTTCACGTCTTATAAATTATCCTTCTTATTTAAGTATCACGTGACTTTCGTCATAGAAAAAAGGGCAATTTCAACACGCATTATTAAGGTAAGGGGTTCACACACTGCACATTCTGTAGGGTTCATGTTTACTTTCATAACATTAGGCTACATAAAACAATAAAATAGCGTTGTGCGTTTCAAAAAGTGTGTTTTTATTGCCTATATCTGAAAAGAACAACTTTTCTCAATTCAGCTTTGATTTATCCAGAGATAAAGGGTGAACTTGATGAGAGATGCTGTGAGCTGCGTTGCCAAGTCCTCTGCTTTATTCAAGTTCAGATTTGGGTTCAAACTGTTTCCGCAAGATGATTTTTTTTGTGGGTTAAAGATGTTCGTTCATTAGTTATTGGCATTTGGACTGTGTAAACTGTACTGTCATAACCTGCAATCAGATTAAATTCAGTCGGATTGAAAAAAAATTTTGTGCATGTAAACATGACATCATACTTTTTTCAATGGTTAACCCACGCAGTACAATCAAACAGTATGTTGATGTATTTTATGATCACATTAATCTTATCTAGTTTAAACAGATTTATTAAAAGTGAAATATTTGGGAAATATTGCTGTTTGGCAATGTTTTCAACAATGTTTACACAGAAAATTAGCATATCTTAATCTTAAATGTATATTATAATTAATATTGGATATAAATTAATATATTATATGTATAACTCTTTGTCAGAATTGACACTAGCTGCGTTTCTATTACCCTTCAAATTGCACAAATTGAAATTTTTTACAGACGCTAGAACACATTTCTCAATACTTAGGTTCCCTTTCAATACGGTTCACTTCGCATTGCGTCAGTTTGCTGACGCTATGGGGGAAACTCCTGTTTACTCCGTGATTGAAGCCTATTGGTTAACGTCTGTAGAAAATACAGACCAATGACGTTTGAGCCCGCGCGGGGGCGTGGCACACGTCCCTATATAAGCCGGTGAAATACGTCAAGAGCTCATTACTTTTCTCCTTCAGCGCGAACCTTCTCGCTGCTCCGAAGAAGAAGCCCTTACTCGCCGTCGATCCAAGCACTGCAGCGGACTACAACACACCAGCGTGTTCCCCTGCCGCTTTCCGGTGAGCCTACAAGAGTATCTAAAAGAGCAGAAGCGCGTTGAGATAATGTCGCTTCGGCATTGCGGCTCCTGCCGAGCCCCTTTGCCCGTGGAGGATTTCCACAAAGAGTGCGTCATCTGTCTGGGTCCTGCCCACGCCGAGGCCGTACTCACTGAGGCGGGCTGCGCCCACTGCGAGCTCCTTCCTATCGCGGTGCTGCGCTCCCGCCTCGAGATCTTTAAACGGAAGGCTTCCCGTGCTCTCCCGCCTAAACAGCAGCGGAGCCGTGAAGCTGGAAGACACCCTGAGACCGAGTCCACGCCGGCTCATCCCCCGCGTGCTCTGTCTCCCCGCCGTCATCCTGTCACCTTCGCCCGTGAGGACTTACGCCCCCTGCCGAGTGCTAGCGGCATGGTTTCCTTTGGGTCCGGTGACAACTTGGAGATGATGTCATCCTCTGAGGAGTTGGAGGATTGGGCGGCTTCGGATGACGACGCCCACGCAGCCGCCGCCGATGAACCTACCGAGTCGCGTCCTCACGACTCTGAGCTCATCCGCATCTTGACGCAAGCTACGGCGGAGCTCAATATCAAGTGGTCGCCGCCGTCAGAGCCTCAACTCAGCCGGTTGGACGAGTGGTTTCTGCAGCCCGGGCGCCGTCAATCATCCCGCCAACGGCAGGCGCCGTTTTTCCCGGAGGTTCACCAGGAGCTCACCAAATCCTGGCGTGCTCCCCACTCCACCCGAGCTCAGAGCGCCGTCTCCCACGTCCTCTCCGTAGTGGACGGCGCCGACGAACACGGCTACTCTAAGATGCCGCCGCTCGAGGAAACTGTCGCCGCCCATCTCTGCCCGTCTTCAGCCGGCGGATGGAGGGCTAAGTTGAACCATCCGTCGAAGCCCTGTCGCCTTACATCGACCCTGGCGTCGAAATCCTACGCCGCCGACGGACACGCTGCATCCGCTCTCCATACGATGGCGGTACTGCAGGTATACCAGGCAAAACTCCTCCGCGACATGGACGAGTCAGGTCCGGACCCGTCGACCTTTCAAAACCTGCGCAGCGCGACTGATCTGGCCCTTCGCGCCACTAAAGTCGCCACTCAGGCTGTAGGAAGAGCCATGGCCAGCCTGGTTGTTCTGGAGAGACATCTGTGGCTGAACTTGACGGAAATCAAGGACACGGACCGGGTTGCCCTTCTTGACTCGCCCGTGTCACCGTCGGGGCTCTTCGGCTCCGCTGTGGAGGGGTTCACCCAGCGCTTCACTGAGGCACAGAAATCGTCGCAGGCTATGCGGCATTTTCTACCGAAACGATCTGCCTCAGCGTCTGAGACCGGCCGCCCAAAACCGCCGCCAGCTCAACGCCCTAAGCCAGCACCAGCTCAGCCCCAGCCGAGAGCTGAACCGGAGGTCAAGCGCCAGCGTCCTGCACGACCGGCTGGCCCGCCTCGACGCCGCGGTCCCCGTCCTAGGATTACGCTGGACCCGACGCCGGCACCGCCTCCCTGAAGAGAGTCTGAGGAGGAAAAGAGGCTCTGGTCCCGCTTCGGCCGGCCCGCCCTCGAAAGTTCTGCGTGTTTCAGTCCCCTCGGGCGCTGGACACACCCTCGCTGTAACAGCGAAACACAAATTTTTACCTTTTCACAAAAAGAGCAAATTTCCTCCTCTGTACACACAAACACACACACACGGCTTAACGTCCATAAGCATATCGACGCTCGCCGTCAAATTTCACGTTTGGCAATCCACCCCCGGTATGCCGGGCTGGATTCTAAACGTAATCCAACACGGTTATTCACTTCAATTCGCACGGAGACCACCCCGGTTTCGCGGCGTTCTCTACACCACTGTCCCAGACGATCGTATACAGATCCTCAGGGAAGAGGTGCGTTCTTTATTACTAAAAGACGCGATAGAGACGGTCCCGGCGGATCAAAGCGAATCAGGCTTTTACAGTCGTTATTTTCTCGTTCCAAAGAAAGACGGCGGCCTCAGACCGATATTGGATCTACGCGTTTTGAATCGCGCCCTTGCCAAACGGCCGTTCAAAATGCTCACAGCCAGACGAATCATGGCGTTAATTCGACCGGGCGATTGGTTCATATCAGTGGATCTGAAAGACGCTTACTTTCACATTCCGATAGCGCCACGTCACAGGCCGTTCCTAAGATTCGCGTTCGACGGGACAGCATACCAGTACAAAGTTCTGCCCTTCGGATTATCTCTGGCACCACGCACATTTACCAAATGTGCGGATGCGGCTCTCGCCCCTCTCAGACAGAGCGGCATCCGCATATTGAATTACCTCGACGATTGGCTTATTCTGGCACAGTCAGAGAGGGAAATTACTGCGCACAAGACCGTTGTACTCCAGCATTTGGAGAATTTGGGGTTCAAAATCAACCTCCAGAAGAGTTTGCTCACCCCCACGCAGCGAATCACGTTCTTAGGCACGACGCTCGACTCATTAAAGATGCGGGCATGGCTTACACAGGAACGCGCGCTCACGGTCAGACGCGAGGCGGCATCGTTCAAAGCGGGTTCACATCTCCCTCTCAAACGATTCCAGAAAATGCTGGGTCTGATGGCAGCAGCATCCCCACTAATACCGTTGGGAATGCTGTTCATGAGGCCGCTTCAGTTTTGGTTGAAAGCGAAAGTTCCGCCCCGTGCTTGGTTGTCGGGCCGCTTATTAATCAAAATCACGTACAGCTGCGTGAAAGCGCTTTCGATATGGACATCCCCTCACCTTTTCCTCTCGGGCACGGAGCTCGGCTCCGTGAGCAGGAGGAAAGTGGTGACTACGGATGCGTCTGCGACGGGTTGGGGCGCTCACTGCGACGGCGAGCTCGCCTTCGGTGCGTGGAACAACCAGTTGTCTCAGCTACATATCAACCACCTCGAGATGTGGGCGGTTATCTTAGCGCTACGACACTTTCGACCGAAACTCCAACATCAACACGTTCTAGTGCGGTCGGACAGTATGACGGTGGTTTCGTTCATAAACCACCAAGGAGGGCTGAGATCTCGCTCCCTATCCAGGCTGGCGAAACGGCTTTTATTATGGGCTCACGCGAACGTACGTTCGTTAAAAGCGACTCACGTACCGGGTGTAGCCAATACGGGTGCAGACATTCTCTCGCGCAACGGTCCGCCGCCGGGAGAATGGAGACTGCATCCTCAGACGGTCGAGAGAATATGGACCGTCTTCGGCCGGGCGGAGATCGATCTGTTTGCATCAGACGAGAACGCGCATTGCCCGATCTTCTTCTCGAGACATCACGATGCCCTGTCGCAAGCATGGCCGGCGTGTCTTCTGTATGCTTTTCCTCCGGTGGCCCTGTTACCACAGGTCCTTCAGAGGATAAGAGAGACGAAATGCGCGATAATTCTGGTCGCTCCGTTTTGGCACAATCAACCGTGGCTCCCCGACCTATGGCAGCTGAAAACATCAGCACCATGGCCAGTACCGCTGAGGAAAGACCTCCTATCTCAGGCGAGAGGGACGATATGGCATCCACAGCCGGAGCTATGGAATCTACACGTTTGGTCTCTGAACGGCAACCTTCACGCCTTTCAGGACGAGTGTTAAATACTCTAACTGAAGCTAGGGCCCCATCTACCAGGCGCCTTTACGCTCAAAAGTGGTCTATTTTTTCTGATTGGTGCACGACGAAAGACTTAAACCCAAACACCTGTGAAGTGGAGCATATTCTCTCCTTTCTGCAGGAAATGCTGGACAGCGGTCGCGCGCCCTCGACGCTTAAAGTGTATGTGGCGGCGATAACGGCGAATCACGCCCTTATCGCCGGTCGCACCGTGGGAAAACATGATCTAATCATTAAATTCCTCAGAGGCGCTCGCAGACTACACCCACCGCGACCTAACACGGTCCCGTCTTGGGATCTGTCCACGGTCCTGAAAGCGCTGCGCGGTCCCCCTTTCGAGCCCCTCGAGCAGGCTGACCTGCGCCCTCTCTCGTTTAAAACCGCTCTCCTCCTGGCGTTGGCATCGGTTAAACGAGTGGGCGATTTACACGCGTTTTCAATTGACCCGTCGTGTCTGGAATTCGGTCCTAACGATAGCAAAGTGATCCTTAGACCGAGAGCGGGATACATTCCTAAAGTTCTGACCACGCCATTTAGAGTTCAGGTGGTTTCACTTCTCGCCCTTCCAACGGCGGACGGCGAACAAACCCCGAACACGCTCTGCCCCGTCAGAGCGTTAAGAATATACACGGACCGTTCTGCCTCATACCGCAAGTCAGATCAGCTGTTCGTAAGCTTCGCACAACATTCCTTAGGTATGCCGCTCACTAAACAGAGGCTATCTAAATGGATCGTCGAAGCCATTGCTTTGGCTTACGCCTCCCTGAATGAACATTGTCCAGTTGGTTTAAAAGCTCACTCCACGAGGGGTATGGCTTCATCTTGGGCTTGGTCTACGGGGATTTCTATCGTTGACATTTGTAACGCGGCCGGCTGGTCCTCGCCGTCTACGTTTGTCAGATTTTATAGCCTGGATGTCCCTGCCTTACAAGCACAGGTCTTATCGGCTTAATGATTCACGCGATTGCGTTTCTGTATGCCTTCACGGTGCGTTGCTAGCTCACCGTCATGGCTACCTATTAATAAATCATGCACAGCTCGCGGCGCGCTCAGGGAACCCGCCGTCTCGTGCTCTATTGTATATGCATCATGGTGCGTTTAGAAACTTCACTGTATGCGTATTACTGTCTCATATATGGTGCTTACACTTGCGCTCGCTAGAGCTATGTATATACTGGGTTAGGGCCACATGCAGTGTCTCTCCGGTAAGGGCACCTCAGTCCGTTGTGTATGCACGGCGGGATGGGATTACGTTCCCCCATAGCGTCAGCAAACTGACGCAATGCGAAGTGAACCGTATTGAAAGGGAACGCTTAGGTTACTCACGTAACCCCGGTTCCCTGAAATAACGGGAACGAAGCATTGCGTCGCTGGCCGTGCTACAAACGTCTACGCAGCGAGTGTTATTCGGCTGCGCGCTTCAGTCGAATAATAATGAGCTCTTGACGTATTTCACCGGCTTATATAGGGACGTGTGCCACGCCCCCGCGCGGGCTCAAACGTCATTGGTCTGTATTTTCTACAGACGTTAACCAATAGGCTTCAATCACGGAGTAAACAGGAGTTTCCCCCATAGCGTCAGCAAACTGACGCAATGCTTCGTTCCCGTTATTTCAGGGAACCGGGGTTACGTGAGTAACCTAAGCGTTACTTTTGCAAAACTCTTCACACAGTTCTCCTAACAAACTTTCAGCTTGGCGAAGCAGTTCATTTCACATTCAAAATGCACTACAACTACCAAAACACTTTATTCAGGTCTCAAATCAACTCATTCTTCCAGAACACTAGCAAAGGTTGACAGCCGACAAACACACTTTGTCACCCACAAAACAATGACCTAAAAACACTAACAACATGTAGCATTATACAATGTTTTCTCTGTTTATAATTCACTGCAATTTTACTGGAATGAATCAGACATGATGCAGAATTCTTCAATATTTTATGTTGTTTATTTTAGTAATTCCAAAACACAAGAATTTGTATACACAACAACAACTGATACAGATACAATCTACTCTGTCTTCTCTATTTGGCCAATTGTTTTTATAGCATTTATTTTTAAGATTTAAAATATATTTTATTAAAATATTACTGTAGAAATGTAGCAAATTGCTGTCTTATTTATGTTATTCTTTTGAACATAGGTTTAACAGTTTTGAAAACAGTATGTAAGCATGTGTAAATTGTCCTGTATGTATAAAGAGTTTTGGCAGTTGTTGTGTCTGAGTGAGAAAAGAATTCATGGAATTTGAGAGATGTAGTTATTGAATGTATTTTGGGCTAAAGCAATGATAATTGATCCTCAGTTTAGCCCACATAGACTTCTGTTGTGCTCACTGTGTGAAGAGTTTTGCAAAAGTGACCTAAGTATTGAGAAATGTGTCCTAGCATCTGTAAAAAACTGTAATAATAAATAAATAAATAAATAAAAATGTGGCCAATGGAAACACTGCAATTTTGCATAAACTCCCATATATTGCACAAAAAAAACAACACTTGGATGAGGTTGGTTCTTCAGGCAATGAGAACAAGTCTTCCGCATTTACAGGTCACCTGACGTGCCTAAAAGTCACATGAACATTCTTTAAATATGGCTTGGTATGTTTTGTTGGAGGAAAAGACCGAAAAGGTGTTTGACTTCATGTGGCGTCACAAAAACAGACAAGCACATGACATTAAAATATTGCGAGGGTGATTTGGGGGTCGACTGCTTTTGAGTCGCTCTCGCAGTATATTAATGTCATCCACTTTATAAAGTCAAACACATCTGTCACCGTGGTTTTTGCAAAGACTTTTCATAAGTTAAAAAAATGTGTTTTAGTCGCATAACAACGGTTAAAGTAAGTTTTTTGTCGACGTTAAGAAAATAATGCTACGGTTTTGCGCAAATCTTTAAAGGGTAACATGGCTGCAGGAGGCACAATGATATTACGCAATGCCGAAAATAGTCCCCAGCTATTGAAAGTACCAAAATGAGTATTTTTGGGCACTGCGTAATATCACTACGCCTACTGCAGCCATGTTGCAGCAGCAAAGTCCTTGATTATTACGCCAGTTCGAGAGTATAGTTCCTAGCATATCTGACTAGAAAATCACACATTTTAATTTTACATCGGTCTTAGTACAAGATGTAACTACAGAAGAGTCAAGTTTTAAATAGGAAAAATATCAAAACTCTTTGTTATTTTTAGCGTGATGCTAATGGTCTAATCAGATTCAATGGATTGTGCTAAGCTATGCTAAAAGTGCTAGCGCCAGAACCGGAGATCAGCTGAATGGATTCCAAAACAATAAAAATGTAATGTTTAAGGGGAGTTGGAAAATTAGCATATTTTCAAAAAAGTAAAGTGTCCCATTATTGGAAACATTTCTTATGTTGCTAAATAATGATGTTTACCAAAAATTGTCACAACTTTTTTGTCTGTTATGTATATACTGTAGTTTCCTATTTCTATATTTCATTATTCAATAGCTTAACTGGTAGAGTATTGTGTTAACACAGCAAAGTTACAGGTTCAATTCTAAGGGAACACATTTGATTAATAAAAAGGATGACCTTCAATGTCCTTTAAGTCGCTTTGGATAAAAGCATCTGCCAGATACATCAAATGTAATGTAAAATGTTTTTTGTGCAACATTGCACACTATGAAAAGTGCTACAGAAATGAGATTGAACTTCACTACATCACAATAATGTATAGCATATATCCGGAACAAAACATACTTTTATTTAACAGTTAAGGTTAGGTTATATAAAAAGGGGTGGTTTACATAAGTAGAACTTGTTGCTAGGTAGGCAGCTGTCTCAATGTACTGTAGCTGTCTAGGACAAAATCTTATGTTATTCAGTTTAATACTGGAATGGAATTTTGCATCCAAAAGTATTTTATTCCTCACGCTGAGCCAAACTATTCATGCCACCGGAGTGTTGCATTGTTAATGCCTTCATAATAAGACACACTGAGAGCATTTCTCCACTAGACTTGATTAAAATGTCAATAAGAGAAGCAATCTTCTGTCTGCCAGTCCAACAAACACACAAAGCTTTGTGCCCCTGGCAGTTTCCCCATTCATATTCATATTTAAAAATCCCAGTGGAGTTTTATTTTCTCTCTCAAGCTTTTATAGAAATCTATTTTATCCAGAGAAGTAAATCAATGACTGATGATTGAAATGCATTAAATGAATGGATACGGCCGGAATGCCACATGGCCTTTACTGTCAGTGGTTGAGGGATTTTAAGAGACGTTTCTGTCAGCGTTTTTTGGAGAAGATGAACAGAAAAGGCCGAAGGACATTTAAAGGGTGTATTTCTTTGTTTGTTGGAGCAATGAAGCAGATAAGATGAACAGTGAGACAAACACTGGGGGAATGTTTTATATGTGCTAAACTTTATACTGCCAAAATGTTGCTTAAAAGTTAATTTATATAAATTCATATGTTGCTCTATAATAGAGAGTGTTTGTATTTACATAAATTATTGTAATATTAAATGCATGTCTGATGGTACATTTTTAAAAAAGGTTAAAACTAAATAATGAAGTGTTTTGTTTAAAAAAAACAGCTGGGAGACTTTTTAAATAATTGTTGCTTTGGTTATATGCATCTAAAAGAAAAAAGTGGGAAATGCTGTTGCTGCTGCTGCTGCAAAAAAAAAAAAAAAAAATGTATTTTTCACTATAAACATTTAGGGCCCTATTTTAACGATCTAAGCGCATTGTCTAAAGCGCACAGCGCAACGTCTAAATGGGCGTGTCCGAATCCACTTTTGCTAATTTAACGACGGGAAAAATGGTTTTGCGCCGAGCGCATGGTCGAAAAGGGTAGGTCCTATTGTAATGGGAGTATTTTGGGCGTAACGTGCAGTAAACCAATGAGAGTCACAGCTCTCATCCCCTTTAAAAGCCAGTTGCGCTGGCGCTATGTCTAATCCCTATTTAGATGACGGACTTTGTAAACTGAAAAACTAAGCGGAGGAAGAAGATCCCCAGTTTAAGATTAATGTTAGATAATTGTGTTGTTTTTCACTTGTATTGAAATTGTTATTTTTTTAATAAAACCTTTAAAACCCGTTTTCTTTTAGTCATGGAAGTAAAAAGCAGGCTTGTAATTGCTTTAAATGTATGGCTATCCAATATCAAAAAATAATTTACAAGTATGTAAGATAAGCTTTGTACTCTAAAAATACTTTATTTGTAACAAACAGGAGATAAAGAATTTACAAACGGCTCTCCTCACGTTTCAGCACTTTGGACTTTAAAGTTTTTTTAAGCATTACTTAAAAATGTTTCTCATCCCACCATATCCACAGGTACAGAGTAATCATATACAATAAATCCGTGAGGTGGCATTAAAAAAAATATTTAAAAACATGCAAGATGCATTTGTTTAAAGCAAAGCATTTATTTATTTACCAGGCTGCAGGTGAAGCAGCTCTTTGCGCCTTCTAACGTCTCATAATTAGTCCTCATTTATGTCCAAGAGACTCAATAATAATCTTTTACATTCAATCCTTTAATCTTTCATATTTAAAAGCATTTTTGTGCTGCTGCGCATTCATGTACCTTGTGATAAGCAAACCCGCGTTGTCCTCCCGTGTATAGGCGCATTTTACTAATGCGCTCTTTAAATAACATAAAACACATTGCGCCATTGACTTTAGACTTTAGACCAGGTTTTTGTTGGTCAATGGTGTAGTCTATTTTAGTTGCCTCAAAATAGCAACGCGCCAACAATGCGCCTGAACACACCTCGTTTTCAGACCAGAACGCCCATGGGCGCAAAAGGGGGCGCAAATGCATTTGCTATTTAAACAACGCGGCGCTAAACGTGAAAATTAGGGTGGAAACTAGCGAAAGACACTTGCGTCGCGCATTGCGCTGCATTGCGCTGGGTGTAAGATAGAGCCCTAAAACATCATTAAAACTAAATGAATTTACTTAGATGTAAAA
This sequence comes from Paramisgurnus dabryanus, assembly GCF_030506205.2. Lineage (NCBI taxonomy): Eukaryota > Metazoa > Chordata > Actinopteri > Cypriniformes > Cobitidae > Paramisgurnus > Paramisgurnus dabryanus. The sequence goes on along the minus strand of NC_133359.1, from coordinate 18,094,535 downwards.
TTGTGTTTACAGAGAGTATATATTTAAATGTGTTTACATTTTATTTTTCTCCTATTTCCAAATCCATAGTGAATAAATAATAATCCTGAATAAAATATGAATTCATTCTTAAAAAAAAAAAAAATAAAATATTGGCTTATACGGTTAGAAAAATGCATTTAATTCAGTGTTATTTTTATAAACTTGCACAAACAGCACTGACTAACCTGCACTGCAACCCAAATCTTGTGGCCAATCCACTACCCTGCTATATTTTAAGACGTCCTAATGTGACATTCAGTGAATCACCCCTGAACCTCTGACCTACATGCAGAAGCTGGGCTGCGATGATGTGTTCAGTTAACCATGGGAGGTTGACCGATGTAACCGCAGGGTACCGCATTTACCAAACAATTGAGTCTAAATTATTTCCATGGGTCAGTCAGAGGAAAGGCGAGGGGTGCAAGTCCAGGCCTGAGGCGGCACATTCTGTAGCCAAATGAGCCGTGCAAATTTCGATTGGTCTGCTGTCACACCCAGAACGTTTCAGACCAGTGGCCCCGAAACCCATGCGAGCTTGAAGTCTCACAAATAAATAAATGCTCAGATAGTAAGGTCACATGACCTCACGGTGTTGCACGCTTTGGGTGTCCAGATCATCTCAGATCTGTTAATGAATAAAACAAAGCATGCATTAAAAAGTCGAATCGGAGTTGCCTCCATTAGTCACAATGGAAGGTCAAATCGAATGCATTGCATTATGGGATGCGGTATTCAATGCATGCCTGCCCTTTTTCTCTTTCACGTTCACATGCACACATAAACAATAAAGCGGCGATAACACAGACAAACACAGCATAGATAACAACAGATAATCTCCTAATACATACACACATGTACACACACATGTGACTTGATTTATTCGTGTAATTATGCAGAACTGTGTCTGACACAGGAACGTTGTATCGATCGGGTGTGCCGGTTGGAGGAGGGTCGGTGAGGTGGGATGGCACCACAGAAAGATGGAGGGTCCATTCTTATAATCGATGTTTAGAGACTTCCATTATATACTGTTCATGCGTGCTGCGGGGGTTTAGTACTTCTTGGAGAGCATGTGCTGACCAGGCACATTGTGTGACGTTTGTGTGTTTAGCAAGCTTTGTAAATGCTAAGACAAAACTATTAGAGCATTGCATTAGCAGAGCAAAAGTTCATACAGGTTCGATAAGCAGGTCCCACACATACTGATAAAATGTATATATTGTTATGCACAATAAGGAGCGTTGGATAAAAGCATCTGCCAAATGCATAAATATAGGCCTTATGTCAACACCAGCATCCTCTCCCTCTCTCTCTTGCTGTGTACGTTCAACTGTGAATTCAATCATACAGCCTTGAAAAGAGCCTTGTGTACTGAGAAAGAACAGACATATGATGATGGTCCTCTGGTGAGTTTGGGTCATCTGTGCAGAACTGCGGTGTACAAATGCCTCCATCCGGAACCAAGGACAGCAACCTGTGTTCAGTACCAAGGACAGCGGCCAAATACAAGTGCAAAACCGTTCCCTATCCACTATATAGTGCACTATATTGTGTATCGGCTATTTTGTAGTGGTGTCTGAAACCTGAGTGAACAACGGCCCTGTCCCAAATGGCACACTCCGAACTTGTGGACCTCCTCAGAGTCCACAATTTGATGACATCATGTAGTGCAGACCATAGTGACGCTTGACGCGAATCCAAAAGGGTGCACCGAAGTTGTATTTTGGAACAGACTCGAGCGTCACGCCGGAAATATGAAGAGAAGTTGCCCATCAGTGTGAACTCCTCCCTTCCGTCATCTAATTGGTCTGATTTCTCTTTTCGCAAGGACTTCTGGGTTGGTAGAGTGCGCGAAGCTTGCTGCACCCATCAAGGGTTCAAAGGGGGCACTGATGGGCACACTTCAGAGGCTAAAAATGACAGACGGGACACCCTACGGACTCGTAGACTAAGCGAGCAGGCGCAATTTAAGGCGACGAGACCGAAAGTCCATATGAAGTGCACCATTTGGGACAGGGCTAACTTCATTCCCTGCATTCGTTCACTACTTTTTACCCACAATGCACTCTGATTTTGAGGGTACATTCGATGTACACTCTCTCACTCACTGTTTTCCATGATGCAACGGATGAACGTGTAACTGGAATCGGTTAAGGATACTGACAGTAAAAAACAAAAATTTACGTTTATATACTTTTGTTAGTTCTTGTTGTCAGTTATTTTCAACGTTTTAAAAAATAATTACGATATCTTTTATTTTAAATATAATAAAAAATAAATAAACAACTGTAAATAGTTGTTTTGTTCTCTTTATTATCAACTAATACAATAAACATGACAAATGTGACAAACGTAAACTTTACCGTTTCACAGTACAAAGCCACACAGATGTAACCGTGGGTTCACACCAGCCGCGTTTGAGGCTTCAAGATCGCGTCTACCGCTTCTAGTTTGCCGCTTGAACATTATGAGATTACTCGCTTCATTCGCGCGTGAAATTCTAGTCATCGAGACATTCAAGCAGAAATTTGATGGGAGGGCCTTCCATAGTCTCCTTTTGCGACTACACTCGCTTCCTGTAATCACGTCAATACTAGAGCAAGCTCCTGATTGGTAAACGCGGCGCGTTTTTTTGCCAAAGATCAAATTTTTCAACTCATGTGTTTGCTGCGGCAACACTCAATAAGCGCCTCATTCGTGTCACAAGACCTCCAGACGCGCATCAACGCGTCTTCGCATTGACTTAACATTGAAATCACTCGCGCTTGACGCCTCTACCGCGGCTGGTGTGAATGCAGCATAACTGTGGGTTTACACCAGATGCGAGTTCAACGATTTGCGCAAGTAGATTACATACAAAGTCAATGCAAAGACACGATCAGGCACGTCCTCACGTGGGGCGATACGAATGACGCGATATGGGCGGAGGGTTTGCCACGAAAGAAGCGCTATTCGCCTAAAACACGTCTTCGCCCAAGTTGAAAATATTCAACTCAAGCGGAAAATTCACACGACACTAAGTTAAATCCCGCGAGTAATCTAGAGCGAGTAAAGCGATGACCCGCGTTTGGTGTGTACGCAGAAGGGTTTATGACGAATCTCTGTGACAGCTCACTGTGACGTATGGTTTTACGTCAGTGTCTGAAATCGCGGACCAGAGCAGTTTCGGACACAGCTCAGAACCATACAATACTGTAACGCCTACATCTAGTGACGCGTCACAGCGGCGGTGACACTCAGTGGCATCACAAGTGAACTGCTGTTAGACTCGACCATGCTGCTTGCTATCTTGTCACTAGAAGCCATGCTAGAATGACAGTGCCATATCATCCAAAGATAATCTGTTTCATACCCTTCAATACACGTTCACCTGGTTGTCAAGTGGGTGTTCAAGAATGAAGATCACTTTTACGATCATAAAGTCAAGTGGCTATCTAACCCTCTCAAGATGATCTCTCTTTCCCCGGCCACTGCAAGACGTGTGAAGAAATCAAGAATCAATTCTTAAAAAGTTTGCCAACAACAGTGTTGACGGGCTTTTTACTTTTATCCAAAAATAATAAAAGCAAAAATTGAAATATGAAGACTGTAGTTTATGATGTAATAATATGATCTTTATAGTACGAATCAAAAACATCAATAACATGATGAAACTAAGATTTGAGAAAAGGATTAAAGGGACCAGACACATCTTCAAGACTCTCATCTTTTGTATTGCATCAAAGCAAGGGTTTCAAACAAGGACAGATCGCTTTAAAATCTCTGAACATCAGGCACTTTAAAAGCGAAAAGGGGAACGTGATCAGTAACCCCAGCCATAAGAACCTACGGTAGCTGGAGACGCAGATAGCAGGCGAGAAAATCCCAGCGGGACGCAGAGACAAGTCGTCCTCCCGTCACACTACATTTGTCGAATTAATAACAGATAATTTAGCTGCAGGTGCAGATGTGCATTGTGCTCCGTATGTTAAGCCCAGCGTTCAGGGCTTCTTCTGTTCTTTTTAACCTGATCTGAAATTAAAAATCTGTTTATAAATGGCTCAGGTCTCGATCTGTTTGGAGAACAAACTTCTCTCTCTAAATCAGAATAATGATGCCGCTTCTGCACAATCTGTTACCGCTGTGTTTCAGCAGCGCAAACGGCAAAAAAGGCACATCTGTGAATCCTCAACAGACGTTCGCACTTAGGCAATTCATTCTTATGAACGAACAGCTTTGTACTTTGACCTACATTGTTAGAGGCCTGATAAAGACAAATCATATTACGAAACATGTTAGTAGTATGCACTGTTACATTACAATTGGAAAATATATATTTTATTCTAAAATTGCACAAACACTGTTGGGTCAAAAATGGACGAATCTGTCCGGCTACTGTAGGTTGTTGGTTTGACCTATGTGGCTGTTTCAACCCAAAATGCTGGGTTGTTTTAATCCAAATGCAGTGGCAGCCAGTGACTTCTTTTCCTGGGGGCACACGATGCAAAGTTCGTCAAAACATGTATGTAGCCCATCATGTGTGTGGCTCGTATGGTCAAAATATTTGTTCGGTGCGTCATCTGAACCTATGTGCATCACGCGTCATGTCAAAATAAGTGCCTGCTGTAGACACTTCAAAGGGGTTTATGATAAAAGAGGCGCATACGTTTGGCAGATAATCACTTAATCTCACGTGTAATCACAGTTTAGTGTTAAGTTCGTTGCTTGCGAATATTTTGTGAATGTGAGCGTCGCATTTATCATAAACACGTTCGGTGCGTGTTTAGCAGGCATGTATTTTGACCGTAGACTGTAAAAAATATGGATGTTGTGTCTGTGATGTCACCCATAGATTTGTGAAGAGCTTTTTTGAAGCTTAAAGTAGCAGGTGGCTGCCATGGCCATCTTGGCCGTGCATCACTCGTGGATAACTGAAAATTGGTTAAAGAGGCGGGACGTGGGTGAAACAGAGGTGGCTGGTTGCTGAAACCACACCCACCTAGTTTGATTCTAGTGACAGCAGTGGCTGTTCAACGTCACTCAAGTGGCCACGCCCTTAATTATGCAGAACTAGATAAGAAGGCTTAATACACTTTAAACGGATGAGTTACAAAAAAAATGTACCCGCCTCACAGTTGTCATGAAGGGCAATATTAGCTATACAGATAAAAAAAACTTTTTGTACCTGGCTGTAAACATATATTTTTTTTACTGTAAAGTTGGGCATTTTAACATGGGGGTCTATGGGAATTGACTCCTTTTTGGAGCCAGCCTCAAGCGGCCAGTCGATGAATTGCAGTTTATGTCATTTCCACATTGGCTTCATCACAGAGATCGTAAGGTTGCCCCTCGATTTTGACATGACATATGATGCACTTAGGTTAACATGACGCAACAAACACATATTTTGACATGACGAGCCACACAAACCACTATAAACACATATTCCCGCCCCTCGGAAGAAAAGTCACTGACACCACTAGTCAAAAATTTACATTTTCTGTGTTAATTGAATCCAGCGGCTAGGTTTGTCTCTTTCTGACCCAATGTTGGGTTGAAAATAACCAAGCTTTTTAGAGTTAAAGAAAGTAAATGGGTTAATATTGATGTCATATTACCATTTACACAGATTTATATGTTTAGCTCCATAGTTGGGTAAAAAATGAACAAACTCAACCGTAAGGTTTAGATGAACCTGTGGCTGGGTCAAATATGAATGTTTTCTAGATTAATTTAACCCAACAGTTGAGCTTGTCCATATTCTATCCGACCAAAGGTTAAAAACAACCCACGCCCATTTTATATGATTTAGGCATAAACTGGGCAAATTAGCGTGCAAGCGCAACTAAAAAAAGCACAGATGGGAGTGGTAATAGTGGTTATTTTTGAAAAAGGTGCAAATTTAAATAACACAGGCGCAACAGCTGATTTCCATGATGACCAACGCAATCTACTAAGAGCAGTGCAAATTAGTTCAGGGTCACAAATAAGCACAGCTGATGAGTTAACGCATGATGCGCTCGAGTTTAGCACCACGGACATCACAGCCACTGGAGACACAGAAAAGTAAAGGTTTACAATACGTTTTGAAACACCTGGTATTGTGTGACTTCTCCTAGTGACTCCTCTTTCATTTCCTCCAACAAATAAAAAATAAAAAGGCTTAGCAATGGCAAACAATATTTTTTTATAATATTTTTTTCTGGCATTCCACAAATAAACAATATTCTGCATTGCGCAAACATTGATAAATCACGTTGCATGAATCATTTAAATAATCTCCTCCCATTAATTATGCATCTGAAAGGGAAACTCCCAGAAATGCATATGCAATAAGGTCAATCAAAAAAATAACTCGAACACATCTTTTCACCGCTAATGATCCACTGCACGTCTTTAATAAATCCCGACATTGTTATTTAACTTCAAAATGATGGTTTTCGCTAGCGCGAGCTGTTAGTAAATCTGGCCTTTAATGTGTACACAAAGGTTGGTTTACAACACACGCACACACACACACACACTTGATTCCTTCAATATAGTTTGCGCTGATCAAATGTCAATATGCATGAGTCAAGATGGTCCATCTGATATGTTTAATTCTTTAAATGTTGTGGGCCTGATCGTTGTGGTTTTTAATTGAACAAAACCACAGAAAAGATTCAGACAACTAAGGCGAGGGAGCAGTTGCCATCCAATGTCACCATCTGTTATTTATACAGTCACAGCCTCCTGCGGGAGCCATCCAAAGGCCACATATTGCAGAAAAAACATAAATCTATCACTTTAACTCATTATCTTTTTAATCAGCCGACCTAGGCCTCCACCTCAAGGGAATGGCACGGCCTGGGTATGTTTGGGACAGACCCACAATCCCTCTCTGTGTCCAAAATGTACAGTATATGTTATATAAATGGAGATCTTTGAATAAATGTGACCATGCTTGTAAAAACCCAGCTAAATTCATTTTAGTGCAGGGTTTCCCGCAGCACATTTCAGTTCAGGCGGCCCGCCTAAGCTTGGAAACCCTACCGCCTTAACTAGGTCATCCCAAAAAATTCGCTGCACAAAAGGCCGTCAAGTGCATCTCGGAGAATAGCGCGTACGAGCTTAACACCATGAGCGGGGACACGCGCCGCATGGCCGAAATGAGAAAGACGTGGTCCGACCATCACTGTCTGGAGGACAACTAGCCACACAGCCAGTTGATAAAACATCTCGGAGAATAGCGTGTACACGCTTCACACCGCGAGCGTGCACGCACGCCACACAGCCAGTTGATAAAACGCGAGTCCTTGAGAACTGTAAGTGGACTTTTGTTTTGGGGTTATTTAAGCCTGTTATTGTATTCATCTATAGTTCTTGCAAATTTAAAGTAAGTTAGCGGGTGATTTTGTTGTTTGAGCAACCTGCTAGCTAGGTTTCACGTGCCTATTAATTAGATATAATTGTTGAGCGCTCTTGATCACTTTATTTATGTGCATTATTTACATGCTACAGTAGTTACACTCCTTTAAGATAATGTAATTAATAGAGGGAAATAATCAGTTTTTACCATTTTTGCGCCATCTATCATCGTTCGCCAGTCGATCTACAACATCTGCTTTAGTTTGTGTATATTAACCCTTTAGTTTCACTTCATAACGCAGCTATTCCCATTAGAAGTAAAAACATTTAATTCATTAATAATCTAGTATGTATTCATTTTCTGTCATAGTTTCTTCAAAATTAAGTTTTATTTGAGTGTTTTAAATAAAAATATTTTAATTTTCATCATAATGCATACGCCCCGCCCCTTTGATTGCCACACCCTCTGCCCCGCCCACTCGCCCAACCCTACCACCTCAACTAACAAATTTTCTGCGGGAAACCCTGTAGTAATTTACATAAAATTATCCTAGATAACTAGCTGTGTATTGACTGAGTAAGATCATCAATGATTGAAATCAAAGCGTTGACTTTACAGACCAGGTCACAAATACATTCCTGTATAGCTCAACTTGTTGAAAGCACAATGGTCATGGGTGCGATCTCCAGGGAAAACATATGATAATAAAATAATCGCTTTGGAAAATAGTGTCTGCAAATGAGTAAATATAATGTAATGTAGTAATCCACCAACTAAATCCTCTTTACCAGCGTCTAAATCAATATGAGTATGAACAACAATTGTAAAGGTTATCTTAACTTTATCAAATATATGCATGAAGTCTGTTAAAGGGTTCAATATTTAAAGACTAGCTTGAGAATAAATGAAATCGGTAGATTTTATCACCCAAGCAAACATTCAAGAGATTAAATATTAGAAGGCAGACACATGGATTAATTAGAACACAGTCCTATTTGATTTCATCCATCTTGGTCTCCAACGAGACAGCTGTGAAAGCTTTTGCTTCAGCCCGCGTACGCCGCATCTTTAGGCGAGGCACGATGCCTGATCTAAAATCAGCCAAAGTGCGTTCCTCACAACCTGTTCCTGTGCGCTCACCTGCCAAGTCTTCCACAGTGCCAGCAGTTTCTGGACATCTTCACGCTTGGTTTCGCTGGCTGGCGCGGCCCTGCAAACACAAAGACAAGAAAGAAGAATGAGAACCACGGAACAATTACAAACACCTTGGACGGTTTCTCGGCTCCAAATGTTCCCGGGAACGTCGATTTGAAAGGGCCTTGGAACGGCGGGGAAGACTGCGAGTCATAAATGAATAAAAGCGCTGAATGCGATACTGGAGAGAAATCACACTGTGTTCTACTGATTAGCTTCAATGCAGACTCAGAATAATAGATGTGCTTAATATAAAAATTTGCATTAGATATTCCCACTAGGAAACCTGCATGGTTCCTGAACATAGGCAATAAGTCACATGCTAAATGAGCAAACTATATATGCTATATTGGTACTGTATGCGAACAACAATGGCACACTCTTCAAATGGCTATCAATGTGAAAACAAAAAAAAATAATTATTATAATAGGCCAATACAATGCATAGGGCACTTTGCATGCATTATATCCTTATAATGTATGGATTGAGACTATCAGCAGCCCTGATATATTTTTCTCCTGTCCCAGAAAATGAGGGGGTGTGTCATGGACTACACTAGATGCTTTTGAAGAATCTTATGTAAAAGAGAGAAAAAGAGAGAGAGAGTATGAAATATGACACAGATCCAATGTGACGCCATATAAATAAAATCAAAAGGATATTTATTAATGCATATTTAGTGCCGTGAGTGTAAATATCACATTTTAGAGCATTGTGGATGCTCACACCCACAACCTGCCTGCGGTCTGTTTACACACTGTCTAATGCATATTAAGCTGTAATCTGATTGGCTGCCTGTCTGCATTAACTGCAATCTGGTGTTTTCTATAAAATCAGCCATACGCATGAGTTTACATTCTCTTATTTCAGAGAAACGTAACCATTAAGTACACATAAAACGGCAATGGTGATTGCCTTTATACTATATTTACATTTTACATACATTTTATCAACATGTGTACATAACCATTTGCGCTGCTATTCAAGCAGTCATTTCCATTCTAATCATCTTTTTCTGGCCGTACAGTACTAAACTGAGACACATCCAGCAAAACACGATGATTTTATAAAGCATTAGTTGGAGCTTTTTATCCACATGCAATAACTGCACAAAGCCCGGAGGTCTGTGATGCCATACATAAAATCTGTTTTATTTGTGTGTGTATGTGTCTCTTGCGGGCATTGCTTTTTATTCCGTGTTGTATACACTGTAGACTTCACTTTATGTGCACAACAACCATGCATTTGGTAACATAAAAAGCGACTGCATATTCAAGCTCCAGGGTTATCACGGTAAGCGCCATCATTGGCACCGTCGTCCAATCACAGACTGGATCTCTCCCTCTCTCCTGATAATCCTCAACATCATTTATTTTTCCACCTCATGTGAGGTAGCCGCATGTCTTCTAGGCAAGGGGAAAATTTATGCTAGCTATAATTAGTATAGCGTGGCATACATATTCAAACATGCATACATTAGATGAGAATGTATTGGGGGCAAAGGAAGACTTTCGTGAGGGACAATCAGAAACAAATGACTTCATCTCAGGTAAAATTAGTAAAGCAGTGATCATACTATTTTGAATTTGTAAAATGGTAGTATGTACAAAGATATTTAACAAGATCTGGCACTAGTATTACTATGAATAGGAGATAATGCAATACTCGATATGATGAAAGTCAAGCTTTCCAGTTAAAAGAACCAATCATCAATCGATAAAGACTGACAATTCTCTATGGGAGGGGCTCTGTATAGAGTCGCTTGCTTGCCTGCTATCATGTGTAGCTGACATGACTACAAAAAAGGTGTTTTTAGCACAATTTTAGCTGAAAAAAAAAAGTTTGGTATTATGCAGATTGATGTCACAGAAAGTCGTGTTATAGTCACCTAAAATTGTATACATTTATTCGTGTCCATGGCACAAAATAAGGATACACTTTTATGTATTGTTTTCTCATTGGTCAGAAAATAGAAAAAACATTGTCGCTTGGGGTAAGAATCATTTTCTCTTACATTTTTAGACATCCTAACCCAAACTCTAACCCCAACTCCAGGCGAGAATAGTTTTAAAAGCGGAAGAAAAACATGTAGAAACCAATACATAAAAGTGCATCCCTACCCAAACACCAAATATAACCCCAACCACAAGCAACAATGATTTAAAAATAGGGGGGGGGGGGGGGGGGGAAATAATACATAAAATGACACGAAAAAGTAAGTCGTGCCATGGACACAAAAAAGTATTTAAAGAAAGTTGTGCAAGTGTCACCAAAAAGACATTTGTACTCAAGGCACAAAAAAGCAGAATTTCTCACACAGTGAGAACATGTCAGGTTTATTTTTTGGTCTGAAATATGTTGTTAAGCACACACTATTAAAGATTTCCCCATTCAAGTAGATAGGACTTTATTCTTGCATTACTGAAATAACTGCCCGGATGTGTTTCAAACATGGCCGCCTAGAGACACAACTTCCCTCAAGGGACGTGCATTGGTATTAATAACTAGACTCATAGAAATAATTAGCCTACTGTGCCTTTAAGACTTCAGTATAGACGGTTTCATCAGACGCAGGTGATACACATCTGGATCCGAACTTTACTTCCGTTTTTTTTTTTTTTATGGTTTGACTAGTTGCTAAACTGATCTCTTGAACAAATGCCTCATCGAAAATAACAAATGTTTTGGTTTCCTAGGTAATCTATGTGTTGTTTTTTTTTGCTTGTTATATAAATAAACTATGTTTAAAGAACTTTGTTGTTATTTATTCTTAGCGGAGTTTACCGGAAGTTACGTGCGGACCACGACAGCCACGACAGCCATTGTTTATGTTGTTACTGCTGAAACGGTAGACGGTTTTATCAATAAATACATAAACAAACGGCTTTCGTGGAACAAACGTAACTTCCGGTAAATTCTGCAAAAAATCTATAAATAAAGAGTAATTTTAGAGTAGTTTATTTCTGTTACAAACAAAATAAACAACAAGTAGATTACCTTAATTAAAATCATTGCTAAAGCTTAAATCATTGCTATATTAAAAACTACGCTGATCTAACGTTACTGTGTAAAATGAATGTACAAAATGTAACTTCAGATCGGCTGCCAAACCTCCCTTCACATAGAGATGATCCATGATCAGCATCTCCCCTCGTCTTTAAGAAACCAAAACATTTGTTATTTTCGACTAGGGATTCATTCCAGAAGTTTTAAACTGGCTAAACCTGCTTTATATTCTGATCACAAAACAATTCAAGGTGGGATAAAGTGAAATGGTCAGGAATGTGCCACTCATGGCTTATTTTGGAATCATTTGGACAAATACACAGCAGCTAGGTGTGAAACGCAGCTGTGAAAATATAAGTTTGACTGAACATATTGACCCATTTTACATTATAGCATTACATTGTATCTTACAATATAAAATATCCATTGTTTTCCTCACTTGATAAATGCCTAAATGCAAATATAATGCAAATGTTTTAAGGGGATTGTTCACCCAAAAATGAAAATACTGTCATCATTTACTCACTCTAAACATGTATGAGTTTAGAAGATATTTGGATGAATGGTAACCACACGGTTGATGGTACCTACTGCCTTCCATAGCAGGAAAAACAAATACTAGAAGTGAATCTCAACTGTGTGCTTGCCATCATGTATCAAAATATCTTTCTTTGTTTTCAGGAGAAAAAACTCATACAGATAAGGAAACATTGGGTAAACTATCCCTTTAAAGTTACAGAAGTTTAACCTTGAAAAAGAAAATGGAAGACATATGTTTGAGAAACCAATTAAATTCCATATCGCTACTGTATAAATCACAAAATCCTCAGCAAGGTTATGAAGTTCACAGTTTCTGTTGGTTTCCCACAATCCTGCCCACACAGTTGCCTATCCTCCACCATCAAACCTGACCCAACATCTATAAATATGTTTCCCATCATGCACCTGCGGCTGATTTCGCTGCACTCCACTTTGGAGCTCTTTTATCTTTAAACAGCTTCACAGCTTCGGATCAAAACGTAGCATTCGCGAACTGGATAGTGCATCTCTGTTGCGCTACGGTCAACTTGTTTGATCAACTCGGTATCTCCCTCTTTGTTGCTCAATGTAGGTATGTCCTCTCTCCAGATTTAACTTTCCTTTGATTTTAACCCCTAGGGTCAGGGTGCCCTCACTGAAAAACCTATGAATGCAGATGGCTTTTAGATCAATCGCCTGCGGATACAAAGTCAAGCAAGGAGGGTTGGAATCTCAAAACCTGGAAGAGGAGAGCTGAAACCAGCACGGTTGTCTGGTTCATTCATCTTCTTTAAATGGCAGATCTATCCGTGTCTGAACGCGGGAAAATAACGATGACCCTACGGGCGACATAATGAGACATCATAAAGGTAGAGACAAGAGAGCGAGAGGGATGGAGGTGCTATGATCGACCGTACTCGTATCATAAATCATATTTCAGCACACATACAGTATACCATGACTTCTATAGATGGTCTAGTTCCTCACATACTTCATACTTTGAAATACCGCACCTCTTAAAGTTGACATTGAATGGCACTTCCTGTTAAAAGGCTGATTTTCTACAGCCTTGACATTTATTGTAATATGTACACCATCAAACTTTATCAGCTAAGTTCCTCATAAATATGTTCATGCATGGGCCTTTAAATGCGCATACATGTCTGTGTGTTTTAATGCATCGCATTCATTATCGTGTGCATAAATTACCATCTTAACCAGAATCAGATATGTGCTACCACTACTACACGCAAACTGAAGGTTAACAACATTAGTAACCCATGTAAAATTTAATACCAACCTGAAATCAATTATCACCAACAAGCTCCTTAAAATCTCAATTGGCACTGCATTAGCAACACAAAGGTCATTGGTTTGGTTCCCCAGGAAAATGCATAGCTGATACGTATAGCTTGTAAAGTGCTGCAAGTCTCTTTAGATAAAAGCATCCACCGAATGCGAAAATGTAAAGAAGCGACAAAGCTGTTTTTGAATGGGGTCGAAATGGTGTTTTTCTCAAAGACGCATCATCATGTTAATGGCCCTGACAGATGGTGCGTGAATACCGCGATCAATACTATTCCAGACCTCTTAACCTGCACTAGTACAAAGCAGGACCCCGAGAAAATGAGGCTATTGATCAGAGCAGTAGACCAGAGTGTGAAGACACAAGCTGCATGTGAGCAACAGGCTAACTGCTGCATGTGCACCTTCGCTAACACATTAACTTAAGGTTGCAATTCATGTTTATCAATGCCAGGATTTAGCAGCGCAAGATCCGCAGTGGAGTCGGAGTTAGGGTGGCACAATTGTTGAGAAAAAGAATCAAGATTAGAATAATGGCTGTTGGAAATAATTTACTGTGATTCGTGTTGATATCATCCTTTACTGAATGTGACCCTGCCTGTAATTTTTTAAATTGTACCATTATCTACATAAAGCTATCTAACATAAGAACATTCTGTGAAAATATAACGTTGATATCCGAGTAAGGACATGTCAAAGATTGACATCTATGTGAAATCAATGATTGAAAACAAACTTTGATGCTCCTAATCTTATAATTAGATAAGGAGACTTTAACCTGGGATTAACTAGGATTTAACCCAACTCCTGGTTCTCTAAGGGGCTTTTTACACTTGGTCACTTCATGCGTTTTTTTCTGATCGGATAGCTATCAAATCATAAAAAGACCAGGTGTAAATGCCTTCCGATACGTTTTCAATGCGGACATAAGGAGGTGATCTGGACGCATTTCAAATGAAACTGGATAAGTGTAAATACATCTGGTTGATGAAACCACATTATGTCAGCGCATACCTCCTCCCAAACGTATTCACGTCACCCGGAAGTTAGCCGGCAAAGAGGCAAAAACAGAAAGATGGCACGCTTATTGCTTTATGGAGCGACGACAGCGGGTGAAAAAGCTTTTTAGAACCAATAAAAGAGTCCAATGACAAACTCGAATAATATTAAACAAAGAAATCAAACTTTGAGAGAGAGTTTTGTGAACGCTCTTTTCCTTCATGGACCTGTACGTTAAATCATCGCGCCATCACTCTGTACTGCACGTTTCAGCTCATACCGCCAAGGAGAAGCGCGTCCCCTGACCAACATACAGTACAACATACAGTAAGTGCTGCCTTTTGTTGTATAAACATCATCTTAAGTTTTTTAAGGCGGAGTAATGACAGTGTATTTGAATTTTGCGCGGAAGTAGAATATCGAATTGATATCCATTTTGCCAAAATGCATTTATGTGGCCGAATGTAAATAGAAACATTTTAACAAATCAGATAGCTATCCAATGAGAAAAATACATGAAGGGACCAGGTGTAAAAAGACCCTAAACACTAGGCTATGCCTGCCCCCCTTATGGACCAAATTAAGGTGCCATCTTGATTTACTGATGTATAGACAGTTTAGTAACAACATAAACAAACGGCTTTCGTAAAACAAATGTAACTTCCGGTAAACTTCACAAAGAATCAATAACAAAAGAGTCCTTTTAGAGTAGTTTTATCATTTCTGATAACAAGCGAAATCAACAACAAGTAGATTACCTTAGCTTAAATCATAGCTAAAGAGTATCAAAAACTACATTGAGCTACTTTATCGTGTAAAATGTGTACTATACAATGTATACAATCTTAACTACAGTTCGGCCGCCAAACTTGCATTCACATAGCGGTGATCCATGATCGCCGTCTCTCCTCACCTTTAGGAAACCAAAACATTTGTTATTTTCATTGAGATATTTGTTCCAGAGTTCAGTTTAGCCACCAGCCAGAGCATTAAACAAACAGAGACCGGAAGTTAACTCTTTCCCCGCCATTGACGAGTTTCCCTGCCAATGACAAGTATTTCCGTCAATCCGTAATACCGCTATTATCCACCAGGTGGCGCAACTTATAAAACCTGGAAGTATCACCATAGGGCAAACAGCTGTATGTCCGTGTATGTTTTGAGGATCGCTCTGCATCTGATCTGATTCAAATGTCCTTCACAGCTTTTTGCTCAAAATTTGGTGTTTTTGAAGAAACCTACCTACAGTATGAGCGACCCATGAGAGATGATAAAAAAGAACTAATGAAGGTAGGATAAAAGGTTATTTTTTAAAGTGCCCATCTTATGACTGCTTTTCCACAAGTTATATAGGTGTATGAGTTCCATTAAGCATGTTTCAAAAGTTGTTTGCTCGAAAAAGCTTGTAGGAAAAGATTGTTACCCATCTCTAGTAGCCTCTTTTTCAGGGCAGTTTAGATTGTGCCGTTTTGAGCTAGTCTTACATATTTATGAGCTACTGCTCCTTTGATCACGCCCCACTACTAACGTCATGTGATCGTGCGCATGCTCAGTGGTATCGTGAGCAGTACAGACCATACTGTGTTATTATTTTATATATTATTATTATTATTAACGGTTTATGTTGCCAACAGACAAATCATGCAGAAAAGTATCACTAATAAGTACACTACAGGAGAAGAAACTCATGACACACAATGATTCCAGAGTAAATTGTGATGTTACGTTAGCAGTCACAACAATAAACTAGTTTTCCCTGGACAATGCTAACATATTCCCATTATAAAACATTTTCAAACGCATTATTTTCGTAATTACAGAAATTAAGACCCGGCGGGGGATGTATACTGCTTGTGGACCGCGTGCTAATTGCTAGAAGCTAGCGGGAGGTCCGGACCGTGTAACTTATATATCTATGCGGACCGTAAAGTTATTAGAGGCTCACCTCGTCAGAAAAGCCGGGGCGTACGGTCTCGGTTAGTTTGGCAAAAAGCTTTTAGCTCTAGCATCATAAATGTAGTATTTTGTGACAGAAGATGACAACATGCAAAATACAACGTGACTTCTTACCTTATTTTGTTGATATACAAAGATCGCGAATCGAATCCAGTCTGTTTCAGATGTGTGAATGATCCATGAAAGTCCAATAAAATACATCCAATTACCATTTTTGTCCACAAATGCTTATAATCCGTGAAATATAGATACATAGTCTGTTGTTTACATCAGATTTCGCATGAAGGTCTCATCGCCTACAATCTGAGGACTGTTTGCGTCGTAACACACTGTATATAAGATACTCCGGGTTCCAATAATCACGCGTTAAAACTTTGTTTTTAAAAGTAGGTGGGAGTATAATCCATAATATCCAAATAGCGCTGTTATTTCCGTGAGAGATGATAACAGCACAGAGGGTCTCATTCAAGTGACTGCTCTATGCTCTCTAGCTACCTGGTGGGTGGAGACCTGCGAGTGGGGTGGTGGGCGGGAAAATTCAAACTGAATGTGACAAAACTTTTTGTTACGTCACAACGGAGCTGAGTTTGAACTCCCGCAATCTGAGACTCAAGGCAGAGGACATTCAGAAACCTGTATCTCACTCAAAACAGCATGGATGGATTTTTTTCCAAGTTTGTATGCGTGTGGGAGTACGCCCCAAAACCCAGAAAAAGTGAGTTTTTCATAATACGGGCACTTTAAGCAGAGGGTCTGTTTTTTCATTTAATATATTGTATGTCTATATATATAAAGAAGAACAATCGAAAAGCTTTAGCTGCAGCATGTTTTATATTGAATTAGCCATTGCAAAAATAAAACACATAGTGCTAAATACAGATCTTTTATTTGTCCTGACACTTTAACAGAGTCTTTTCTTTGCAGCCTGCAGCACTTAGCCAAGGTGCATGATTAATTAGCCATGCTAATTATCCAGCTAAGTTTATAGAGAGGATATATTGAGAAGCTACACTCCACACGACCGCACATCCTGTTATTAGCTTGCTTCTATAGTTGGCCTGCATCCTTCTTATCAGATCAGTCAGGGTTTATAGGGCCGTATTTGACAAATTACCACTAGGTTTGATTATCCTGGCGCTATGGTGAGATGCACCTGCATAAACATGCATCGCGGACGCAGTGCACAACATTTATAATGCATGGAATTCCTGACATTCAAAATGCATGGAATGCATTACATGCATGACATACTTAGATTGAAAAATGACTAAAATTGTTGGTTATTAGCATATGTTATCTTTTGGATACAGGTTTACAGAATAATATACTACTGTGATCACCAGACTTTATTATTAGCTTAACCTAGCAAATTTTCCTTGGTCAACCACTTGATCCAGAAAGACAATGCTGGCTGATCAGCCTTACCAGCTTAATTCTGCTTAGCTATGCTAGTTCAACACCTACACCAGCACTATCTTTTATCCAAACCTACTTGCGATGCATTAAATCGATACATTTCTTCAAGCAGTGTGCGTGTTTCCTTGGATAAAACCTATGACCTTTGCAACGCTCCCCTAGTTGAGTATTGTTTATGCACTCAAAGTCCTGTCCTTGATCTACTAGCAAAAGCTCACCAGATCCAGATATCCGGCTGTGACGGGAGCCGATCAGTGTCACAGTCCGAGAGATTAACAGCTTCAGGAGCACATAAGCTTCTGTCACCGCACAACTGACACCTAGGAACGAATACAGCGAGCGAGCCTCTCTGCTCCAAATGCTCAATCACGGTACCGCACCAAATCAGGAAGCTGGCACATCCCAGTAAGCGCAAAACTGGAGCAGTTATTTGTTTCTCTTAAGAGGATTTGGGCTATCAGCTAACAGCAGAGAGCTCATTACAGGTATCTGTAGCGGTGATGGAGGAGTTAAGGTGAGGAACGCTGACGGTGTGCCAAGAAGCAAAATTCAGATGCAATGGTGTTGCATTCGACGAGGCAGGTTAGCTGCAGCTAAATACTGTAAAAATGTGTCAAAGACTGTCACTATTGCCATCTCAGATCTCTTGCAATGCTCGTGTGATTGGAAGATTGCACTTATTGAGCTTCAACGTATCTGAATATCATGTGAAGAGTAAAAATAACTTCCCACTTAGATCTGCCAAGATCTTTCTAAGACAAAATACAGTACTTTTACATTAAATGTGCAATCTGGGACTTTTAGAATGATCTCCTGACAGAATTTCAACATACAATACTTTATTATCAGTGGTATATAAAGACATCAAACGAGGACATGTTTGTCCTGTTGCGGCTAACCTAGCTTCTCTTTACGTTTCGAAATGGAGGTTGGTTGCAATTCGCAATCTCACCACTAGACGCAGCTAAAAACCACACTGAACCTTAAATTATTAAAATAATGTCCATAATAAGTAAATAGTTCATATATAAACATGAATAAACAATAATATAAACATGTAGGGTTTGGTGTTTGTGTGGTTCAATGAGTAGAGCGTTGTTTTAGTAACCAAAAGGGCTTGGGTTCGATCTCAAGAAACACATATGCTGATGAAAGCAATGTAGGTTGGTGATTCTTGTGAAATTAGACTTAGGCCTATGAGGTGTATGCAAAAAGTAAATGCAAAGTAAGAGTATCAAAATAAGAAGCATAAAGATACAAATATCTCTTCATTTACTATTTTGCACATGATTTCAAATGGCATCATACAAACAATTTTGTTTTTTTCCCCACATTTAAGGGGACAATTTTCATTACCGCAACGTGTCCCTAACTGGATTTGGGTTCTTTGACATAGAAATATTTATTATTAAAAAAATCTAAAAAATAAAAAGCTTCAGTGTATGTTATAATATAAACATTTACAGTAAAGAAACGTGGTATTTGGTGATCATTGGTAAATGTAGAGACAATAATAAGGAATATAAATGTGTCCAAGACCAATTTTCTCATCCTCCGCAACAATTTTCAATCATTGTTTATGCCCTCAAGGAACTAAAATTTCCAAAAAAAGGGACATAATTGACTGTGACATTAAAGATGGCTACCAGGTAAGCAGTTCTTATTTTTTCTCTCCAGATAAAAGTTGATTTTGTTTGTCATAGTACCTACACAACTTTTTAGTTCTCATTACCGAAACATGAGTTTGTAAATGCATATATTTAATGTAATATCATGTTGCGGTAATGATAATTTTTGATAATGATAATCTAAAAAAATTAAATAATTCTATAGGATTTTTTTTAAATCCTCTAAAAGTAATGGTTATAGTAAGTTCAGACCTTAATCTTATATGTGCAAAAAATTACTATTTAAAAATTCTGATGCTGGACACTTTCTAAATCTATTTGGTGAGAATCACCCAGGTAAATAATGAATGTACTGTAAGTCATTTTGGATAAAGGTGTCTGGCAAATGCATAAATGCAAATCTACTGTAATATGTTAATTTAGAGGTATTCCAGTCTTACTTATGATGGCCGTGTTTAATTGAAAGCCAGTTCAGCAGCCTCCAAATATGGAAATCTGTCATTTAATGACAATTCTAAGATTGCTCAGAGGCAACTTTAAGTACCGGTGAGGGATGTAACACTCATCTATATAGTTAGATGAGCAGTCAATAAACCTCTAATAAGGTTAGCATTTAGCACTAGCAAAGCTTTAGCAATCGCTCATATGCCTTCAACGAACATGTCAGTCTGCTTAAAGAATGACTGATACCCATAACTCTTAGCATCTGGTTTATTTGTAACACCATATCCTAACCAGATGCGACGCTATATGATTTCAGCATATGATTTCAGGCAATTTATCCATCTGCGTAACACTTAAAAGGGGCGTGGCCAATCAGAAGAGAGTTTTTCTCAGTTTGTGTGCATGCATGCCTTCGCTTTTTACGGCTTTCCTTGTGCCACTTGAGGCATTTGTTATATATTTCTGCTTTTAAACATCTAATCAGTCTCTTCTTGTCCGTATTTGATGTTTAATATTCCTAATGTGTGAAACCTTCATTGCATGAGATCCCTGTGTAGGCGGAGCTGTCAACTGTGACATTGCATTAATAGAAAAGTTTCTAAAATAGAATCCACTGTCGCTCGACGCGGCATTGAGGCGTGGCTGGTTAGGACACGGTGTAAGACATAAAGATGATCATCATCTCTTGTGCTAATGCTAATGAAAATGACAATCATTTTGATGAGGACTGAGGTAGGTACTATGCATTTGGCCGACGCTTTCATCCAAAGCGACTTACAGTGCATTCAAGTTATAACATTTATTATCAGTATGTGTGTTCCCTGAAAATCGAACCAATTTGAGCTGTTTGAGCTACAGGCATCAATGATAAAGGTAAATACTTTAATAAACATGATGGCTCTACAAATCACTTTGCATCCTGCTTTATTCTGTGTTTCTCTAGTAAGAAGGAAGTAAAAACAGACAGGATGATGAGCGGGTGAGCACATCATGCTTCACTGGCTGTGACTGCACACCCTGGGAAGGAAAGCAGTCTGTCAGTCCTATAATTCAGAATAAAATGTCCCTTTTTGTCTGGTCCGGGACCAGCCGAACCCACGTCTAACCCTCAGACTGTAAAACTATCCTCAAACCGTCATTAATCTTAAATGCGGCTTACATAAAACCCGAGACGTAATGTATTAGCTTGTTCTTTTTCATGACAACTATAAACAAGAAAAAGCGACGACTCGAAGAAAATGGCAGTGAGGTAACTCCCTGACGTTCCAACAGTTACAGCCACCATTTTGAAGAAGATGTGCAAAAGGTAGAAAACCTCACCTTATAAAATGTTTAAGGGAGTTTCTTGGACTCTCAATCACATTCACATCTCCCATGAAGCCACCAGAGCAAGAAGCTTCGTGAGAACATTGGCAACATGACAACACAGACACCATATCTGCCTGTTAACACCGTCTAAAGCAAGCGTTGGGATATCAGCAGCGGATGAGTTCACAAACACGCCTCGGGGAGAGTTTGGGCAAAAAAGAGATTCTGGGTATTCAAAGAACATATACTACAGTCTAGGGGCACTTGACTGAAATGTTTTTTTTTTCATGAAAATAGTATTTTTAAATTGAATGCAAGTGTCTGAATGCAAGGCAGTGACCACCTCCTAAACATTTTGGGGGGGGGGGGCAAAACATCCAGGTCAATATGTAAGTTTCTTATTATTGGGGGGTGTCCCCCTCAATGTCTATTGTGGTTACATCCCTTTTAGAATATATAAGAAAACAATTGTTTTTAATTTTTGGAGGGGGGATAATGCTATTTCATGCATTCTGATTAATTAACACAGATTAAGAGTTGTAATTCTCATGCTAAACAAATGCAAAGTATCAAAAAAGCAGTTGAACTTTTGACAGAGTATTCTGGGGCCAAACTCACGCCTCCTCTTTCCTACAATTTTTTTGTAAAGTTTTTTTTTTTTTGAACATGGGTGCCCTTACGTACCATGGGCACCCGTTACATATCAAATTCAGTTTATGGACACTTCCCCCAGAAAAGCACGCTCACGTGTCAATCAGAGTGAGAGCGAGAACGAAGAGGATGTGCCATGTCATGAGCATTGTTCCTTCGAGTAGCGCTTAAAAAGCGTGAGACCTTTAAAGCAACACTATGTAGTTTTTTTTACCTTTAAATAATGTCTCTAAAATTATTTCAGTGATAGAACAACTTTTAACTGGACAAATTGTACTGGTGCTGCAACCTGAGCAGCCTCCTAGCTGCTACAAGCACCCTCTGAAAGTGGCGGTGGAGGGTAGAGCACACAGCCCCGCCCCTCCCCCTGCCTGCAGAAGAGTGTCTGATACCAGGCACTGTTGTGCTTTTCAACCACATGGGAGAGCTGTAAGTCATTTTTACATGGAAACTACATAGTGTTGCTTTAAAAGCTGCATGATAAAATGCTAAGTGTTTAAATTTTTACGCAATTGGCTTACACTTTTATGCAAAGTAACTTATAGATTTATAATGGTAAATAATTCAAGCTATACATTTTATCAGTATGTGTCTTCCCTAGGATCGAACCCATGAACTTTTCAGTGCTCACATAATGCTCTCGCAATTATGCTACAATGAGAATACATTTTCACTGGGAACTATACTCTAAAGATCATATTACTGTACATAAAAGTTTAGGTTTTTTACTTACAGTTGAATTTCCAAAGTTACATTCTTGTTATTCCACAGTTTCACCATGGGAAAAAGGTAAAATATAACTTTTGAACGGTGGTACATAGAAAAAGCAACAAAGAGAAGGACATTCTATTTAAGTTAAATCTGCTGGGCCATACAGAATCCTTCCACACTTACCGGGGAGTTAATGTGATATATGGCTATAGGCTGAATCTATTTGCGTAAGAGCCTTTGCCCTTGGCTCATAGATCAGTCAAGCAGCCCGCGCTGGCTCTGTACCTCCTAATGAATGACTGCAGAGAGAAAGCCAGCGCAGGTGCGACCCTAAGAAACCCAAGGCCCCCTAAAGTGAAGAGCTCGCCACGGCAGGGAGGCCAAAGCGCGAGGTTATAAATATTCATTTAGACTCTACAGCCTTCAATTTCAAAATTGGCTAAGACAGATAGAAAGAAGAGAGGTTGTGTGCAAGTGCTTTACAGTATTATTTATTTTTAACTAAAACTTTTGAGCTTTATTGCTCCGTATAAGGTCTTAAATTTTAGGTTTTATGTTCTGTAAGCAAACATAAATTTCTTGGATTTAAGATTCGATTTTTTTACAAATGCAAAACATCAGCTAATGAAATGTGACCCTGTCTGTGAAATCCAGGCTAAAGTCTCAAAATCTTATGAGCTGATTTCAATCGTTGACATGGCCTTACTACAGTGGTTCTCAAACTGGGAGGTTTGCCCAAGATGGTTCCATGGGGCCCCAGTTTCGTGAAATTTTAATCATTAATCATAAATTCTGTGTAATTAAATCTCAGAAAGATAAGGCTACTAACCAACAACACTACATTGCATATTTAATAGATTTTGTTTATTTAAATTTTAAGTTTGAGATTGTTTTATATGATGCATTTTCTTGAAAGGGGAAACATCCAACACAAGCCGAAAAGTTTGAGAATCACTGAGTCAAAGATCTCAAAATTATATTTTTATGTAAAAAGATTATGATTTTATGTAAAAAACAGAAAAATCTTGCTTTTCACAAGCAGGGTCACAAACATTCGCATGTGTAGTTGCAATGCTCAGTGTTCCATATCCTCAACCTAATTACTATTCATAGAAAAACATAAAAAATGTATACACAGACTTATTGTAGAAGATACAATATTTACATTTCTGCTTTCGGTATTCAAGATATTTTCATTTCTGCTTTTCAGATTCCAATTATTTTTCTCAGACTCAAAATACTTGAACCTCCTCAGAACATCTGAAGAAGGAAAAGCAAAGCAGGAGGTTAAAAATGGATGGAGATTGATAGCGGTGCTCAAGAAAGAAGGCTTGTGAATGTTTAGTACTGTAGATTAGAGCAGAGAAAGCCTGTCAGAAGAGCTTTTTTTCATCTCTAAATGTAAAATGAAAATTATGCGGAGGATAACCCCAGTAGAATTACAGGGGAAACGATGAAGTGTCCTGGGATTATTATCTCTCTCTTTCTCGTTCTCTTCAGCTTGATCTTGAGGAGCAAAGTGTTTCTTGACGTCACTCTTTCTAAATGGCTGTTTCCAAAGCTTCCCCAATAGGTGTCCTTCCTTCTCATTTCAAACTCAATTATACCACAAAGTGAAAACCCCGGTGCTCCATAATCAATCCACAGTCCTATCATGCCTCAGGATCGTGCTCACCATGGGAGGGTTCCTTAAAGAGCCCACTAGTGCACTTCAAATGCCTAAAATACTCCAAGAAAAATCTGATTATACTGATTGACTTTTTAAATACAATTATTTGGATTGCACACATTTAAATACATTACTTTATTTGAATACATTTAAAACATAAATTCAGTTCATACAAAGTACCTTGTATGTCAGTGTAACTCAACTGGTAGTGCATTGCACTGTCAGCACAAAAGGTAATGGGTAAAACATGTGACAATGACAACATAGCGAATGTAGTATGAACAGATTTTTTGATCCTATATATATATATATGTATATGTGTGTATATGTGTGTGTGTGTGTGTGTGTGTGTGTGTGTGTGTGTGTGTGTGTGTGTGTGTGTGTGTGTGTGTGTGTGTGTGTGTGTGTGTGTGTGTGTGTGTGTGTACCTGGTAATTATCACGTTGTGGGGACCAATTGTCCCCACAAAGATAGGAATACCATGAGGAAACAAGCTTATAAATCAAACAGAATGATGTTTCTTGAAAATGTGAAGTAGCAGAAGGGTTTTTGTGATGGTTGGGGTTAGGGAATGGGGTAGGTAAGGGGAATAGAATATACAGTTTGTGCAGTATAAAATGCATTACGTCTATGGAATGTCCCCACAAAACATGGAAACCAGAATGTGTGTGTGCGTGTGCGTATATATATATATATATATATATATATATATATATATATATATATATATTTGGAGGACGAAAAATGACATAAGTGTATATAAATTAATAAATGAATAAGTAAACCTGATCTCACAAATTTCCGTGGGATAGTCACGGAATTTTTGGCTAATTTTTCCATGGTATTCTCTCGGATCTCCACATTTTTCCGTGGCCCTGTTACGGACTGTCTTTTTCCGTGGCATTCTCACGGATTAGGTTACTCAACTGCTTTTTCCTATTTTCAAACCATTTTCGCCTTGGTTTAGGGTTAGATTTGGTGTTTGCGTTAGTATGTCACTTTAAGAATTGGTTTATAGTATTTTTCTGATTTATTTTTTTATAATTTCTAAACTTTAAACAATTGTCACCTGGCGTTGGGGTTAGAGTTGGGTTTGGGTAGGGATGTCATTTCATGTAAATCTAACCCTAAACCGAAGCGGAAATGGTAAGAAAATAGGACAAAACAGTTGAGTAACCAATCCGTAAGAATGCCACGGAAAAAGACAGTCCATAGCAGGGACACAGAAATGCGGAGATCCGTGAGAATGCCACGGAAAAATAAGAAAAAAAATTCTGTGACTATCCCACGGAAATTCGTGAGATCAGGTTGGAATAAATACATTAATAAATGTAAAAATAAATAAATGTAGAAATGCATAACTTAATTCATTAAATGCATAAATAAATAAATGTAGAAATACAGAAATGAATAAATACATAAATAAAAAAATAAAAAAGTAATTATTAAATGCAGAAATAAATTTGTAAATAAATATACGTAGAAATACATAAATAAATGTAAAAATAAATGTAGTGGTGCAAAAATCATACAATTAAAAGTTGATAATTTGACAATACAAAATATTTATTTATTTATGTCTGCATTTATTTCTGCATTTTTTTTTTTGCATTTATGTATTTATTCATTTCTGTATTTCTACATTTATTTATTTATGCATTCAATGAATTACTTATTTATTCCTGCATTTATTTATTTATTCATTTAATTAAGTTATGTATTTCTACATTTATTTATTTATGCATTTATGTATTTATTTATTCATTTATTTATTTATTCATATACCCCTTTTTATATATATATGACAAATACCAGCAAATACCAGTAGCCTAAATGCAAATGCCACCTCTAAGCAGCTTTCTTCACATTCCCAGCAACTTCAATACATTACAGTACATTTACTAATTCAGTAAATTCCCCTTCAGACATTTACAACACAACATATTTTCTGGGAAGCAGGTGAAGCTGTACATTGTAACATATTCAAATAACTATACTGTTAAGCAAATAAGCATGACTGGACTATTTATAAATGGCCAACAATGGAGAAAAAAGCTGGTATAAGCACATGATCTTTCCATCATCAATCCTATTAAGTCCCATCAAGTCCTGTTTAGGTTTCCAGTGCACATTTTAATGGAAAATTATGGTTAAGGGGTAAAAAAACAGAGACATTATTGCAATAAATACAGACAGTGGCCTTGCCTGTGAAAGTCCAGTGAGCGACACCCGGAGGCTTAACTAGCTTGGCGTCTTTACTCCCCGCCACTTTTAATGAGCAAAAGTGTCAAATTCTTCAACAGAACGGCTCTCATCGGGATGCTCCGCGCAGTGGCAAAAAGTAATACGCTAAAAATAAATGCAGATGCCCAACGTGGAGGAACTTTCCCTGTAGTAATCAAGCAAGTTTCTGGCTGAGGTTTACGTTGGGAGAATAATTAAAGTGACACCGGTGCTACTTCGGTGCATCCTCCAAGCAAACTCTCACCCGATGATGGTGTCGGGTCCTCCGAGTTAACAAAGCTTTTGCGTTTTGTCGCCGCTCGCTGTACGGCAACACCTGACTCCCCTCGCGTGGAGCCGCCGGGGGCGACAAGGGGAGGGGCTTGGATATGTAACATGGCCTCATTTTGATCGTTCACCAGCACTGGAAAGAGCACAGAGCAGGCGGCCTTGATTATTTCCTCAAATAGAAACAAGTCCACTACCTAGCTGCTAATCTCAGATGCAGAGCCAGAGCGAGTGCAGCTATTCAGTGGCTAACAATGAAAGTGGGCAAAATCTAATTTACACACAAGTTTCGCTTTCTTTCTTTTCTTCTTCTACCTTTTGTGCCGCACAATACCTTGTATTGGTTCACTTTCGTCCTAATCTCTCCACCAGCCACCATCCTCCTAAGTCACGTTTCGGCTGAAGGGAAAATGAGGGAACTGCTGAAAAAGCAGTACATGGCAATTAGGCCTTAGAGTGCACTTTATTTTGGTCCTCACTGCCAAATTAGGTTATATAATAAATGAGAGAGGGAGAGAGAGAGAGAGAGAGAGAGAGGGGAGAGAGAGAGAGAGAGAGAGAGAGAGAGAGAGAGAGAGAGAGAGAGAGAGAGAGAGAGAGATGAAGTCTAAATTTAAACCCCACTCAACACGAGTCACCATACTGACTGCTTCGGGCCAGCCGGGATCCCGCTGTAATCTTAAAAGTTACTCCTTACACACCCTCCATTAGTCACACAATGCGCCTCTCCTTGGACCCCCTCTTAGGTGGTTTGTTGTGATGGAGTCCACAAAAAAACACTGTACACGGATTGGGGAGTCTTTCCTTTGTAGAAACTGCCATCAGCCACAGTCCGAGGTTACAGTAATGGATCTCAGATCACACAACACTTTCCAAAAGGTGCAAAACAAGCCTTTGGTAATTAAGTGAAGTATTTACTAAAACCTTCAGAGGTGCGAGCGATGTGAAACGTGAACACAGAAAGTGTGCGATACAAGCAAACCAAAGGTGCGACTTGAGTTGTGAAATAGTGTGGTTTACACTACAAAAGGAAATAATGGCTGCAGTTCACATAAATGCCTGATTCGCAGATCTTTACTTATAAACCTGAACTATTTCAGCCAAGTCAATATAAAAAAAAACGAATATCTAGTCTTTTTGTGTGGAGTTTTATGGATGCTTTCTCTATGTCAGCGTAAATTTACTCCGGGTACTCCGGTGTCCTCACACAGTCCAATAACATGCAGGTTGAGTAAATTGGAGATGCCATATTGTCATTCCCCAACTTCTGTGTAGATTAACTGTTTTTCGCCATTAATTTTGCCTTAAATTGTGGAATTAGTGTTTGGTGATATGCCCCATTTTGAGATCGTGAGATTGTCGGTACACAATAGTATCGGGGGCGGAGCAATAGTTTATTAATTAATTTATTTGTCACAACCACAACTATCTTTAAAGTTAAGCTATTAATCCAAACACGTCATTAAATCCCAGGCGCTCTGAAATTTCCAGCCTGCCAGGGAACGGGAACAACACACTTGGTGGTTTTAAACCCCTGCGCGCCTACCAACCTCTCTAGTGCAAGGAAATTGCAGAACCGCACGTATTACAAGTTCATGTGCAAGGAAAAGTTCGAGTCATGCACATGCACGAGTCCATGCTGCACGCGTTCAGGTCCAAGCGACCTGAATGGCTTTAAGAAATAAAAATACTTTCGGTAGATGCTTTAATTCAAACCAACTTTTAAGGGGCCATGGCATGAAAATGTTAGCATTGCCACTTCGTAGGTGTGAGCAAAAATTACGTCATTGAAATTTGGCTCTCCTTATGATGTCATAAGGAGATCTTATTATAATAATACCACCCCTTAGTCTGCACTATCCAACCACAGCACTGCCATTTAGTGCAGAGAGAAAGAGAGAAAGAAAAAATAATTGACAGCACAATTGAGGTTGAATTGCATCAACCACCATCATTGTGATCAGTGTTTGCACTTCATACACTCATTTGCATTTTTGCTAACACCTACAAAGTGGCAATGCTAACAGTTTCATGCCATGGCCCCTATAATCACCATAAATCAAACCCAGAAACTTTGCACTGCTAACATATTTCTCTACCAGTTGAGCTACATGAACACTACACTAAAATATTAGGTTGGTCTAACCAATGGCTGTGTAAATATTGGACAGAACAACTGTTGAGTTATAAATAAACAAGGGCTGTCAAACGATTAATCACGATTAATCGCATACAAAATAAAAGTTGTGTTTGCATAATATATTTGTGTGTATATATAAATACTAGTGCTGGGCATAGATTAATCTAGATTAAAAATAATTTCTTGCATAATTTATGAATTTGTGCTGTGTGTAATTATTATGTAAATATAAATAAACACACAATCATGTATGATTTAAGACACATTAATATATATATATATATATATATATATTTATAGTTATATATTCTATATTATATATAAATAAAAAAAGATATATAAATAAAAAAAATATTAAATGTGTAGATGTATGTGTGTGTGTTTAAATATACATAATATTTACACACAGCACAAACTCATATATTATGCAAAAAAAACTTTTATTTTGTATGAGAGTAATCTAGATTAATCTACACTTATAAATACACACAAACGTGTAAAATTTCAGAAAAAAAATATTTATGTGTATTTTTTATTTATTTATAATATAAAATATCAAAATTTTAATAAGTACATATACTCAAGTGCTTCTTTAATACATGCATGTCTGTGCATTTATATATACACAATAATTACACGAAAATGCAAACACAACTTTTATTTGGTATGCAATTAATCGTGATTAATCGCTTGACAGCCCTTAAATAAACCTACGCTGGCTTGTTTTATATACTTGGCTTGTTGGGTAACAGCAACCCAGCATATGTTTATTTATTACCCGTTGGTTGTTTCTGGCCAATATTTAACCAACCATTGGTTAAACCAACCGAATATTTAATTTTTTATAGTGTATGGTACAGTTGTTAATCCCCAAACTGTTTTAAACAGACTCCCTATACAAGATATTTCAGTCCTTAAGTGCAAGCGTGACTTTATTTAAAGAAGAAATGTACAGGATCTGGAATATCTATACAGATGCTTACAATAGATTAAACGTGTAATTGTATAAAGAGATAAATGTGTGAACACACGGTAAGCTCTTGAGAAAACTGTTGTAAAACACAGAGACTCTGGCTATTGCATCTCCCGTGTGGTCAGCAACTCAGCAGAACCTCTCGAATTGGATTTTAATAGATTTTGTGTCTGTTCCTCAGCACTGCAGCACTTTTAATCTTTCGTATTCCTGTCATTCCAGCTCTATACGCCTGTCTCCCGAGCACAGGTCGGGCCTTTATGATGAATCTCAAAATTGTATGGATGAAATTACTGTATAAAACATTTTATTCTGATTGGTGTGTGTAAATATGTATTTCTCTGAGGCATTCCCCATAAACGACTGGCTTTAACGTTTTAAAGAACAACCACGGTGACATACAGTGCATCCATAAGTATTGTGACATAAAGATGCATTGTTTTCTGTGGGGACAAGGAATTTAGGAATAGGATTACACTAAAAGTAACACTAAGCCTGCAGAAGCAATGGATCAAACTGATACTACACATACAGTGTAGGCTACTGTGCTTTTCATGTGTGAACAATTAATGCATCAGTGTCTCAATATGCTCACATTATTGTAGATAGAAGTATTAAAGTCCAAGTGTGAGTTAAATTGTGTATGTTAAAACTAAAAAAATAAAATTTGCGTTTGTCTCATATTCACCTTTTAATGCTTAGACATTTCTTCACTCCACAGCAAACAGAGCAATTTTGCCTTTATTGTCCCAATACTTATGGAGGGCACTGTATATAAGTCATAAAAAAAGAGCATTGGTGATCTAATGGGAGCCATTCTCACTTTCAACACAATGCTTATTGGCACTTTGTGAAAAGAATGGCAAATAAAATGCATAGTATAGTATAATATTTGTCAAATGTATGCAATAAAGATATTCTGCTTGTTTAACTCTGTATGCCACAGGTCTTAAAATAACATCTTATGGAGTAAAATGAGAACTGCTATACAAATAAAACAAGCAAGCATCATATGTTTGTGTATTATCCAATCTGACATACACTGTCAGAAAAAATTGTATCTTAGAGGTACATAATGGTACCTAATGTATACACATCTGTGCCTTAATGGTACATATTAGGACCTTTTAAAAGGATAGTTCACCCAAAAATGAAAATTCTGTCTTTTTCCAATCCTCATGTTGTTCTATACCTGTAAGGTTTTTTTTTTTTTTTTTTTTTGATGAACACAAAAGAAGATATTTTGATTAATGATGGTAAGCACACAGCTGATTGTCACCATTGACTTTCATAGTAGGAAAACAAATACTATTGAAGTACAGTATTATGATAAATAATGATGAAAATATTTTGATAAATGATGTTAAGCACACAGTTAACAGTACCCATTGACGGTATCCATCGTATTTGTTCCTACTATGGAAGTCGATGGTTACAATCAGCTATGTGCTTACCATCATTTATTAAAATATCTTCTTTTGTGTTCATCAGAAAAAAAATAATTCATACAGGTTTAGAACAACATGAGGATGAGAAAATTATGGGTGAACCATCACTTTAAAGAGTACTGACGCAGTGACAGCCTGGGACCATTTTCCTGACAGTGTCCCACCTAATACCTAAAGTCAACTGTATTTGAAGAGTTTGGTTCAAAATGCAATAAACAGCATTTAAAAAAAAATGAGTTACTGCCAAAATCAGTATTGTATCAGGTCAGTATTTAAAAGTAAATTCTTAATTTTAATCAAAATACAATATCTGCCATGTTATTCTGTCATCTTTTCTCTCTTTTTTCCCAAAACGCAATAAACGCCAGTCCTCCTTCTCTGCAGAATGCAATAAATCCGCTTAACATATCCCAGCGCATCATTTCACACACTGTAAACAACAATGGTGGCGCGTTGAATACACAGAATCCTAGTTTCCTCATCTTGTACTTTGTGATTAACAAACAAACATAAACAAAATAATACTTTGACGGCATTTATAAACCTGTGGTGGTTTTTTGTGATGGGAAAGAAACGTAAGCCGTCAACATCTAATACGTGAGATGCACTCGGGAGACGGAAAAATGCCGGCTGTTGCTTGTTCTCCTGACAGCATCAAGCTTCTCGCATGCTAACACACTGACCTCAGAGGATCTTATGAAAAACTTTCCATTATTTCACGCAAAGCCAATGAAAATCGCGCAGGACCAAAACATTTTACAGCTGATCACTTTAAAAAAGGTTAATTGATGCCGTATAACCACAGCAATGACAGTGTTCTTAATATGACAAAGTAAGTGTTTTGATTAATGCCATTAAAGGAATATTCCATTTTCTTAAAAGAAAAATCCAGATAATTTACTCACCACAATGTCATCCGAAATGTTGATGTCTTTCTTTGTTCAGTCGAGAAGAAATTATGTTTTTTGAGGAAAAGATTGCAGGATTTTTCTAATTTTAATGGACTTTAATAGAATCCAAAACTTAACACTTAACTCAACACTTAACAGTTTTTTTCAACGGAGTTTCAAAGGAACGATCCCAAACGAGGCATAAGGGCTTCGCGTCGGGTCCTGATCACACTATCGGGGCTTATTTCCCAATAACTACCGGCTGCCTCTACATTATCCCTTGCATAAACCATGTGCGCATTAACATCAACAAACATTGCACAAGTGACAGATCATTACAAACCTAATGTTTATTCATTAAGGCCCTTGATATAAAATTAGTCCCCTTAAATGGTTCATATAATGCAATTTTATGTTTTCCTTTGTCTCCCCTCGAAGCATTAAGTGTATATAGAAGATCCGTAAAGTAGCATATTTCCGTTACTGTGTGGGAAGATTTGCATTACACCCCCCAAATGTATATGCAAAGAAAGAAGGGGTAGCTTTTATTCTCGCTGTAGTATGGTTGTAACATTTCCGT
This sequence comes from Paramisgurnus dabryanus, assembly GCF_030506205.2. Classification (NCBI taxonomy): domain Eukaryota; kingdom Metazoa; phylum Chordata; class Actinopteri; order Cypriniformes; family Cobitidae; genus Paramisgurnus; species Paramisgurnus dabryanus. Next base: position 18,061,838 of record NC_133359.1, on the reverse strand, counting down.
CATACGCTCAAGGCATTGGCCAATCACAACACACTGATAGCTGGACAGTTTTTCAGAAAAGCACGGTATGGGAAGCAACAATATTGTATGATATGTGAAAAATAATGTTTTTTAACCTTAAACAGCATAAATACATTTCATTACACCAAATACACAAAATTTCCTAACAACGTCATATGACCCCTTTAAATATAATAATAATAAAATCTAAAATTTGATTTTAAAAATTATTATACCTTACTAGCTATGACCTGTAACTTTTCAGAAAAAGTTTCATGCTATCTGACTGATATCGCAGTAAGTTCATCTATATGCGACAGACGATTCAACAAATCTCACCCTAGACAGCTCGCTGTGCTTTACATAACTGTTTTAATAATGGAGCAGACGTTCCTGTGGTTTGCTTCTCCAATCGTCCCGTCACTCCTGCGTGTGACATCGAAACAATAATAAGCAGGTTTGCGGGTTATTTTTGGAAATGGGGGGAAGTAGAGAAAAAAAGCAAATGAGTCAGAGATGCACGCTTCCTCTCCACATGGCTGAGAGGATAAGACACAGACTAAATCCTAGATATATTCTTATCAGAAGTTTGCATTTGAATCTGGGGTGCCTAGCATGTTAAAACGTCTTATTAAAAAATAAACGTTACACGATTACAATTTGTTGACAGCTCGAAGTTTTATAGAAATATGATGTGTTATAAAATACAAATGCAGAGACACATTCCAACTCTGCAAAAATCATGGTCACCATACAAAACACTAGGCAAAACACATTACTAAGCCCACGTTCACACTGCAAGTGAAAGTGGCCCACATCCGAATTATTTGCATAAATGTGACCCATACTGTATCTGATTTTCTAATGACAGTCTGAACAGCACAAATTCAATTTTAATTTTTTCAAATCAGACACAGGCCACTTTTATATGTAATCTTAAATCGGATACATATCTGATGTTTTGCAATGCGACTTCAATGTGAACGGCCATGTCGCATTTCATCTGATTTTTACTTAATTGAAGACGTCACAATTCTGCACTGGAGGAGGCGGGAAGAGATGTCACATCGTCTACTGTGCATGCGGTTCACTTCAGGGCCATATACGGTTCACATATGAGACTGATGGCAGTTTCATTTAAATAATAATGTGAACAACAGAGCCAACAAATCAGATTTCAGCAAAATACTAAGCATAAAGACCTGCAGTGTGAACTAAGCCAGATAACTTGGGTGTATAAACAGCAGAGAACTACAGTAAACAACTGTGATTTTTTTCTTTTTTGTGGAAACAGACAGTTATTTGCGTTACATCCGAGGATGTATTTCCGCCTATTCCTGGCCTGAGAGGACGCACTGATCCGTGACATCTTCCCTCCATCAGGCAGCCTATTTGAAATCTAAAAGCACAGCACCTCCATTTCACGAGTAACACCCGGGACGTACGTCTCGGCCTCCGCTCGTCTCCAGCTCTCGAGCAGCCGCCTTTCACGGTTATTTTACCGTCTTATAAGTGTTCTTTTGTTGGTGTCTCCATTTGTTGAAGCTTTGGTCCTCCGAGACGAACACAACACCAGAGAGGCCCGCAGGAGCCGCGGCCAGCGAACGACACATCCATCAACGCCGGGCCAATTCCCCGTATGCATGCATATCAATTACAGTACACACGCCACCCTCCTGCTCAGCCCGCAGCTCTGCGGGAGGCACGAGGACGCTGGAGAGAAAGATAGAGTGAGCTTATCTTAATGAAAATGGTGCAGAGTTGGACTGCCTTACTGTAACACAGAATCGCCAAGGAAATCTTATAGAATAAGAAGAAAGAGAGAGGGTACAGGAAGTTAGTGTGCTCATTCGGTAGCTATGGGTGTGATACTGTAGGTGGGAACTTTGTTTAGATGGCCACTGGAGCATGGGGACCCACAATAATTTAAGGGATAGTTTACACAAAAATAAAATATGTTCATCATTTACTCCCATTCACAGTGGCAAACATGTATTACTTGCTTTCTTCTGCGGAAATCGAAAAGGATATTTTCAAGAATGTTTGTAACACTGTTCCTCATTGACTACCTTATGGACACAACCAAGAAGTATATCTAAAAGTCATATACAAGTTTTAAACAACATAATAGTGAACTATCCATTTCAAAAGTATTGCTACTGTGTAAGGGGCTGAGAGCAACACATAGTCAAGAAACACACAATTTCTAGCTAAGGCCCTGGTTGGGAGTAACATATTACCAATCCCAGCAAGCAATTTTGGCTAAAACAAGGCTAAATTTGGGGTGTCAGTGAAAGTCTAATAGACGTCTATCATAGCCCAAGAATAGACGATACGTATACATTTAAAAAAGATGAAAGCAAACACCTTTTGACTTTGCTTACACGTTGGAATATTATAAAGTTTTTTTTGGCAAAAATGGCATGTTACCAAATTCAAGGTTATTTAGGGTAGAAGTGGGTTACCCATAGTCGGACTATATTGGGTCAATAGTTTGCCGTCATTTCAACGTATCAGTCTTTGCTTGCCACTACCAGTACATGTAATCATATGACTTTTTAAAAACAAGATTAATTTAAAGTCTTGGTTAAAAAACTTAATTCAATGAGTGAAAATTAAAGGGACACAAGGCCACATTTTTATGTTAATAAATCATCTTCGTAAGACGGTATGGTTAAATGACTCATTACAGGACGAATGAAGACTCTCTCGCCCGGCCCTACCGCCTGTAGGAAAAATACCCCACTTGCAAGTTCGGTGTATCCGACCCGGTGTCCTTCAGTCTCACAAAGTCTCAGATATCGCGAGAAGCAGGATCACTTTACGGCAAACAACAGAGAGCAGAGGCAGGCGAATGAAACACGGCGAGCGATTGTTGCAAATGTCAGAGCCGGGGAAGAATCAACCAAAACCCTTGAGGGAAGGTTCCAAAGAAAAGAAAAAGAGCTTCAGACCTAATATATATCTTAGGGTGACCATACGTGCCATTCTTCCCGGACGTGTCCTGGCCAGGATTTTGGGTGCGTGTAGAATGGCATGTATTGTCACCGTGTAAAATACCGAACTTGTCCTTTAAGTTTTTTTAGGAAAACATTTCAGGATTTTTCTCATTTTAATAGACTTTATTGGACTTAATTGCAGTTTCCATGCTGCTTCAAAGAGCTCTAAACAATACCAAACGGGGCATAAGGATATTATCTAGCGAAACAATTGTTATTTTAAGAAAAATATATAAAATATAAATATATAAAATAAAAAATAAGCACCTTTTAACCACAACTTCTTGTCTTGATATAGCCGTGTGACGTGCCAGCGCAACCTTACGTATTTGGTAAGCACTAGGGGTGTAACGGTTCTTGGTGCGCGGTGCACCGTGATTGATTCAACCATGCATGTTTAATATAGTTTGGTGAAAAAACAACGCATTAAACCGCTAATGTTTGGTTTAGAATAAGCTTTGTGTGTGTTTACGTGAGAGTACCTGTCCAATCAACTTGTAGTCTGCAAATCTGTTTCCAACCTCACGGTTCCTCTCCACGTGTTGGTGTGTGTATTTGTGTTGCGGACCGTTAAGTGCGGCAAGCAAAGGAGAAGGGTCGCTAATAGAGGCACCGCCAGCTTCATTTAAGTCTACTGCAGCAGTGATGCTCAAGACAACGTCGACAAAACTGTAAAACTTGTGAGTGCCGTATGCTCAAGGCAATACGTTTAATATGACGAGTCGCTTGCTTTGTCATCACCAGGGTGTTGTTCTGATCGCAGGTGAGACTGAAACAGCACATACAGTATTGCCTTCTGTGTTTGAATGCTATCAAACTGATCCTCTTGTGAAAAAACTTGAAGATAGTGGCATAAAATATAAAAAATAACCCAGTGTAACCCAGCTATTTTGTGTTCATTTTGAAGTGCACAATATGTTGGTACATGTAGTATAATTATACAAGTGCTCTTAAGTGAAAATGTTGATTTTGGCAGAGGTTAAAAACTGCTTAGGTTTTTATTTTTGTAAAGAAGCCTGTTGTGACAAAAGTGTTAGGTGTTGGTAACCCAATAAATAATTTTATTTTCTTTGAATTTTGAATCCCCATAAACATAAACACACACACACACACACACACACACACGCACACACACACACACACGCACACGCACACGCACACCGAGTAATTTGAATTTTTTGTGTTTACGTAATACGTTAAGGATGTGCTGGCAAGACGAGAAGTTGTCGTTTGAGCATACATATTTTTCTTGTCTAAAATGACAATCGTTTTGCTAGATAAGATCCTTATGCCCCGTTTGGTATGATTTAGAGCCCTTGAAATGCAATTTTAAACTGCATTAACTGTTGGGGTCCAATAAAGTCTATTAAATTGAGAAAAATCCTGGAATGTTTTCCTCAAAAAACCAAATTTTTTCTCGACTGAACAAAGAAAGACATCAACATTATGGATGAAGTTATGGTGGTGAGAAAATGATAAGCATTAATTTTTTATGAAAGTGGAGTATTTCTTTAAGTTAATATATCTTGATTTAGGTATTTTGGAAAACTTTATTATAAGGGTCATGAATCATGATGAATGAATACCTTAATTAATTCTTACTTAAATATGAAGTAATAATAAGTTAAGGCATAATGTTCTGTTCTTAGCAATAAGAATATAAACAAGAAAAATATAAATAAGCATAGTTAAGTTTCAGAATATAAACATGCTTCCTTTAGTCAACATTTCTTCATTCTAAAATGTTCTAGGAATATGCCTTTCCTTTTGTTTATATTTAGGTCATGAACCATGGTCATTTTAAGATCGCGCTGTTCTTTTTGTCCTATTGCGTGATCCGTAGTTGATAAGTAATTTCTCATGCTTTCATTTGCGTTCCCGCAGTTTTCCTCTAGTGCGTTACATTCACGGTGCTTCTTTCGTATCTTTCCTCTTCTCATCTCTGACGTAGCATCGTTGGTATGTATCATTTGTTTTGTGAGATTATTCCGGAAGTATTATGTTGTTTTTGATGATAATTTACGTGTGTAAAGTGTAATCTGAGGATGTTTTTGAAAGTGCGTGAATTACGTATACGCTAGCTCTCATGTGTTTATTTGTTAACGAGCTGCACGGTAAAGATGTTATAATATCGTGAATGTAATTCACGTCAGTATTTATTTTAGTACTTTGTTTAGTATTTTCATATGTATCTCTTTTTAGTTTTAAAATGAGTACAAACGGGAAAACGACAGTTATTGTGCAATTTGCTTTTATTTATGAGTAATTTGTCATTGCTTTTTTGTGTGTTGCAGTTTTACTATCTTCCTTGTAACTCCATTAAACCTGTGGAATTAAATCAAGCTTCAGAGTCATGGGGTTGGGAAAAAGTTTAGCTGGCTGTCAAGATATAAAGTAGACTTATCGAGGACGGCAGAGTAAAACAACGTCTATCAAGCAAGCGAGGTGAAAGAGATCAAGTTGGAAGCTAGCCAAACATGTCTTCTCACGCATCCAGGGGACGGTCAACGGACCATACTCTACAGCCAAGCGCTACTGCAGCTACGCACGCCACAGAGCTACAGGCTGCAGAACAGAGTCTGCATGGAAATATAGCAGCACAAGAGAACCCATACAGTGCATCAATAAGGACACGCTCGCAAGCATGTTGTTCAGTGAGATCCAGTTCATCATCAGTGGGGTCTGCAGCAGTCAGAGCAAGAGCGAAGGCTGAGGCAGCAAAGGCACGCCTATGCTATGCTGAAGAGGAAGCAAATCTGAGGCTACAACAAGCTAAGTTGGAAGTGTCTATAGAAATGCTAAAACATAAAAAAGAGACTGCAGCAGCCATTGCTGAAGCAGAGGCATTTGAAGCAGCTGCTGATGTAAAGAGTGAGAAACATAGTTGTGACCTGAACAAAGACTCTGTTCCTTTAGAAGCCTCACAACGAACAAAGCAGTATGTGCTTGATCAACTAAAAGAAAGGGATTCAGAACTTAAGTCATGTGAAAACGGTGACGCATCAGCAAAGAGAGAGTCGGTCACTAACCACAACGTGTCACCTCCACCACTAAAGCCTGAATCCAGTCCCTTCTATCCGCAACAGAACAATACTGCTTCTCATCATCTTACCTCACAGCAGCCTTACATCAGCACATACGAGGGCAGTCACAAGCCATTTAACAGGACTCCTGAAGCCGTTCGTCTATCTCACATCAAGTCCAGTGGTGAGCATGCTTCTCCTACACACCACTTTAGAAAACAAAATCACGACATGCAGCCTCCTCCCGCACAACATGCCATACGGACAGATTTCTATGACTGCAGCTCATACATAAATGATGGTGGCTCACACGTAAATGACTTTGTCAGGTATCTAGCTCGCCGTGAGCTTGTGGCTACAGGCCTGCTTCAATTCAATGACAAACCTCAAAATTACAGAGCATGGAAGCGTTCCTTTTTGACTGCCGTCAGAGGCCTTAACCTGGAGCCGAGTGAGGAGATGGATCTTCTGTTAAAGTGGCTTGGAAAGGAGTCAGCAGAACATATTGAGCAGATAAGAGCAATACATGTTAATCGGCCAGAAGCAGGACTGGCCATGGCATGGGAAAGACTAGACCTTACGTATGGCTCAGCTGAAGCAGTAGAAAATGCTCTGTTCAAACGCATTGACAGTTTTCCAAAAATAATAAACCGAGATGGACCTAAACTGACAAAGCTGGGTGATTTACTAATGGAACTGCAGGCCGCTAAGGCTGAAGGGGACTTACCAGGCCTGGCTTTCCTTGACACAGCAAGAGGTGTCAACCCGATCGTACAGAAACTCCCATTTCGTCTACAGGAAAAGTGGGTGGTAGCTGGTGCAGCATACAAGCATCAAAACCAGGTGAACTATCCTCCCTTTTGCTTCTTTGTCGATTTTGTCATCCAGCAGGCTCGTATTGCCAATGATCCAAGCTTTAGCCTCAGCACCAATACAGACATAGCCCCCAGGACAGAGAGGATAGCGTGGAAGCCGAACAGGCAACGGGAGGTCTCCGTCCACAAGACAGAGGTATCACCCAGAGCCACATTTGACACGGGTGAGTCTCCAACAAAACCTGACGGCAGCGAAAAACTGTGTTTGTTACATAAAAAGCCACACCCTCTACGGAAGTGCCGGGCGTTCAGAGAGAAGCCCATTGACGAGCGCAAAACACTCCTCAAAGAAAACAATGTGTGCTTTAAATGCCTGTCTTCCTCGTCTCACATAGCAAAGAACTGCAAACTCAATGTCCAGTGTTTCGAATGTAAAAGCAACAGGCACAACACCGCGCTCCACCCTGGTCCCGCGCCCTGGCAGCAGGAAGCTGGCCCTGCTTCTGAGCACGGCGGGGAGGGAGATGAAGCTTCAGCGCAGTCTCAGGTCACCAACAAATGCACAAAAGTCTGCGGAGGTGAACTCACAGATCGCTCCTGCTCGAAAATATGCCTTGTTAAGGTGTTCCCAGCTGGCCACAGAGAAAAAGCCATGACGTTGTATGCAGTTATGGACGAGCAAAGCAATAGGTCACTGGTTCGCTCACAGTTCTTCGAAATGTTCCATGACCAAAGCCCAAGTGCTCCTTACACACTGAGAACATGTGCTGGAGTGAAGCAATCAGCAGGGAGAAGGGCCAGTGGCTATGAGGTGGAGTCTCTAGATGGAGCTGTTCGCATCCCATTGCCAAGCCTCATAGAATGTAACGACATACCGAACAACAGAGAGGAGATACCAACCCCCGAAGTAGCTCTTCATCACGTTCATCTAAGGTCAGTTGCACACCTCATCCCAGACATTGATCCGCAAGCCCCTATCATGCTTCTCTTAGGACGGGACATTATCAGAGTGCACAAAGTCCGCAAACAGGTGAATGGCCCTCACAACCTGCCTTACGCACAGAAGTTAGACCTGGGGTGGGTCATTGTTGGAAATGTATGCCTAGGTAATGTTCACAGGCCACTGACAATTAGCACGTTCCACACAAACATTACAGAGCGGCGACGACCCACTCTCTTTAATGCATGCCCCAATGTGTTCCATGTGAAGGAGAGGTTCAGTGACACCCAAGCCACCAGTGAGCCCCCAGCATATCTTGAGGACCAGCCTATCTGCGAAACCGACCACCTTGGATGCACAGTGTTCAGGCGGAACAAGGACGACAACCAGGTGGCTCCCTCGATTCAAGATACAAAGTTCATGGAGATAATGGATGAGGGACTGCAAAAAGACTCAAATAACAGTTGGGTGGCTCCATTACCCTTTAAGAACCCACGTCCACGGCTCCCAGACAACAGACAACAGGCGCTGAGGCGTCTCATGTCTCTGAAACGTAACTTTGATAAAAAGCCTGAGATGAGGGACCACTTTCTCTCCTTCATGGACAACATGTTTCGGAACGGTCATGCAGAGTTGGCCCCCCCTCTCAGCTCGGATGAAGAAAGGTGGTACTTACCAACATTTGGGGTGTATCATCCGAAAAAGCCTAAGAAAATCCGTGTGGTGTTCGATTCCAGCGCCCAATACAATGGCGTATCACTCAACAACGTGCTGTTAACTGGACCTGACCTCAATAACACACTATTGGGAGTGCTGATGCGGTTCAGAAGAGAGGCCATCGCAGTCACAGCCGACATAGAACAGATGTTCTATTGCTTCCGGGTAAGAGAAAAGGACCGTAACTTCTTACGTTTTCTTTGGTTCGAGAACAACGACCTCTCAAAAGCCATCGTGGATTACCGCATGAATGTCCACGTCTTTGGCAATAGCCCGTCACCAGCAGTGGCTATTCATGGTCTACACAAGTCTGTCCAAGGAAACGAATTCCATGTCGACCCAGATGTGCAGCACTTTGTGTTGCATGACTTCTATGTCGATGATGGGCTGAAGTCCCTCCCCACAGCTCAAGCTGCTATCAGCCTGTTAAAAAGAACTCAGGATGTGCTCTCTAAATCAAATCTGAGACTTCACAAGATTGCAGCGAACAACAAAGAGGTCATGGACTCCTTTCCATCCAGTGACCACGCGAGTGACCTCAAAGACCTTGACCTCGATGCAGACACACTGCCATTGCAGCGCAGCCTCGGGCTTGATTGGAATCTCAAGACAGACTGTTTCCTTTTCAATGTCTCCAGTGAAATCAAGCCCTACACACGGCGGGGTGTCCTGTCCACGATTAATAGTCTCTATGACCCGCTAGGATTCGTTGCGCCCGTCACAGTCCAAGGCAAGGCTATCCTGCGAGAGCTCACAACGGAGAACGGTGACTGGGACGCACCCTTACCTCCTGCAATGAAAGATGCCTGGACGTCATGGAGAGCCTCTCTGTCTGAGCTTGCCAAGCTTTCCATTCCAAGGTGCTACACAGAAGCCTCACCATCAGCAGCGGTAAGAAGAGAACTGTGTGTATTCTGTGATGCGTCAGTTAAAGCTATCGGTGCTGTGTGCTATCTAAAAGTGACAGACAGTAATGGCAACCACCAGATTGGATTTGTAAAGGGAAAAGCCAAGCTGGCCCCCCGCCCTGAACACACAGTGCCAAGACTTGAACTCTGCGCTGCAGTGCTTGCTGTTGAGTTAGCAGACCTGGTCTCAACAGAACTAGATCTACAGCTTGATGCTGTAACCTACTACTCGGACAGTAAAGTAGTCCTGGGCTATATTTGCAATGAGACTAGGCGCTTTTATGTCTATGTCAGCAACCGAGTGTTACGCATCCGAAGATCATGCCGTCCAGACCAGTGGCGTTACGTGCCTACAGACATGAACCCTGCAGATCACGCAACACGTTCCGTCCCTGCTAGCCAATTGAAACACACCAACTGGTTAAGTGGGCCCAAATTTCTCTCCAAGCCAGAGCCCAACATTTCTGAGAGCACTTATGACCTTGTGGACCCAAGCTCAGACCCAGAAATCCGCCCCCTGGTGTCTGCCTTAAGCACTGCAGCCTCAAACCAGCAACTGGATTCACGACGCTTTGCAAAGTTCTCTACCTGGAAGTCATTAACTCGTGCATTCACTCGCCTCATTCACATAGTTTGTCATTTCAAGACAGCTCACAGAGAGAACACAGAATGCAAGGGCTGGCATTACTGCAAAGCTGAATTTACAGTTGAGGAATCTGAGAAAGCGTCAGCTGTAATCATCCAAGCAGTTCAAAAGGAAGTCTACAGCCAAGAGATAAAGTGCATTCAAAAACATGAAAGGATGCCAAAAACAAGCCCTCTCAGAAATCTGGATCCGTTCATTGACACACTTGGCTTTCTCAGTGTTGGAGGCCGGCTTCATTATTCAAGTGTTGATCAGGGTGAAAAGACTCCTCTTATTATTCCTGGCCAGCATCACATCGCCACTTTGCTTATCAAACACCACCACAAACAAGTCCAGCATCAAGGCCGTCACTTCACTGAAGGGGCAGTCCGTTCTGCTGGCCTTTGGATAGTTGGAGGAAAGAAAAAAGTAAGCAGCATCATTCACCACTGTATAACATGCAGAAGGCTCAGAGCTCCTCTCGGTATCCAGAAAATGGCTAATATGCCAGCTGATCGTCTTTCAACAGATCCTCCATTCTCTAATGTAGGTCTTGATGTGTTCGGCCCATGGATTGTCTCCTCGCGGAAAACCAGAGGCGGCTGCGCTCAAAGTAAAAGGTGGGCAGTGATTTTTACGTGCATGAGCATAAGAGCTGTGCACATTGAAGTCATAGAATCCCTCGACACATCTAGCTTTATCAACGCGCTACGGCATTTCCTTTCAGTGCGTGGCCCGGTCAAAAACATTCGTTCCGACCGCGGCACGAACTTTATTGGTGCCTGTAAGGAACTGAAGATAACCTCAAACATTGACAGCACTGCCGTAAAGACTTTTTTCTCAGACAAGGGTTGCATCTGGTCTTTTAATCCCCCACATGCATCCCATTGGGGTGGATCATGGGAGAGAATGATAGGGCTGGCAAGAAGGATTCTGGATGCAATGTTTCTCCAGCTGAAGGACAAGCTCACCCACGAGGTGCTAGTGACCTTCATGGCAGAAGTCGCAGCGATCATCAACGCAAGGCCACTTGTTCCAGTGACTATGGACCCTGATGACTCGTTCGTTCTCACGCCAGCTGCTCTTCTCACACAAAAGACAAACAGTGTGCCTGCTCCTGCTGGTGAGTTTGGAGTTTCAGACCTCTACAAGTCCCAGTGGAGGCAGGTTCAGCAGCTCTCCAACACCTTCTGGGACCGTTGGAGGAAACAATTCCTCCCAACACTGCAGGCCCGCAAGAAATGGCAGTCTACTCAGCCAAACATTCAGCCTGGAAGCGTTGTTCTCCTTAAGAACATTCAAGCACCTAGGAATGAATGGCCTCTTGGACTGATTACTCAGGCCTTCCCTAGCAAGGATGGGAAAGTACGCCAGGTTGAGGTAAAGATTATCAAACCAGGCGGGTCTAGCCTCTTTCTCAGGCCAGTCAATGAAATTGTTCTCCTTCTGCCTCCAGAGGCACAGTAAATGGACTGTTTAATAAATGGACTGTTTAATAAATGGACTGTTTAAAAAAAAAAAAAAAAAAAGGGGGGGGGAACTGTGCATGGACTGTTGGGTGACGTGTGTCCACGTCAGACAGGGAGTGTTCTGTTCTTAGCAATAAGAATATAAACAAGAAAAATATAAATAAGCATAGTTAAGTTTCAGAATATAAACATGCTTCCTTTAGTCAACATTTCTTCATTCTAAAATGTTCTAGGAATATGCCTTTCCTTTTGTTTATATTTAGGTCATGAACCATGGTCATTTTAAGATCGCGCTGTTCTTTTTGTCCTATTGCGTGATCCGTAGTTGATAAGTAATTTCTCATGCTTTCATTTGCGTTCCTGCAGTTTTCCTCTAGTGCGTTACATTCACGGTGCTTCTTTCGTATCTTTCCTCTTCTCATCTCTGACGTAGCATCGTTGGTATGTATCATTTGTTTTGTGAGATTATTCCGGAAGTATTATGTTGTTTTTGATGATAATTTACGTGTGTAAAGTGTAATCTGAGGATGTTTTTGAAAGTGCGTGAATTACGTATACGCTAGCTCTCATGTGTTTATTTGTTAACGAGCTGCACGGTAAAGATGTTATAATATCGTGAATGTAATTCACGTCAGTATTTATTTTAGTACTTTGTTTAGTATTTTCATATGTATCTCTTTTTAGTTTTAAAATGAGTACAAACGGGAAAACGACAGTTATTGTGCAATTTGCTTTTATTTATGAGTAATTTGTCATTGCTTTTTTGTGTGTTGCAGTTTTACTATCTTCCTTGTAACTCCATTAAACCTGTGGAATTAAATCAAGCTTCAGAGTCATGGGGTTGGGAAAAAGTTTAGCTGGCTGTCAAGATATAAAGTAGACTTATCGAGGACGGCACACATAAACTAATGAAAAGGCATCATTAAGTACAAAATGACTCATGACTCAACACATGAATTCTTTGTTAACTAATACTAGGCCTGTCAAAAGATTAATCATGCTTAATTGCATACAAAATAATATTGTGCTTGCATAATATGTTTGTGTGTGTGTGTGTGTGTGTGTGTTTGTGTTGTTTGTAATTATTATGTATATATAAATAGACAAATACATGTAAAAATGTAAGAAAAATGTTGTGTCCATATATATATATATATATATATATATATATATATATATATATATATATATATATATATATATATATATATATATAATTATTTTTTATATATATAATATAAAATATCAAAATATAAATATATAAATATAAATATCCATTTAAATTTTTCTAAAATACATGCATGTGTGTGTATTTAGATATACACACAGTGCACACATATATTATGCGAAACAATTAACTAACAACTAAAAAACACGTCATGTTGTACTTAATGACGACTCTTTATTAGTTTATGATTAGTACATGCCGTTACTCATCATTAGTACATATTTAAGTAAAAGCAAGGTCTTAGTTCATTATGATTCATGGACTCTTATTATAAAGTGTAACCAAAAGAACAAGTAAGAAATTAATTTGCTGTTTTTTGCCGTATACATTTTTTTTTTAACAAGAAAGGTGTTCTTATACCAATGCAAAATAAGGAATGCGATTGAAAAAAAACTAGTAATTTGTATTGACACAGATTTGTGTATCATAGTACTTAAATTATAATTATTGTTTATAAAAAAAAGTTTATGGTATACCCCAACAATAGTATGTCACTGCATACTATGTCCGCGGAGGATAACGCAAAACAACTCAATGAATTACTTTCCCTATCAGTAACAATATCGTAAAGTGTTAATTTTACATTTCCCATCAGTGTTTATCCGAAGGGATGATTTGAAAGGTTTGTTGTTCCCTGACAGCGCACAGCTGTGAAGCGATTCTCCATTGTAGGGCTGAAGTCCTGGAGGACTGATTAGCCCAGAAGATCTTTATATAGACAGCGAAAGAAGGCGGTACATGAAGAGAGAGAGATATTGCGGGGGCAGGGAGGGGTCCTCATTTCGGTCCACGGAGACACTTTACCTCTCAGCAACAGAGGAGCGAGCGAACGTTTAGCAATCTGTCTCGTAATTAATCATGCGCCCTAATCAGTCATGGCTGCCGGATCTGCGCCTGATAGATTTTCCACACGAATTCCATGTCACTGGCTGGCTAAAAAAACATCCTGAAATGATCCCACTGCAGACGTCCCTCTCTCTCTCTTCTTGCTCGATCTACCTCTTCCTTTCCATGTTATTATGTCTAACAGTAGGATACCGGATACTATCTACAGGGATGCTGGTCTAATACGATTAAAAGTAGAGAGATAAAAAGCTGCGATACGTTCGCCTCTGCTTTAAAGACATCCGTGATGCTTCAGAGAAAAATTGTCTCATGCAAGTTGAATCTTTTTCCTGGAAGCCAATGTGATTTGGTCCTGTTGAGATTACAGGTTCCTGTTGGGGTACTTATCAGGTCCTACTAAGTTAAGTGTAATACATCATGGGTTCCTTGAGCAGAACGCTAAGAATCAGATTAGTTATCTTAAGATGGATCTTAAATTTGTGCTTAAATATAACCTCCATCAGATTATTAGATACTATATATATACTGTAGGGCAGCATCACTGTAGGACACAGTGACATCCAGCCAATTACATGACATCTAACACAAGACTCGCAGATTAAAGACAAGAATAGCAAACTAAAGAACGCAGAAAAGATAATTGTGAGGGAGAGAGGCAAGAGTAAGAGAGGGAAAAAAAGAGAAAAATCTACAAGAAGAATAATGAGATCTCTATTATTATTATTATTTTAAAGTGACGTAATGACCAAAGTACAGTAAGTCATATTAAAATGTGAGCTCTGCATTTAACCCATCACACACTGCAAGTGTTGGGCAGTTAAGGGCAGGGTCAAGGACACCCGAGTCACTGCTGGACATGAGACTCAAACCACCAACCTTCAAGTTATAAGCCCACTGCTCTAACCATTAGGCCACAACCGCCGACTGGTTCCATTATTTCTAAGGGTATGTAAAAATTGTACTGTTAAATAAAGTTTTCCTTTGTGCTTTATATCGGTTGTCAATATGATCCACATTTACATGATCCATTAGTTGGAGATGTCTAAACATGTAATATGTGTGTGCATGACATTAAATTATTTTTCCATATGTACAGTTTTGTAGTTTACACATACACAAAATCAGTACTGCAGTACTGTGTTCAAAAACATAGTTTTTAAAGGGGCCATGGCATAAAAATCTGACTTTTTCCATGTTTAAGTGCTATGATTGGGTCCCCAGTGCTTCTATCACCTAGAAAAATGTGAAAAAGATCAACCCAGTAACTTAGTTTTGGTAAACCATTCTCTACAAGCACATGAAAAAAATAGGTCGTTGAAATTTGGCTCTCCTTATGATGTCATAAGGAGCTCTTATTATAATAATACCACCCCTTAATCTGCACTATCCAACCACAGCAGTGTTTGAATCCTCCGTAAAGTCCTGATTGTCTTTGTGGTTGTACCGATTATATTATATGATTGTTCTGTGGTGCGTGTGTGTTAAGAGCATCTGAATTTTCTCGGAAGCATGCCGGATGTGCTCCGATTAACTCAACAAGTTGAATATTTACAATTTGCAGAAATCATGTTGTGTGGGGGGAACCACGAAGACAAACGCATACGCATGCTGTAGACTGTTATGTGGAACGAAACGATACCCAATCAGAAAGTGAGATGTTGAAAGACGAAACCATAACAACCACAGTCATGGCGCAGCAGGAACAGTCCAAAGTTAGATGGACATCAAAGATGGACAAAACAGTCCACCATATTAATGCCATTTCTTTATGCCCAACGTCTGCCATTTTTGTTTATGGTGAAGTTTGACTGTGAGAGACATTGCAAGATTTCTGCAAGATTTTCTGTGTTCTTATTGGAGACTTGTCGTTTGTTAGGAAATCCGATGGTGTGTGGTGTGCTGTCATGACCACATAGCGGCACTCCACACACCATAGAAACAAAACTATTAAATAGCATCATGTTTGTGATTTAAAGGTCACATTCTTCCGGATCCCATTTTTCAAACTTTAGTTATTGTGTAATGTTGCTGTTAGAGCATAAATAATACCTGCAAAATGATACAGGTCAAAGTTCACTGCCAGGCGATATATTTATATAAACAGAATTTCACTTTCAAAGCCTACAGCGAACGGCCGGTTTGGACTACAGTCCTCTACTTCCAGGTTGAATGATGTCAATATAAAAGTTTTTGACTAAACTCCACCCACAGGAATACAACAATCACCAGCTAAGCTCAAACGGCTCTAAGCTAAGCTGCTGTCAAATCACAACACACTAAACAAACTACACAATCAGAACTCGTTACGCATTTCTGAAAGAGGGACTTCATAGGACAAGGAAGACATGAGCCCATTTTGAGGTCAGTGAAAACAGCGCTATACAAATAAGTCAATTGTGTGAAACATGAATACATGTTAAATTGCGCACTGTAGACACAACCAAAGCTTCAAAAATACAGGAAGAATGGGACCTTTAGAATATCTTAGCTGAAAAAAACACACATTACTGTTTGTCTCCTCAACGAGTTTCAGAAAAAATCTAAACAATGTCTTGAACTCAATATTGTTGGTAAGAGATATTGAAGTCTAATGCTGCGTTTACACCAGCCACGCTAGAGGCGGCAAAAACGCGATGTAATTGGACGCTTGAACATTTGAGTTCACTCGCTTCATTCGCGCGTGAAATTCTAGTCATTCGAGAAATTAAACAGCAAGGTCCTGATTGGTTAACATGGTGTGGAAATCAGTCGATGTTCAGATTTTTCAACTCGCGCTTATCTAGCGAAACCATCGTCATTTTCGCCAAAAAATATATACATAAAAAGTACTTTTAACCCATAAATTCTCGTCTTGCACTGCCCATGTGATACGTCAGCACGACCTTATGTAATACGTAATGACATCGATAGGTCACATGTTACATATGTGAAATGCACACTTGTGCATCATTCCACATATAACAACGTCAGAACGGTCCTCTTTCTCCACACGCAAGAAGTTGCGGTTAAAAATTACTTTTTTTGGCGAAAATTAAGATCCTTTAAAAACATAATTTCTTCTCGACTGCAAAATGAAAGACACAAACATCTTGGATGACATGGGGGTGAGTAAATTATCAGATTTGTTTTCATGAAAGCGAAACATTATTTTTAAACATAATGTTTCAATCTATATTTTACCAAATCATGCATTGAAACCACCTTACATTTTTTGTGTTATGACAACAATGTGAAATACTGTTTGAAACATCTATTGTTGCATACAGCTTCACATACTGTATAACAGAATCCCAAAGCATTGCATAATGTGTACAGTATTTGAAAGCTTTTAAGATACACAAATGGAAAGCGAGAGTGGATATTGAAAGCCACAAGCTGCCTACAGTAGATTGGAGGAAAGAATATGGCTCCTGGTCTAGCATGTGGTCATGTGTTTGTTTGAATTTCACAAAGGCCCTGAGGTGAACCTTACCCCTCTCGCCCTCCGAGACCCGCGGCGGCCCTCCACAGGGGAGTCTTTGAATAGACAGCCTGCCATTTCTCTCAGTACAAGAGGGCCTTTGATAAAGGCACTACGGAAGCCGACAGATGCCCAAAGGACAAGCAGAAACACATGCCAATTATGCTCGTTCACCGACTACAAATGATACCCGCCGGACTACGCACACTGGGTTTGTGTATTCGGGCCTACGGCGAAAGAGAAAAATGTACAGAAAAACTCCCTGAAGGTGAATAGCCATGCGTGAGAGAAACTAAACATGCTGTTTGTAATACTGTTTCCAGATATACTTGTGTGCCTTTTCAAAAATAGCGATGGAAACAGCAACGGTGAGCCTTGGGGACGCAAAACGGCATACTGTTATTGACAAGGAGAAGGACCGCCAGGCTTAGCATCAGATAGAGAGCATTGCTGTGTGGTATGAGACTCAGCAGCGGTACGGTGCAAAGATCACCGTGTGGTAATGGGTATGTGTGTGTGTGTATGACAGAGAGAGAGAGAGAGAGAGAGAGAGAAAGAGAGAGAGATAGATAGAGAGAGAAAGAAAGGGCACAACACAGTTCTGTCGACTCAGCATCATAATGAGGGCAAAGGGCTGTGTGGTTTAAGCCTTAATCTCAACCTTATAGAAAAAAACAACACGACTCTTTACTCCTGACACAGCAGAATGCCACACTTCTATTGTGCCACTACAAATCGATATTCATGGAGTTCAATTCATGATGACAACATGCCTCACAATGCATTGCAGTGGTTCGCTCACCTCCCACATGAGTTTCCCAGCATGCACTGCAGCAATGGGTTTGATAATTAATTTCACTCATGTAGGATGTTCATTTTATAAGCATACAAAGTAAGGCAACTTTTACATTTTTACCTCAGTAAGTGCGCCCAAAACCTCCAGCGAACCACCGGGAAATGCTGGGGGTTGCTGGGAAAATTTCATCTCTGACTACACTGCAAAAAATGACTTTCTTACTGAGCATTTTTGTCTAGTTTTCAATAGAAATATCTAAAAAATCTTCAAATTAAGATGCTTTTTCTTGATGAGAAACATTACCTAAGAAAATAAGTTTAGTTTTTAGACAAAAAAAATATACAATTTAAGTGATTTTGTGCATAAAACAAGCAAAATGATCTGCCAATGGGGTGAGAAAAAATTATAAAAAATACACTGCAAAAAATGATTTTCAAGAAAAAAAATCTTAGTATAATATCAAAAAAATCTTAAATTAAGATGCTTTTTCTTGATGAGCAAAACGACCTAAGAAAATAAGTTTCGTTTTTAGACAAAATAATATACAATTTAAGTGAATTTGTGCTTAAAACAAGCAAAATTATCTGCCAATGGGGTGAGAAAAAACTATAAAAAATACACTGCAAAAAATGATTTTCAAGAAAAAAAATCTTAGTATAATATCAAAAAAATCTTAAATTAAGATGCTTTTTCCTGATGAGCAAAACGACCTAAGAAAATAAGTTTCGTTTTTAGACAAAATAATATACAATTTAAGTGAATTTGTGCTTAAAACAAGCAAAATTATCTGCCAATGGGGTGAGAAAAAACTATAAAAAAATACACTGCAAAAAATGATTTTCAAGAAAAAAAATCTTAGTATAATATCAAAAAAATCTTAAATTAAGAATTTTTTGATATTTTTACTGAAAACAAGACAAAATACTAAGATTTTTTTTCTTGAAAATAATTTTTTTGCAATGTATGTTTTCTTTTTTCTTAAACACTTAATTTAAGCAAAATTTTCTCATTCCATTGGCAGATAATTTTGCTTGTTTTAAGCACAAATTTACGGAGCCCCTAAGGGGACATGGAGCAAAAATTAAATAAAGTTTAGTTTTGCGTGCTCACGTGAAGCTATCGCGCACGCATGTGAAACTATCGCGTGCTCACCTGAATCTATCGCACGCGGATGTGAAAGCAAACGTTTCACGTGGACGCGCGATAGTTTCACGCGACCACGCGATAGTTTCATGCGAGCACGCGATACTAAACTTTGAAAAAAAATTCTGCACATGAAAGGTTCACGTCAGCACATGAAACTAAACTTTAGATTTTTTTACTTCAATGTCACCTTAGGGGCTCGGTACAGATTCACTTAAATTGTAATTTTTGTCTAAAAACTAGATTTATTTTCTTAGGTCATTTTGCTTATCAAGAAAATACATTTGGATTTAAGAATCTTTAGATATTTCTACTGAAAACAAGGCAAAAATACTAAGTAAGAAAGTCATTTTTTGCAGTATAAATGACAGCAGCAGCCCCCTAGAGATTTTGCTCAGCGTGCAGGGAGGAAAAACACAGAGAGCGGCTTTCGGGAGAAAAACACTTGACCGCCAGGCAATCAATTTTCGGTCCATTTGCATTTCCGACACTTAAAGGTATCGTTTCGTACTATTAGAATAATTTATCCAACTTATATGGCTCATTTACTGATTGATAGCTGCCATTCATAACTGTGCATAATGAACTCCTCATCACAAGGGCTAAAGTCTTTGAATGTGCGGGAAATCTCGACTGCCCGCTTTCAATCTTCATCAAGACTTCATTCTGGCCCACCAAGTCACGGCCCCCGGACGCCTCCTCTTTCCTGCATAAACGCATTATTGCTTCTCTACAAGATAACAAAGTTTGGGTTAGTCATCAAAATGGGAAATTGTAAGAGGGCGAATTTGCAGAGATTACAGAATGGAGGCAAAACGAGTTGGCTTGTGTGAGGAAATGGGAGGCGCGAGTAAAAAACAGATCTGAGAACTTTTTGCATAACTAGTCCTCAAGACACTTTTAACACAGGCCTCAATATTATATAAAGAGTTGTCTGTTCCTATAAAATAGATTGGTGGTGGACACTGTAGAGTTAAGGTGGACATATTGTTTAGGAAGAAATCCTTGTGCCTTTTAAAAGTTGATAAGCCTATTAATGTCGCTATTCAAACTGTTCCTGATTACCGTATATAGTTAGTTGCATTTCATTACCATTTTTACGTGCTACAACTTTTTTGGAGATTAAAATGCACCAGTTAAGAAGTGCCATTACAGAGTACCTTTCAAAGGTTGCGTTTATTCTAAGAACGCCCTGTTCGTTCATCTCTCCTGACCCAGGAAACTTTGCGCCATAAATAGCTATCTCTATTCTTATTAATATTTCATCTCAAAATAGCTGTCACTCATAGCTCATTACAGTCTGTGGTTATGCCCTACATTCAGGACGAATATAAGATCTGCTGCTGATCTTAAACTCGCATTACTGAGACGAGCCACAAAACAAATTGGGGTCGTTTGCCTACAAAGAACATGAATCTAGGAATCGCTCCTTAACCCCCATGTTCCCATACCCGCGTATCACATTATAACACTGTACGATCTTAGACTGTCACACTCCATTTGAATGGGATATTAGATGAAGGTCCGACAGATCAAGCTGAGTTTTTTTTTCTGGCATGATATCAGATACCTACCAACTGAGCTACAGAAACCACTGATGTTGTGCCTTCCCAATGTCTCACACAATTGTACAGCTTTACAAAAACTGGAATAAAGCACACATGGAGAATATGGATGGTTACTATATGGCAAATGCTCTGTAAAGACAGTTCATCTTTTGCATTGACAAGGGTTTGAAATGACAAATAAAGGTTA